>NC_083338.1:98554256-98886459 GCF_019175385.1 Lycium barbarum | reverse complement strand
CGGCGGGAGGTACCCAATATTATCTGTGTTTTCCAGACAAAAGTCATAAGTTTCTTCAAATGTACCCAATAATGGCTTGAACTTTTTATATTCCGAACTCATCTCTGGAAATCCTCCACTAAAAAAATGCTTCAACTGCGGACGGTATACATCCCTCCGCCATCTGCGCAATATAGCTATCATGTAATAGTTCCACTCGCGTATGACTGAACACCTTCCTTATGTGGCAGCATATAATGCCGAATGACTCAAACTTCTTGCTTTCACATTTGAATTCTTCCTCCCCAAACGTGTAGACAACCCTGAATAAAATATCATTGTAGTAGAAGTCGTCCCGAATAGAACAATCTTTAACATGGTGCACTACTCCATCAGGGTTTGTTTCCACTTCCGACACACGCTTGTTTACGTCAAATGTAAGATCACAGTTCAACATACGTTACAGTTCTTTTGTGACCTCCGTATACATTGGGTGCGCAAGAGCTTTTCAAAGCTGCTCATGCCATGCAAACATACCAACACGCTTTGGTTCGGTATGCCTGTGTAACAACTCATACTTTAAACTAAGCCGCGTCTATGACTCAGGGATCCCGGAAGCCAAAAAGGAGGAGTTTAAGTCAAAAAACTAAACTCGGTTCTACAGGTTAGTTCTACAGGTGGCATTATTAGCTCAATCGTAGCAAAACCTTTCCGAACACGACTTATATTTCACTTCCTTCATTGAACTACATTTCACATATTCGTATAACTTTGAAATATTATGGTATGAACCCTAAGCTATCCAGTACTTCCCTTAATCTCATAAGGATTTCACAATCACCTTAATCTCACATTAGCCTATCCACAAGGCAACACATACGAAATATTTCCAGGTGTAACATTCTTCCCCCCTTAAGAACATTCGTCCTCGAATGTTAGGTTCTTGGGAATTCTATAAAAATTTTGCCAGAGTTTCCCCTATAATATGGCACTGCCATCCTGCACAGCAACCCAGAATACATTTCCTCAAAGGGATACAACAACAACGACAATAACTATGGCCACACGACCAAGAAAACATCAAGAAAAGCATTACATACCTGAGGATAATGGCGTCTCTGCCTGAGTCTCCTCTGATGGTGAAAATAAACGTGGGTACCCAAATTTCATGTCTTCTTTGGCTTCCCAAGTCATTTCCTCTCTATTATTATTCTTCCATAAAACCTTAACCGAAGCTACCTCTTTGGTCCTAAGCTTTCGTACTTGCCTATCTAAAATGGCAATGGGGACTTCTTCATATGACAATTGCTTAGTAACTTGGACATCATCTATTGGTACTACTCTAGACGGATCTCCAATGCACTTACGAAGCATCGATACATGGAAAACTGGGTGAACTGACTCCAAATCAGGAGATAGATCTAATTCGTAAGCCACTTTGCCTACCTTGCGTATAATCTCATAAGGTTCAATGTACCGGGGACTAAGCTTCCCCTGTTTGCCAAATCTCATTACGCCCTTCATTGGTGACATCTTTAAGAATACCCAATCTTTCACTTAGAATTCTAAGTCCCTTCGACGATTATCTGCATAGGACTTTTGACGACTCTGTGCTGTTAATAATCGATCCTGTATGAGCTTAACTTTCTCTATAGCTTGCTGGACCAAGTCTGGCCCTATCAATTTAGTCTCTCCTACCTCGAACCACCCAATTGGGGATCTGCACTTTCGCCTATATAAAGCCTCATACGGTACCATTTGGATGCTAGAATTATAACTATTATTATAAGAAAATTCAATAATTGGTAAGTGATCATCCTAACTACCTCCAAAATCCAATACACATGCCCGTAGCATATCCTCCAGAGTCTGAATGGTACGTTCAGCTTGTCCATCAGTCTGTGGGTGAAATATCACACGCCACCCTTGGTAGGGCGTGATTGTCACCCGGCACCTTACGGAAACCGAGCGAACCAACTTATAACTTACATCCTTCGTGTCTCAAACGAAAATAATAAGATCGAGAGGCTAAATGCGAACATAATATCATGCATACGTATATGAGCGCAGCATCCACAAGAAGGGACGTCAGTACGAATAATGTACTGAGTATGTAAGGCATGAATAGTAACATATTAAGAAATACCGAACACGAAAAATTAATAGAATGAACGTATGGGGGTAAAGTAGTATAAACAAGATCAACCTGTGCCTTTGAATGACCTTTTAAGGCGAATGTCGTGCATGCTTAGCTTTTTAAGAATTTTTCCATACATATCCATACGTATATAATATCTCGTCCGGTCGTTAAGGCGCGGTAATATATATATATATATATATATATATAGCATCTTACATGGTGTTATCTTACCCGGCCATGTAGGCTCGGTATCATCTTACCCGGCCCTTTCGGGACTCGGTGTCATCTTACCCGGCCCTTTCGGGACTCGATGTTATACCCAACTGATCAGTGGGATACGATGCATACATACATACATACATACATATACATAAAAATACATAAATGAAATCAACATCATCATTATAGCACTGGAAATAGAATCGTTATCATCGCTATATCGCACCTCGAAGGAACGAGTAACATGAGGTGAGACCATCAATAATAAGTACGGTTAAGGGTTTCATGGAATGGCTCAATAATCTCATAATGCCCTCAAATCATAGCTTTGGAGTTTCAAAAGAAGAGAATCATCATCATCGTCACAATCATCGTAGAACATATTCCATTTAACATGATAAGAGGCTTTAAGAGTCATGAAAGGGCCGGGTAAGATAACACCGAGTCCCGAAAGGGCCGGGTAAGATAACACCGAGTCCCGAAAGGGCCGGGTAAGATGATACCGAGCCTACATGGCCGGGTAAGATAACACCATGTAAGATTCTATATGTATATAAATATATATATATATATATATATCTATATATATATATATTACCGCACCATAACGACCAGACGAGATATTATATACGTATGGATATGTATGGAGAAATTCTTAAAAATCTAAGCATGCACGACTTTCGCCTTAAAAGGTCATTCAAAGGCACAGGTTGATCTTGTTTACACTACTTTACCCCCATACGTTAATTATATTAATTTTCCTTGTTCGGTATTTCTTAATATGTTACTATTCATGCCTTACATACTCAGTACATTGTTCGTACTGACGTCCCTTCTTGTGGACGCTGCGCTCATGCCCGCAGGTGTAGATAGACGAGACAAGGATCTTCCATAATAGGCTGCCTTCAGGTACCAGCTCTAATTGGTGAGCTCCATCTCTTCCTGGAGCACTGCCGAGTATAGATATATATTTATACATGTATGATTTTGTTCAGGGCATGGTGGGGTCCCTGTCCCGACTTGTATACTTCAGTCATGTTCATAGATGCTTTGCAGACAGTTCCTATGTACAGCTTAGTCATAGTGTGACGATAGTAATGTTGGCATCATGGGTCCAATGTACATATACGTATGCATGATATTATGTTCGCATTTAGCCTCTCGATCCTATTGTTTCCGTTTGAGACACGAAGGATGTAAGTTATAAGTTGGTTCTGTCACGACTCGACTAGGGGCCGCGACGGGCACCCGGTGCTATCCCACCCAGGCACCCCTTATCATACACTTACTCTTACATCTAGGTGAGCCACATGATAAAAACATATATTTATATTCATCCATCATGCTAGTCCCATTGGACGATAACCCCTTTATATCAACATTGGCATCTATGCCATACCCATATACATAAGCCGACAAGGCTACAAAATGATATATAAAATATAGGCCGACAATGCCAAACATATCTAACCATATACACATGTCTACGAGCCTCTAAGGAGAGTATAACATATCATATAGGCGGGACAGGACCCCGCTATGCCCATAATTATGTACACAAAAGAATAAGTACCCAAAAGCTATAGCTCCGAATGAAATGGAGCTCCGCTATGTAGTCCCTGAGAATGTAGCTATGGATCAAGTCTGTCTCCCTGTGCACCTGCGGGCATGACGCAACGTCCACAAACAAAAGGACGTTAGTACGAAGAATGTACTGAGTATGTAAAGCATGATCAATATCAACATAGAAGCATAATATACAACATAAGAAACAACATAAGATGGGAGATAGTAATATCATCGTCATAGGCACTTACTTGCCTTACATAGGATCTTTCCATTTCGATTCCGTGATTGGGTACATACATCCGTATCCGTATCCATATTCATGTGCGTACTCATTTACGTATCCTTATTACATTCATATCATGTACATATTCTATTTCGTAATCATATCATATTCGTATTCATACTCATATCTATATCATATATCTACCCATAGCATGTTCATATTCATATCATACACATCTCATTTTCATAGCATACCCGACCACGAAGGTTCGGTGTTTCACGTACCCGACCATAACTAGGCTCGGTGATCATACATACCTGGCCAACCAAGGCTCAGTGTTACACATACCTGACCCTACCCAGGCTCAGTATTGTCCGTACCCAACTGCAGTAGTGCGCGCGCGTTACATAAACATACATACATATTCTACCCGACCTTATAAGCTCGGGGTTCCATAATCGTCATACATAGATACATATACATAATAGCTCATAAGCATCTTTACTATTATCATCACTATCATCTTCGTCATCGTTACCATCATCGTTATTACCATTATAGTCGTCATCAATGTCACTATCGCTATTATCGTCATTCATTACATCTATATTTATAGGCTTACTCGCCATATGAGGAACTTAGTACAATCGTAGCATATCAAGAATCGTGAGCTTACTAGCTCGGAAGATCGAATCATTTGAAGGACATCATAGACTTGTAGAAGATTTAGATGATTGGCCAAAGAACCATGCCTTATGAAAGAAGGGTTATCCTTCCATACCTTTCCGTTCAACTATTTACCACTTGTACGTTCTCCTTCAACGCTCGCGTTTCTACCTACATTAAAGTCACGCTATCATTAGAATCGATAGCTAGCATACATGACTAAAACTAGAGAAAATCGGGCAGCATCTCCTTTAATTATACGACATTCCTCCATAGCGTATATCAACTCCCAAACGTCAATAATACATTCACAATACTATAACAATAGTCATTACTCATCCACATTACCCACATTTCTCAATTTACTTTCAATCACCCATATCCATGGTCACAACACACGACTACGTTCATTCACATACATTGCTTATCCCATGTTCTCAACGTCATTTATAACATATTTATATCACAACACATCAAGAATCATGACTCAATTCAAACTATTACTCAAAAAGGCACTATTCCACATTGATGACCCATTTTTCTATACCCTTCTACAATCCAAGTATTCAATTCTCAAATACCTTAAAAAACATAGAAATACCATAAATCTTACCTTAGATGTTGTAGGAACAAGCCTTGGTTGGTAATACTCCACTTGAGCAAAAACCCTAGTTCATCTCCAAAGAGGTTTCTTGACTTGAATGATCATTAATGGGATTTCTTACACTTGATTCACTTAGTTTATGTTGTTGATCACTAATAACTCTTGAATCCTTGTGGAATAAATGTAGAGAGATGTTTTAGAGAGAAGGGTGTGATATGGAAGTGAAATGAAATAAAACTTGGTCCCTTATTTAATGATCCAAAACTGATCCCGACCAGGTATACGGACAAACATACGGTCTGTACATTTTATACGGGCCGTATGTTTGGCCGTATGTTTTGTCCAGAAAGTTATACCATTCTGGCCTGATTATACGGTCCCAACATACGGACCGTATAATTTATACGGCCAGTATGTTTGGCCATATAATCCCCAGTATTCCGAGGCTCGATTTCGTCGACTCGTTTGATCTCCAATCCTTGTGGAACCTTCTTAGCACTTGCTTAACACTTCAATACCAATCTAAGGGAAATTATCACTCTTCTCCATGACATCATTAAGTCCTCATTAACTCGTTACTCGTGATTCCTTTCCGATACCTTTCGTATGCCTTGCCTTCTCTTGGCCAACTGTCTTCCCCCTATCTCTAACATCTTTGAAATCTTAACTAGGGCCGTCGAATGTCATTTCTTACTTATGTAAATATCGTATGCTCATACTCTTCACTATATTATTCACTTGTGCATCAACGAAAAAAATTTCGAGCTGTAATAGGTTCGCTCGGTTTCCGTAAGGTGCCGGGTGCCAATCACGCCCTACCAAGGGTGGGGTGTGATATGAAATGCCGTGCTAAGACTCACCTGAGTCTGGAAAGATTTCCAAAAATTGGATGTAAACTGAGTCCCTCTATCGAAGATAATAGATACTGGGACACCGTGAACTCGTACTATCTCTTTAACATACAGCTTTGCATAATCTTCTGCTGAATATGTAGTTCTGAGTGGAAGAAAATGGGTTGACTTTGTGAGTCTATCCATAATTACCCATATAGAATCTTACTTACATCGGGAAGGGGGTAAGCCTGTAATGAAGTCCATGTTAATTACTTCCCATTTCCAAGTTGGAATTTCCATAGCTTGCAACAATCCACCCGGCTTTTAGTGCTCAATTTTCACTTGCTGACAGCTAGGACATTGAGCTACGAATTCTGCTATATCTTTCTTCATCCCATTCCACCAATATATAGATTTAAGATCATCATACATTTTCGTTGCTCCTGGGTGAACAGAATACCGAGAACAATGGGCTTCTCTTAATAGTTGGTGGCATAATCCTGCAACATTAGAAACACATAACCTGCCTCGGCATCGGAGAAATCCATCTCCATAAATCTCAAATGATGACTTCTCCTTCTGAGGGAGTGTATTTTTGTAATGAATTAGCATGGGATCTTCGTATTGATGCTTTTTCACTTCCACTACTAGTGACGAGACTACTGAATTTTGAATAATAGTTCTCATACTGCCTGAGTCCACTACTCGAACCCTTAGGCTAGCTAACTGTTGGAGCTCACGAGCTATCTCTCTTTTCTCTGGCTGAACATCACATAAACTTCCCATAGATCTACGGCTAAGAGCATCATCCACCACATTCACTTTTCCGGGATGATACAGGATATCAACATCATAGTCTTTCAACAATTCCAACCACCGCCTTTGCCGTAAATTCAATTCTTTCTTCTTGAAAATATACTGAAGGCTCTAATGATCTATATAAATATCAACGTGGACACCATACAAATAATGTCTCCACATCTTCAATGCATGAATCACTGCAGCCAATCAAGATCATGGGTTGAATAATTTTTCTCATGTTTCCATAATTGCCTAGAATCATACGCAATCACCTTACCATGTTGCATCAACACACAGCATAGCCCAATGCCTGAAGCGTCACAATAAACAACATAACCTTCCAATCCCTCTGGAAATGTCAGGACTGGGGCAGAAGTTAATCTATCCTTTAACTCTTGGAAACTACATTCACAAGCATTTGTCCATTGAAACTTAGCTGATTTCTAGGTTAACTTCGTAAGTGGTGCAGCAATAGAAGAAAAGCCTTCTACAAATATCCTATAGTAACCTGCTAAGCCCAGAAAACTACGAACCTCCATAGGTGTTGTGGGCCTTGGCCAAGTCTTCACGGCCTCAATCTTCTGGGTATCTACCCGAATACCATCGACCGAAATAATATGCCCCAAAAAGGTCACTGAGTTCAACCAAAACTCACACTTAGAAAATTTGGCAAATAACTCTCGAGTTTGAAGGACTCTAAGGACAGTACGCAAATGATCTACATGTTCTGCATCGGACCTAGAATATACAAGGATATCGTTGATGAACACAATCACAAATAAATCTAGGAACAGCCTGAACACATTGTTCATCAAATCCATAAATACTGCCGGCGCATTAGTTAGCCCAAACGACATTACCCGAAATTCAAAATGGTCGTATCTTGTTCTGAAGGCTGTCTTAGGAATATCTTTCTCCCTAACTCGCACTTGATGTTACACGGATCTCAAATCTATCTTTGAAAACCATTTGGCGCCTTCTAATTGATCAAATAAATCATCAATCCTAGGAAGAGGATATTTGTTCTTGATCGTCACCTTAGTCAGTTGCCGATAGTCAATACACGTTCGCAAGGAGCCATCTTTCTTTCGCTCAAACAACACGGGTGATCCCCACGAGGATGAACTAGGCCTAATAAAGCCTTTCTCAAGCAAGTCCTTCAATTGCTCCTTCAACTTTTTCAACTCTGCGAGAGCCATTCTATAAGGAGGGATAGATATGGGCTTTGTATCCGATAGCACATCTATAGAAAAATCAATCTCCCGCTCTGGGGGGAGGCCTGGAAGCTCTTCCGGAAACACATCCGAAAACTCATTCACTACGGGACAGACTGAAGAGTTGGTGGTTCAGCTTCTACATCTTGAACCCGAACTAGATGGTAAATACAACCTTTTGTGATCATTTTTCTTGCCTTGAGATAGGAAATAAACCTACCTTTGGTGACGCAGTATTCCCTTTCCATTCTAAAACTGGTTCTCCCAGAAAATGGAAGCGAACCATTTTCATTCTACAATCAACTTTGGCATAGCAAGAAGCCAACCAATCCATGCCCATGATAACATCAAAGTCCACCATTTTTAACTCATGTAAATCAACCATAGTACGATGGTCACAAATCACAACTACACAATTTCTATATACCCGACTAGCTATTACCGGTTCACCAATGGGTGTAGATACCTCAAAAGGTCTGATCGACTCCGGTTTGACCCCAAATCGACCCGCAATATATGGAGTGACATATGACAATATGGATCCCGAATCTATCAAAGCATATACATCATGAGAAAATACCGATAATATACCTGTAACAACATCAGGAGAAGACTCTAGATCTTGGCGTCCAGTAAAAGCGTAAATACGGTGTTGAGGACCGCTAGAACTGGGGGCTCTCCCTCTACCTCTACCATGACTGACTGGCGCATGTGGACCTGGCCCCATAGGGCGTATAAATGATGAAGACCTGGCTACCGATCCTGAAGGTTGGGTCCTACCTCTATTAGCAACCGAGGGGCAATCGCGCATAATATGGCCTGGCCGACCGCATGCATAGCAAACCTCTGAACCTAGTCGACACTGGCCCCAATGTAACTTCCCACACTAGGAACATCGTGGCATGGGTGGCCTTGACTGACTCGAATCACTCCTGAACTGAGAACCTGAAGCCTTGAAACTCTGACTCGGTCCAGAATGATCAATCAAATCTCTGGCCTGCAAACCGTGGAGGCGTACTAGTCACAGAATGGCCCGAATGCCTAGAAAATTGCTGTCTTTGTCCGCCTCTAAACTCACTCGTCGGACCCGAAGATCCAGCCCTCTTGTTATACCCTCTATCATGCTCACGCTCACTTTTTTGCTGCTGTTGACTTTTTTCCAAATTCTGGGCATGGGCTTGAATGCGTGAGATATCCATATTGTCCGAAAGGATGCCTTCAAGACCCTATCCATCAAATGTTGCCCTAGGCCTCTTACAAATCGGTGCACTCGGTCACCCATATCTGCTACCATGGCCGAAGCATACCTATCCAAAGAATTGAAGCGGATGCTATACTCTAAGACACTCATACTTCCTTGCCTAAGATTCAAGAACTCATCGGCTCTAGCTCACCGAACCTCTGGAGGCAAGTAATGTCGGAAGAAGGTATCCACAAATTCTTGCCATACCAGGAGAGGTGCATTGGCTTCCCGTGAAGCCATCCAAACTGTGTACCAATGAACCGCGATGTCCCTCAATCTATAGGATGCTGACTCCACCGATTCAATGTCCGAAGCATGTATTAACTGAAGTGTCCTCAACATCTCATCAATAAAATTCTAGGGGTCCTCATCCGGCTTCGACCCGAAGAATTTTGGAGGGTTCAAGCTAATAAAGTCACGGGCCTTTGCACTAACAGCCTTATCACCTTGCCCTGTACCTTGCCGCTGAGTCTGAGCGGCAACCAACTGAGTAAGTAAATGAATGGCCTCTTTTACATCTTGGCCTGAAGCATCCAGTGGAGCGGCTGGAGGTGCTGGAGCTGGGGCTGAGGCTCTTTCGTGCTCCTCAGAAATAGGCACTGAGTGGGAGGACTGAAATTGAGCTTCATTCTGGGACTCACTTTCCTCTACAACCGTTGGCGGTGCTCTTTTAGCCTGCTTCCCTGCCACTGTCTTGCCCCTTTGGGCTGCCGTAGCTATTCTCTTTACAGGCATTTCTAAAATACATAATACATGGTTAGGGAAAGATAAATCCTTATATCATGGCTCTATCGCACAATCGTATGAAGAAAGAAGGTCATTCATTCCTAAAATGCCCGAAGCCTCCTGTTTATAAGTGTGGCGCGCAACACACCCATAAACAAGACTCTACTCAACACGGCTCGTAGACACACCCTAGGACAGAACTGCTCTGATACCACTTTTGTCACGACCCAACCGGAGGGCCATGATGGGCACCCGGTGCTAACCCACCCGGGAACCTCTTATCGTACATCCACATTTACATCTAGGTGGGCCACATAGCTTAATCATAATTGCTATCTGTCATTCATGCTAATCTTATTAGGCAGCGATACATTCATAACATCATTAACAACTATACCCATATAAACGTACATAAGCCGACGAGGCTATCAAAATGATATACAAAATATAAGCCCACAAGGCTTCAAGACATCTAACCATATACCACCGTCTACGAGCCTCTAAGAAGAGTAGGTAACATCATATAGGCGGGACAGGACCTCGCCGTGCCCATGTATGTACACAAAAGAATAATACCAAAAGTTGTAGCTCCGGATGAAATGGAGCTCCTCTATGTAGTCGCTGAATAAGAAAGCTATGGATCAAGCCTGTCTCCCTGGCCACCTGCGGGCATGACGCATCGTCCACAAACAAAAGGACGTCAGTATGAATAATGTACTGAGTATGTAAAGCACAATCAACATCATAATAGGAGCATAAGAGACAGCATGAGAAATAGCATAAGATGGGAGAATCGAGAGATAGTAGAGCCATCATCATAATTACTTACTTGTCTTTCATAGGGACCTTCCATTTCTAATGCGTGCTCGTGTACATACATATAAACATATACGTATATCTACATCCGTATCCAATTTCGTATCCGTTTTCATATACATATTCATATCCATAGCATACCCGACCATGGAGGTTCGGTGGTTTCACATACCCGGCCATGACAAGGCTCAGTGATTATGCATACCTGGCCCTACCAATGCTCAGTGTCATCCGTACCCAACTGCAGTGGTGTGCGCGCAATAGATATCATACCCGGCCATATAAGCTCGGTGTTACATAATAGTCATACATACTTAGACACGTATGCTTAAGAGTCCATAAGTATCATCAACATCATTACCATTATCGTTTTTGTTATGTCTATCCTTGGAGGATCAACTATCATATAAAGGATGCAATGGAATCTTGAAAGTATCGAGGATCATGAACTTTAGTAGCTTTAGAGATAGAATCATTTGGAGGACATTATAGAACTCATGAAAGGATATATATATATATATATATATATATATATATATATATATATAGAGAGAGAGAGAGAGAGAGAGAGAGACAAGGAACCATGCCTTATTGAAAGAAGGGTTAGCCTTACATATCACTTTGTCTTCTTAACTATCTAACGTTCACCATTGAAGCTTGAATAAGCTACATTTAGAAGGATTCATATCCTGGTTAAGCCTTAATAATACTCTTAAATTCAAACTAGAATAATTCATAGTCTAATGAAAATTGGGCAGCATTTCACCTATTTCGTCAACTTCCACCATATCACAAAACAACTCCCAACAACCACAATAATATCCATAATACACTCATAATATCCAAATCAAGTAATCACATTACACTAAGCCTTCAATATTCACCCTCATGTTCAACTCATACTAGTAACTTCATACCCATTTTAGCACATTTTCATATAATGCTACTTCATTACCATTATTACCTTCCATAACAAGATTATATCCATATTATACTAGAAATCATGACTCAAGTTAGCTCACTACTTAAAAACATCACAAAAGTTACATTTATCCCTCATTTTCTACTCTCTTCTTCAACAACTAAGCATTCATGATAGCATGAAATAAGCATGAAAACTAACCTTTTATCTCATGAGAATGAGCTTTGCAGCAGTTATGAACTTATGTGAAAACCCTAGCTTCAATACTCAAGAATCTCTTGTAGTCTACAAACCCTAGGAAACCTTCTAACGTATGAACACTTTGATTCTTGCCTCTTGATCTTTGTTTTCTCTTGGATTGGGGTGGAATAAGTTTAGAGAAGGGTTTTGAGCTCTCAATTCTTATAGAAGATGAAAAAGGAAATAAAAGAACAAAGGGCATCTATTTATACAAAACTTAAAAATCTGCCCGGTGGATTTTATACGGACCCCTTATACGGTCCGTACAATATTATACGGTTCGTATAAGTGGACCGTATAACACCACTATGGAATTTCCCCTTTCTGTAAAGGTTGAGTTATACGGACCCCTCTCATACGGACCGTATAAAGTTATACGGACCGTATAAGTGGTCGTATAACTCCCAGTTGTGCGGAACTTTCTCTCGTTGATTCGTTTGACTTCTACTCCTCGTGGAACCTTATTGGCACTTATATAATACTTCATTAACCATACAATAGGCCCTGTAGCATCCCCTCAAGGCATCACAAAAATAATTATTAGCTCAATCGTAGCAAAACCTTTCCGAACACGACTTATATTTCATTTTCTTCATTGAACTACATTTCACATATTCGTATAACTTCAAAATCTTATAGTATGAACCCTAAGCTATCCAATACTTCCCTTAATCTCATAAGGATTTCACAATCACCTTAAGCTCACATTAGCCTATCCACAAGGCAACACATACGGAATTTTCCGAGGTGTAACACTAACCCTTCTCTTAATATTGTCTTATTGGCAGGGAAATTTAAGTTGACTTAAAGATTGCACTCAGTCTTAGCTCCGAAGTAGTCTTAACCTTCACCTTCTCTTTACAAGTTGACTAAGCATCATAGATTTCAAACTTTACATGCACAGGAGGGAAACAACTTCATTTTAACATGTCTAGATTGAGACCAACTTCATCTATACTGGTCTTTTGTATCAGGGTCCCTATGACTTGATTTAGAAAAAAAGATAGAAAGCAAGCATGGTTTAGTGTTCAAAGAATCATGTAGAAAAAAGGCACGAAATATACCCCCCCCCCCCCCATTAATCTACCTTGCTTCCCTGATTACAATAGTACCATGGGTCTTCTTACCTTTTCAAAGAATCACTTACTGAGGCTTAGGGTGAAAGGGAACAAGCAGATCACTTTTCAAAAAAAAAAAACACAGGTTGTAATCACAAATATACACAGGACACACATAGTATCCAAATTATAAACCTGATTTGCTAAAAGCTGTTATGTGCCACCAAATTCTTTTCACAAAGGGGAAGGGTTCGTCCATTTTATTTATCAAGAACAGACAGTATAAAAAAACACTTTCTATTCCAGTTTTACTTACAGTTTCCCACTAGCCCAAACATCTCCCTAAGGCATAATGAGCCAGACTCAACATACAAAGCCAAATCAATTCCAACAGGTCATTATAGATATATAAACAATCCATCTTTCTAAGACTCAACAACCCCAACAGTGTGACAAAATGATCCCAAAGTGCAAAAAAGTGAGAGTTGATACCCCATAACTTGAGATGAAGGCCATGACAACCTCTTATTTGAGAGAAAAGATGCTATGGGTCAAGAAATGCTTGACCCTTTCTCAATTCTCTCCTAAGGTGTCTTTAAAAGACCTTCCCTATCTAGTCAAGTGGTCTTCAACCTCAAATTATGCAATCATGATGCTTTATCATCCCTTTTCTTTTCAATCACACACTAAATGACATTAGGCAATTTACAAATCAGAAATCAAATTGTTTCTCCTTTTAATTCTTAATATTATTTTCCTCTATTCTATTTCTTCACACTCCTCTTACTTAAATCATTATCATGAGGCTTTCTTTCTGTCTGTACCTACCCTTTTTAAGCCTGGAAAGTTTACAAACAATGGGTTATCACTACTATACCAGTTGTTTTACACACATAGGAGAACAAAGAGAATAGTCATATTCCAAAGTAAAACCTTAATCTAAGTTGTTCCGGACTTGAGCAGCTTAAAATCAAATTGCCTCTTTTCATTTTTTCTTTCAATACTTAGACTCACAAATTTGAACATTCATGACCTTTTACCAAATTTAGACTCACATATGGGTGAAGACAATCATAGACTCAAAATCAAGATATATCAGTCCTTTACTTTTCATGACAGATTACTTCATTCTTCAAGTAAAACCAATTAACAAAGCAGTGTAAGCAAAAGAGCCACAAACAAGAGAAGAAGACCTCCCCTTTAACATTACCTTCATTTCATTCTTTGTTCTATACCCTTTTTAGCTTCAACATTACTAGGTGGCAAAGTTGGCCGTTGGTCTACTAATGGTTTAGCAACTACATCAATTCTTGTTGGCCTTAGATGAAGATCTGACCTTTTAGTCTCTATTACCTTCCCTATTTCCTTTACTTTCTCATCAGATTCTACACATTTAGGGAGATAAGTTACTACTAGATGTAGAGCCTATGATGTAGACTATTAAGTCAATTTATGAATACCATATGCATGAGCAGACAAATTCACACAAGATAAAACAACCTCAAGCAAATCAAAAGGAAACGGGATTGACAATTTAGGTATCATATTCACAATAGTTTCTAGGACTTCTGCCATGAATCATGGGAACTTAGCACACACTTGTCACACACAGTATACATTAGGTGAGGATACAAACACAATCGCAGTCATGAACAAACAAGCAAACCATAAACCTAGGGCATGATTCTACTTCACCTTTGTTTCATTATTAGACAACAAACAACAATCAGCTTATCTTGCCCCATTTTATTCTAGGTGTAAGATTATTTAAGAGGAAAAGAGCAATGGGACACCCCGCTATCACATTTAGAGATTCAACAAAAGATACATATTTTTTTATCTTCCCCTATTCATTCAATCCAAAAAAAAAAAAAAAACACCAGAGGCTATATCCAAAAGCACTGATCAACCCCAAAATAACCCTCTCTCCCTTGGGTGATGGCTCCCATGGAGCTTTGAGCTCAATTCGGCCATCTATGGCTTCTCTAGCCACTGAACAACCTCCTCCTGAGGTTGTCCAGCCACCTCAACCACCCAAAACAACTTCTACAACCCCCGACTACTCACAAATTCTCAAAAATCCCAAAAACCCTAATTCTCTACCCAAGCCGTCGACTTCCATACCCTTAAAACCTATTGTTTATCATCATGGTGAACCAACTTTACAATATGATATGGGGGAGATTAATGCTATGATAATATGTGAAAAGCTCCAATATGCAGTTATTGGAAAATTCACGAATGGATGGAATGATCTTAATGCATTACGTATGGCCATCCCAAAACAATGTGAACTTAAAGGAGAACCTATTATTGGATATTTGTGTAATCGACATGTTCTTATTAGGTGTAGCTTATTTGAAGATTATGTTACACTCATGTCCAGGTCTTCTTTTTGGATTGAGGATAAAAAAATTTCTTATCCCATGAGAACGTTGAAGTGGGATCCTTGGTTCAGTCCGGAGGAAGAAACAAGTATTGCTATAGCTTGGATTTCTTTCCCTACGCTTGCACACCATTTTTTTTTTTGTGGAGGAAGTGTTGTTCTCTTTGGCTTCTGCAGTGGGAAAGCCATTGACAATTGACTTAGCTACTAAAAATAAAACGAGACCTAGCTGTGCTCGTGTCAAGGTGGAGGTTGATTTATTGGAGAAACATCCTACAAGATTGCAAATTAATGTTGTTGATATTAAGGGAGATGTTAAATCTCGTTAGATGAAAATTCAATATGATTTCAGGCCCAAATACTATAAGGAGTGTAGGTTGCAAGGACATGATAAGAGTTCTTGTTGGAATATTTGTAACACCCCGTATCTTTGAACAAAGTTTTGACTCATATCATTAGAGTTTTAGTGGAAAAACTGAAGGTTTAAACGTTTTGCGAAAATTGTTGATAGGCCTACTTCGGGCAGCCATAAATCCTTGATTAGTTGGGAATTCGGGAAAGTACCATTAATGAAAGTTGTAGTATGTAGAAATACCTTTCTAACTATATAAGGAGCAAGCCAATCAGAGATCGTAGCAAGGAGATATGATCTTCTCAATATGGCTAATAGTAAGGCACTTAAAATTCTATAGAATCGGCTAAGTTTTCGATACGTCTGTCTTCCAGTCAAATTTCGTGAGAATCCATTGGGAATTTGAAGGCAACTTAAAACATGAAAGTTGTAGCCCTTTGAAATAGCTTTCCAACGGTATATTGTGGAGTCCAAACAGAGCTGTGTACAAGAAGTTATGTCCATTTTACAGAACACTGTGCAGAACCGACACATGTCACTTTTTCAGGCGTGGAGGCGCGTGCGATGGCCCCGCAACGCTGGCTGATCGCGCAAATCTGAGTATTGACCTCTAGAATGTTGCGCGATGGCCCCGCATCGCTGACCCATCGCGTAACAGGTCGGGTTCGGGTCAAAAAGTCGGGATTTCGCGTTTTAAGTTATATTTAAGCTTGGGGTTTATTTCCCTAACACCCCTAGTCACGAAAAATTACCCTAAAGTCAGGAAGAACAAGTCCCAAGCCTCAAGAACCATACAAGGTAAGTTTTACCATGATTCTAGATTGAATTCAAGTCCCTAATCTCTTTCTAATTTAAATAAACCCTTCTAATCATTCCAAGTCAATTCTAATATATATCCTTGTAATCTAAGCAAGAAATCATTGTTCATAAACTAGGGTTTTCAAGAAAACCCATATCAAGGTTCAAGAACTCAAGATTTTGGAAATCTTCTTCAAAGTTAAAATCTTTAATTCAAGTTTGGAGCATTACCAGGTATGTAGAGTTACTATCTACGTGTGGGAACATCATTGTTCTTCCCCACGCCTCATAATCCATAAATTATGATTCACTACTAAAACTAGGGTTTCTATACCATGCTCATGATAACCCTAGGCCCATGTCCATAATTATATTATGTATGAATTATTATAATTCTATCATTGAATTCTTAATATTTATTTATGATTAATGAGAATCCGTCCGTAATCCATGAAAACCCATGTCTCGTATTCCATGGGTTCGTGCATGCATGTTTTTAAATAAAAATGATTATTTCATGAATATTCTACATGTCTACAAGTTTTCATGCAACTATATTATATAATTACTTTCATGCTATACATACATACTAAATACAAGTTATTTCATGAAACCATATTTACAAGTTATTTCATGAAACCATATTTACAAGTTATTTCATGAAACTATATTTACAAGTTATTTCATGAAAACATGTTTACAAGTTATTTCGTGAAATCATGATTGCAAGACAAGTACAAGTTAATTCACGAAAATCATGGGCTTCTTAGCCAACTATATTATGTTCATGTTTTTTGGAGTTGCACGAATTACCGAGAAGGCTCAGATAGCCTGAAACTACGTAGCCACCGTAGGACAAGGATCGCTCCACCCAGTTAGGACGATACCTTAATTTTACACTGAATGGATCCATCAGGCACGTTACCACCTTATACCCTGGCAAGGTATGAGGGCTCTGCTGGTCCGGAGAGGTACCAGACTCAACGTACCCACGTGGTGATATCACATGTCGGTTTATGAAATCCTCTCCCTACTTATCACGTTTTGCTTATATCATATATATATATATATATACCCATGCTCATGCTCATGTTCATGTCCAGGTTTTCAATTTCAGTTCTTATTATGTTATTCCATGTCCCATGTTATTCTTTCAGTTGCTTTATATACCAGTACATTCAATGTGCTGACGTCCCCTTTTATTGCCTGGGGGCCTGCATTTCAAGATGCAGGTACTGATATACAGGACGATACATCTGCTCAGTAGGACAGCATTCGTATCAGCTTATTGGTGAGCCCCATCTCATTCGGGGTTTAGTCAACTTTTGTTTTATGATTGGTTATGCATCTAAGGTATGCTGGGGGATTTGTCCCAGTAAGTATGTTTTCCAGTCAGACTCATGATAGAGGTTTCATAGACTAGACAAGTCAGTTATGTTATGTCAGACATTCAGAGTCGTATAGCTGTTTTGGCTCATTCATGTTGTTTCCGCACTCATGTTTAAACAAGTATTTTTATTAATTATTATGACTTACTACGTTTTATAAAGGCTCATCATGCATTCATGTTATATTCCGCTCATGTTATGCCTCATGATGATTCAGCAAGCCATGTGGTTCGCTCGGTCACATGTAGTAAGGCACCGAGTGACGTGTTACGCCCAGGCTATGGTTCGGGGCATGACAAAATTTTGTATCAGAGCCTAGGTTCAAGTGTCTTAGGGATTCTCTGAAACCGTGTCCAGTGGGGTCACTTTTATATGTGTGTCGCGCCACACATATAAACAGTTGACCATCAAGACATTTAGGATTGTCTCACTTCTTTCAACTCTAGATCGTGCAATAGAGCTGTGTTCTCAGAAATCACTCGAACCCGTGTGTTGTTTCCCATTCTACCGAATACGCCTAGTCTCAATGGATGAGGAAGATGTAAAGCTAGTCGTTATTAATATGTTGCTTTTCGATGGAAGCATCAGGAATTATTCTAATTCGTGCCATAAAGCTTAGAGCAATAAGTAACATTCTTTTTCTATCGAATTCTGAACGTATCAAATGTGTAAGCGGCAAGAAGGAAATTCGAGGCTCGAGACTTGCTAAATAGTGCATGGTGTGTTTATTAGGTGATTGTACCATTTGAAAGGCAAGTTTCGATATGGTAGTACACCTAGGTTATATACCCTATAGAATAAGTTTATTTGGACTCTTTGGCCATAGAGCTATAATATAAAGATGATGGTTCAGATTTAAGATCCCACGAGGTAGCATGTTATGAAGTTAACCACAGCAGGCATAAATTGTCCACGGTAGTTTTGAGCAGGAAATAGCCTAAGAGCCAACCACCTGTAATACTAGAAAGTCTCGAATTTTTTTCAAGGATATATCTATACTTTTGCCATATGATCTATGCACATGACTACGAAGGGACTGATGCGATAAGAAAACTACGAGCAGATGATATGGAATTTTTTTTAGTATTAGTTTCAAATTATTTCAGTTTATTCAGATTAGATCTAGAGAATATGATGTTAGTAAGTTACTACAAGAAGCAGATATTACTATGAGATAAAAGATATAACAATTCCCTCTTAGGTTATGTGATTAAATATTTATCCCTGATGTGTATAGTATGATATAATTTTTTTGAAAGTGTATAGGAAGTTTGGGGTTAGTTGTTCCAATTCCTTATTTGAGACAGATGAAATTTCCCTAAGTGTGATCCATGTCTATAGTTCAGAAAGATAGTATACAACCCAGAGTAGAGTCAGATAAGGAGGAAAAGTTAGAAATAACCTTATGCTTCACTTTAGTACTCAGAGAAGAATTGGAGAATATGATGCTAACAAGTGGTTAACAGAAGCATAGTGAGTAAGTTTGAATAGACACAATGAATTAGAAATTTTCAACAGAGTCAGTAGAAGTACCATTTGAGTTACTAAGTCAAGTTAGAACTACTAAGTGGATAACTGTCTGAATACACCGAAGGCGTGTTAGAACCCAAAGGGTTTAAGTTAAATTTGAGGTATAGAAATTGGGGAAAGAAGAAAACCATCTAAGCAGTAAGAGAGCAAGCTACAGAAGAAGAGCCTTTAAGAATTATCAGAAAAGAGTTTTCCCCAAGACTGGCAAAGCCAGGTTATGCCATTTATGTACATTAGAAACCCATTCATTTAAGTAATACAATTTTTCCACTAAATAAGACTTGCTTGAAGTAAGCTAAATAAATGAGTCGTCAGTATTTTAGAGGAAATTAGCGGAACCACTAGATGACCACTTATCGCTAACTTAAGGGATCCACAGGCTTTAGACGTCTACTTTTGAACTAAGAGGGAGATAGTATTATAAGTGTCGATATAGATGTTGTGTTTCGTAAGTTGATAGGCATCAGAGGATAATGTCATAAGATCACAGTTTCATGTAGCCAAGATAAAGTGGGTAGAAGACGATTTTTGTTATGCCCGTTGAGATCAAGTACTAGGTACTTATGTTATGAGATAAAGTTCTAGATCGAATAGCAGGTTTTAAGGGTGTAACATTTCCAATTCCAGAATAACTCATGCATTATGTAGTACCAATGCCCAAACGTACTCTACACATGCCTAGCATACCTATCTTATGCCCTTGTTAAAGCTTTACACTCCATGTTTAAGATACAAGAATTAAGACTCCATATGATAAGTAAGCTATGCAAGGGAATGTTCTTTCATGTTTCTCACATCAGGTTGTACTCATGTCCAAGGTTAAAGATTGCATTCATGTCTCACGTATCTATCGTGCTTTTATACCTATGACCACGTTCTAGCTCCTAAGTGCTTTCCGAATATGATGTTGATTTGTATAATGATTGAGGATAAGGTAACACAATAGTTTAAAGACTAAGAATCTTATGGAATGCCCACCTGGTCCTTGAACAAAAAGAAATTGCCTTAGGTAAATGATTTATTTCAACTCCAAAGATATGCTACCTACGTTCTCACATACTCGTGCCCACAACCGACTTCTTTAAGCATCCACATATAGAAATAGCATAACAGTGGGTTTGGTAGGTAATGATAAGAGTAAGTCAAGATGGATGTCCTACCCACGATTCTACGTAACTCATGTTTATGTTCCTCTGGCTACTATTTTAAAGCAGCTCGTAGCTTGGCACAAAGGATGCCATTTTCTTTTACGAAGTACCTATGCCCTGTTTAAGTTCAAGGTGACTTTTTACTTATGCCTTAGGTGCTTGACTAATGAAGTATTCATGCCTATGATCCTTTCCTTCATGAGTCTTATTTTATAATGAGGGTGTCGACTTACAGTAATAAGAGTAAACTATGTTGAACCATGTCCCATTCTGTAAGTATAGCTAAGTTCTAAAAGTGATATCTTATCCATCTATGTCTCTAAGTACTCAAGAGTGAAGCCTACAACTTATACTCCCTTTAAGTCACACTTATGCCTTATTCACACTTCAATATTCATGACCTAATGTCCAAATGTCAAGGTATGTATCTTCGAAGTACTTATGTAAATGTCGTGTCTCTCATGCCCCATGCCATGCTACTCATGTATTCATGTATTATGCCATATTAGTCCCATTTCCATGTATACATGTTCCATGTTATGTTCTTCAGTCTGATGTACCCATGCCACTTCTATCTTCGAAGATGAAGTGTCTGATTCGTATGAATGATCCCTTTCTCTCACTCCTTAATGATCCACTTACAATAATAAGCAAGGTAATCCAAGATATTCATATCTATGTTTCAGAGCGAACATGGTAAGGTTCGAAGTAAGGTATGTTCCAAGTTCATAGTGAGATCCCTTCGGGTATTCTATGGTACTTATCTCAAAAGTATTCTACTCGGATTTGATGTATCATGTCATGCCTATGCTAGAGCTTTATGAATACCTATGTTAGAATCATATTCCTAGTATATGACTCAACTTTATCTCATTCGCACGGAGTTGCACTTACATTCAGAGCCTAAGTCGTACTCTTATCTCGTATGTTTATCGTGGTAACACATGAACATCTATGATCAAGTCTCTAAGTGTTCAGATCCTACCTGTGCTCAGTATTCAACCCTCATGTTGTAACAATCATGTTTTCGACATTCAGATCTCATGTTGATGTCCATGTTTACACGTGTTTGTATCTTATAAAAGTTTAGCACTCATGTTTACATGCCATCCAGTCTTAATGTATTTATGTCCCATGTCATGCTCCTCACGTCCAGGTAATCATGTCAGGTTCGTGCCTATTTTCCAGTACTCATGTCATTCATGCCTACAAATTCTCTTCCAAACCCCATGTATAGTAATCATGTAATCATTCAGCCAATAATCATGTGTTCAGGCCATCTCAGTATTCATGTTAGCCACATTCAAGATTCAGTAATTAAGATTATGCCGCATCATACGTATTAAGATACCCTGTGAGGTTTATGTTGATACTTTAGTTAGCTGACAGGCATTTGAGAAAATGTCATAGGAGTCCGAATTACGAAGGAAGTCCTGCCATAATTTTCGTAAATTCCAGAGTTAGTAGTAACTCTTAATCATTATTATGAATCGAGGACAATGGTTTCATGATTGTAGTTCATGTAGGTGTTACTAAGTTTCATGTTTATACGTAATCACGTATTCAGTTCTCATGATCCATGACCATGTTTTCATGTAATCATGTCAAGCTCATATGTTTCATGTCATTTTCATCACATTCATGTATTCATGCCATGTCCAGTCCCATACCCAACCATGACCCATCATTCGAGGACGAATGATCCCAAGGGGGAGATATTATAACACCCCGTATCTTGGAACTAAGTTTGGACTCATATCATTAGAGTTTTAGTGGAAAAACTGAAGGTTTGAACGTTTTGCGAAAATGGTTAATAGGCCAACTTCGGGCAGCCATAAATCCTTAATTAGTTGGGAATTTGGGAAAGTACCCTTAATGAAAGTTGTAGTATGTAGAAATACCTTTCTAACGATATAAGGAGCAAGCCAATCAGATATCGGAGCAAGGAGATATGATCATCTCAATATGGCTAATAGTAAGGCACTTAAAATTCTATAGAATCGGCTAAGTTTTCGATACGTCTGCCTTCCAGTCCAATTTCGTGAGAATCCATTGGGAATTTGAAGGAAACCTAAAACATGAAAGTTGTAGCCCTTTGAAATAGCTTTCCAACGGTATATTGTGGAGTCCAAACAGAGCTGTGTACAAGAAGTTATGTCCATTTTACAGAACACTGTGCAGAATCGACACATGTCACTTTTTCAGGCGTGGGGGCGCGTGCGATGGCCCCGCAACGCTGGCTGATCGTGCAAATCTGAGTATTGACCTCTAGAATGTTGCGCGATGGCCCCGCATCGCTGACCCATCGCGTAACAGGTCGGGTTCGGGTCACAAAGTCGGGATTTCGCGTTTTAAGTTATATTTAAGCTTGGGGTTTATTTCCCTAACACCCCTAGTCACGAAAAATTACCCTAAAGTCAGGAAGAACAAGTCCCAAGCCTCAAGAACCCTACAAGGTAAGTTTTACCATGATTCTAGATTGAATTCAAGTCCCTAATCTCTTTCTAATTTAAATAAACCCTTCTAATCATTCCAAGTCAATTCTAATATATATCCTTGTAATCTAAGCAAGAAATCATTGTTCATAAACTAGGGTTTTCAAGAAAACCCATATCAAGGTTCAAGAACTCAAGATTTTGGAAATCTTCTTCAAAGTTAAAATCTTTAATTCAAGTTTGGAGCATTACCAGGTATGTAGTGTTACTATCTACGTGTGGGAACATCATTGTTCTTCCCCACGCCTCATAATCCATAAATTATGATTCACTACTAAAACTAGGGTTTCTATACCATGCTCATGATAACCCTAGGCCCATGTCCATAATTATATTATGTATGAATTATTATAATTCTATCATTGAATTCTTAATATTTATTTATGATTAATGAGAATCCGTCCGTAATCCATAAAAACCCATGTCTCGTATTCCATGGGTTCTTGCATGCATGTTTTTAAATAAAAATGATTATTTCATGAATATCCTATATGTCTACAAGTTTTCATGCAACTATATTATATAATTACTTTCATGCTATACATGCATACTAAATACATGTTATTTCATGAAATCATATTTACAAGTTATTTCATGAAACCATATTTACAAGTTATTTCATGACACTATATTTACAAGTTATTTCATGAAACCATGTTTACAAGTTATTTCGTGAAATCATGATTGCAAGACAAGTACAAGTTAATTCACGAAAATCATGGGCTTCTTAGCCAACTATATTATGTTCATGTTTTTGGGAGTTGCACGAATTACCGAGAAGGCTCAGATAGCCTGAAACTACGTAGCCACCGTAGGACAAGGATCGCTCCGCCCAGATAGGACGATACCTTAATTTTACACTGAATGGATCCATCAAGCACGTTACCACCTTATACCCTGGCAAGGTATGAGGGATCTGCTGGTCCGGAGAGGTACCAGACTCAACGTACCCACGTGGTGATATCACATGTCGGTTTATGAAATCCTCTCCCTACTTATCACGTTTTGCTTATATCATATATATATATATATATACCCATGCTCATGCTCATGTTCATGTCCAGGTTTTCAATTTCAGTTCTTATCATGTTATTCCATGTCCCATGTTATTCTTTCAGTTGCTTTATATACCAGTACATTGAATGTGCTGACGTCCCCTTTTATTTCCTGGGGGCCTGCATTTCACGATGCAGGTACTGATATACAGGACGACACATCTGCTCAGTAGAACAGCATTCGTATTAGCTTATTGGTGAGCCCCATCTCATTCGAGGTTTAGCCAACTTTTGTTTTATGATTAGTTATGCATCTAAGGTATGCTGGGGGCCTTGTCCCAGTAAGTATGTTTTCCAGTCAGACTCATGATAGAAGTTTCATAGACTAGACAAGTCAGTTATGTTATGTCAGACATTCGGAGTTGTATAGCCGTTTTGGCTCATTCATGTTGTTTCCGCACTCTGTTTAAACAAGTATTTTTTATTAAGTATTATGACTTACTACGTTTTATAAAGGCTCATTATGAATTCACGTTATATTCCGCTCATGTTATGCCTCATGATGATTCAGCAAGCCATGTGGTTCGCTCGGTCACATGCAGTAAGGCACCGAGTGCCGTGTTACGCCCAGGCCATGGTTCGAGGCATGACAATATTCATCCGGAATTTTTTCCAACCAATGAAAATAGTGAAGAAGGTGAAGAAGACAATGATAATGTAGTCGTGTATTCTACTGGTGTTAAATAACCAAACAATGTTAATGTGGAGAGTGAAAATCAAGGGCATAAGGAAAACAAAGTAAAGCAAACTGTTAAGGGTAATACAAACCCTAATAACTTTCACAAAGGAGCAATTAAAGTGTTGAACAGTGGTAAAGTTGTGGGTAATACAAAGGATGTTCATACATGGCAGACTTATAAAGCCAAGAAGAAGGGCAATAAAGCGAGCCATGCATAACAGCCCCTACCAGTTGGTCGAGGAAAAGAAAAGGAAAATTTCCTAGGTACAGTAAAACCTAGTCCTAATCCTAACTTGAATAAGTTTGGTGTATTGGGTGATGGTTTAGATGATCGAGATGTTGATGGCGAAGGGTTAGGAGAGCATAAAGAGGTTGTGGATGACATTCATGAGATTAAAGAAGATGGTGATGCAACTATACAATTGGAGGCAACTGCAGTACATACGGTGGAGAAGGTGGTTGAGAAGAAAAGTAATGCACCTACAGATAAGAATGGAAAAAATCATCTTGCTACACTACCTAAAGTTGTACATGTTGATAACAAGTGTGATGCATTGAGTAATAATGATGGAGAGCATGAAGAGGACTTAATATTGAATGATGGTAAGGATATTACAACATCACATGCTATGTCTACAGATCCCGTAACAGCAAGTCTTGCAGATGTTCATATTACTGTCCCACTGAGTCCTGCTCTTAATGAAGATGTTGTTAGGGACTCTAAAGAGGTAGTACATGATCATAGTGTGGCTGTTAATTCACAACAAATTGTCCCAAGTGCTTTACCTGTTGTGGAGAAAGCTGTGCAGAAACAATTAAATGTCAATGCCAATATCTTCACTCCTAAGTCGACTAGGAATATTAAAGAATGGGTAGAGGGTGTAACTATCAATTCTGCTACTGTTTTGGTTCCTTCCTCTCAACTTGTTGAAGAATTGGTGACACTTAACCAAGCATTTGTTGATGTTCCCTCGCCTACTTTTGCTACTGATTCTTGTGGTGAGAGGAAGAGATGGAGTGAACAAATTGAAGAAAATGGTGAGGAAAGTGATCTTCCTAGTGCTACTGCTAATGTTCCTGTAACATCTGAGGAATTTCCTGTCAATAAACAGCAGCAGCAACATAAAGAAGTACAACAACATGATAGTCAAGAAGTGGACAAAGCACTTGCAATTTATGAAAGAAACTCAGGAAATATGCAGAAGCAATATAAGTTGCTTGCTAGTGTTGTTAATGAGGAAAATAGCTTGGTTTCTCCATCTATAGGTGTTGAGATATATGGGAAAGGCCAGAGCAATGTCAAGGGTGATATCGCTAAGGATAGTACAACAGCAGCTAGTCAAGTTGAGGGACATTTGGCTATTACAGATCCATCAATAAGAATTGCAGGTCAAGAGGTGTGCAAACACATAAACACACCAGCTGAACTTAAACAAGCTGATAGTAGCAGTGTCAAGAAGCAGCAACCAAGTAAAGCAGTAGCAGCAGTAGGAGGTAATCTTACGACAACTACACAACAACAACAAGGTATGCTTGCAAAGCCTCAAAGTAATTTACAAGTAGCAATACCATCTAGTGAAGGTCCTAGGATTGACATGGATGAGGAGTCGATTGCACAAAACTTCCACAATGCTGCAAGGGATGGGGATTTGTCTCCTAGACAGGTGGAAAGTGTGAAACGACACAAAACTCATGCAAGAAAGAGCAGCTGGGATGGGAAAATGACTGAAGAATTTGTCCCAAGCCAGATACCAATGAGACAAGAAAAGAAGACTGTGGCAGCTCCTGCCACTTCAACAAAATCCACAAGATCCAAGAAGAAATGATAAAGTTTCAATATTTTTTGGAAAGGCATGAAGAACAAGACAAGGTGGAAAATTCAATGAATAGAAGATTTTACAAGTTCAGATATTAAGGATTCTGTCTTTATTCTTGTATTATTTTCTCATTATTTTAGCATTATCATGTGTAATATTATCATAGAGTGTGTTATAAACTCTGTGGTGATCATAGCTTATTTGATCATTTCGAGTTCATTTTTTCTCCATTCCTGTTAGTTTAGAGGTTCTTTGCCTCATAGGATTAGTAAGGTAAGGCCTTGTCCCCCTTACTTGTACTCTCCCTTTGGGGTATATTTTGCTTTCTAGAAAATTAATAAAACTAGCCCTAGGCCCAAAAAGCCTAGTGGACTTTGCTTAAAAAAAAGCACTGATCAAATTCCAACAGCCTAGTTAAGATTTTTTCCAACAGACTCTACTTCACAAATAGAGTAATTCATGATTGACTAGAAACTGGTTATGTTTAATTGTAATTTAAAAGCAAACACTGTCATCAATCCCAACCAGGTCCAACTGTGTCACACATAGACTGTTTACCTCCCTTATCCCCCCTTTTTAAAGTTAAGCTTGACTTGTCACATTTGTTCTATTCAAGATCATGCTCAGTAAGCTAACAATAATTCAAGAGGAAAGGCAAAGGGAAAGGGAAGGGACCTGCCCAGCGCCTCACTTACAACTTCAGAAAGTCTCAGGAATTCATGAACAAACTAGACCAAAACTGTTCAACAGCCATCCTTCCCTTAGTTTTGCAAATAGTGGTCATAAATTAATTTAAAAATCATCCATAGTTATTTTAATTGTAAATCAAATTAACATGTAAATCAATTAAACATTCAATCTTGATTAAATTTGAAAATAAATTAAATGAAGGCTAATTTGATAAAAATAAAATTGAGATGCAATTGATTATCTATTTAATTAGACGAGCTTCTTGATTTAACGGAGTAAAATATCTATCAGTTAATCATTCTTTAGTTTAAACAACGAATTAAATAATTGTTTCCACTATTTTGACTTTAAATATGTTTAAAATCATAATTTATGTGGAAAATATGCAGATGATATACAATGATATACTTGATGATATTTTGCCAAATGAAATGGAAAAATTTCACTGAAGTAATTTTGTAAAATCCTTTTAACTCTGAAAAGTGCATATTCCATTCCGTTTGTGGTTTAAGAAGTCCAACTAATTAAATAAAATTTATAGAGGGAAAATATTATGTGTCAATAGGCTCAATAATTATGATTGATACATTGAGGTTTTGATGACTTGACAAACAATGTACCCAAGGCAATAAACTGGAGAGATAAGGAGGAAATCATTTGAAGAATCAGACATCCAATCAGAGCTCCAAAGGACTTAGTGATGTAGTCGCAACATTCAACAAAGAACTGTTCAAAGGAACTAGCCCTTATGCAACTGGAAACTCAAGTTATTCCATGACCGACTTAGAGGAGACAGAATATTGAGTTATTCCTATTCAATGAAGAGAAGGTTTTTGTTATGGTAATATTATACAGTATACCATAAATTTAATAATATGGAAATTAATATTCAAGTAGGACAAGGAAGCCGCACATACAAGAAATGAAAGAATTAAAGATCCAAGTTTCACAAGGTTTTGTTTTCGGGTACAATTGATGAAACCAAAACCTTCAAGGATTCAGAAGTCAAGGCAGCTACCAACTACTATATATACAACACAAAGAAGATTGGAACTCAACCAGAAATCCAAAATTACTACAAACATCCAACGAGAGACAAGAGTGAGCGCAATTAACACCTTGTTCTCAGAAGAGCCAACTAATCAATGAAGAACTCGAGCCCTACCAAATTTTATCTTCTAGTTCTTACTTGTTGTAGTTAGGTTCTGATTGTGGTTCCACTAATTTATCTCTGCATGTATTAGTGATAAATTTTCGTTGGTAAAATAATGTTTCAAGGGTCATAGAATGTAATCATACCAAACAAGTGGTGACAAATTTTCGTTGGTAAACATAAATCATACCAAACAAGTGGATTAGCACCACAACCATGCCCGAAGGCCTTAATATGCATTCCTCGTCTCAATCACTAGGTACAACAACAACCCACACAATTACACCGGTACCCACCCAAGTCATCACAACCACTAAGGTGGGACCCCCATCACTCCCAATACTTATGAACGATATATGCCCTCCAAATTGAGTATAAGATAAATCGTAACCTACCTCAAGACCGAGCGGGTGCCACGAATACTTCAAACTTGATCCTTCCCTTTTCGAAGCGTCTCCAAATGAGCAAAGTCTATAAATATACAAGCTATACATTAAAACACGATTCTAGGGATACCCATATTATCATAAGAGATTTAGCTTCAAAAAGTCACCTAAAAATCAATCCCGAGCCCCAAAGGTCAATACAGGAATTTCATTGCAAAATAGAGTTCACTATAGAGAAAATAGTATTCTACGAGGCTAAACGAGTCTAACGATACTCATATTACTATACTTCTATTTGGAACCCCAAAACGAACACAAAATAGTCCAATCCGAGCCCAAGGGTAAAACTAGAATTTCATTGAAAAATTAAGTCTAGATCTATGTCTTCTTGCAGATCTTATATATCTCCTGTTGATTATATTGTGCAGTCTCCATCAAGAGCCTCTACTTCTCAAATTAGAGATACTAATTCTCATAGAATTAGTAATTTGAAAATTTACCAGGATAATATTGTAACTGGTATTCAAGACCCAAAATTAACTGCGTCAGATATGGATTTTCCAACTATTTGATGGATCAAGTCCAAAAAATAGATTTTAGTCGGGGATCACCCGCAAGATTACAAATCAGCAAAGAGTTTTATACTCCTAAATGGATACCATTTAGAAAATGGTTCTTTGACAATTTTAAACCAGAGGAAACAATAGTTTTACAAGAGGAATTTTATTAGGATCTTTCCAAAGCAAACAAGATTATATCTTTTGTGCCTTGGTTTATGGCAAAATACCTTGCTGATTATATTTCTGTTTTAGAAAGAGATTATAAATTAGCTAGTGGGGAAACCGTTCATACTGTATTTCCTCCACAGCAATCTTTTCAAATAGGGAAAGATTTACATTTTGCAGCTTTTTCAAAATTGATTAAAAGCGATAATTTACCTGTCATGACCAGATATATTAATAATATGGTTAGGCAGCAAAATTATTCCAATATTTATATGAATATCTTGGGTGAACAAATATTTTCACTTCATGAAAAAGTTGATAAACTTTTAATTTGTCTTAATAAGGCATCTACTTCTGATAAAGAGAAACAGAAGGAAGTTGTTGCTACTCCAAGTATACAACCTCCTCCTGAGATTCATGATTTTAAATTAAAACCTCTATCAGATTTAGAAAAACTTTTAGATGAAAAATTTAAAGGTTTAAAACTCTGTCCTTTAATAGCAGAGGATGATCAATATTTGTCTGATATTAACTACAAGGCTCGTATAGCATCAGATATTAATAAAATTGATGAATATTATGCTGTCAAGCCTACCCAGAGGATGTACTACTATCCTCGACCGACTCCTCAAGATGTTTTATTAGAGGAGCATGAACATGTTATTTCCAACAGTTATAGCGGTAAGGAAATATATGAATGGAATATTCACGATTATACTGAACGTCAGATTTATTGTACTATTCATAGAATGTTAATGTACAGCACTATTTGCAAGGTTCATAAAAACACTGAAAGAGTTATTGCAGATATGATTATAGCTGGTTTCACTGGCCAATTAAAAGGTTGGTGGGATAATTAATTAACCTCTACACAGCGTAATTCTATTTTATCTGCTGTTAAACAGGAGCCTGACAATAATGCACCTATAGCAAATGAAGTTTATACATTGGTTATCAATATTGTTGAACATTTTTCAGAAAGATGGTCCGATAATAGTGAATCTATTCGTACCATGCTTCAAAACCTTAGATGTAAGACCCTAACCTCATTTAGGTGGTATAAAGATGTTTTTCTTTGCAGGGTCATGGAATTACCAGAGAGCAATGACTCTCACTGGAAGTCCAAATTTATAGATGGACTCCCCCCTCTTTTTGCAGAAAGAGTTAGAAAAGCTCTTAGGAAAGGGGATAGAAGTATTAATTATGATTCTTATACTTATGGTAATTTAATTGATACTTGTATGCATGAAGGATTAGCCTTATGTAATGAAATTAGGCTCAATCAACAAATCAAGCGCCACAGTCTTAATGAAAGACAACAATTAGGAGAATTTTGTGGACAGTTTGGATTAGACGTTCCACAATCTTCTAAGAAGCCTCATAGGCATAAGAAAAAACATAAAGACTTACAACATTGGAAGTAAAAGAGCTTGCAGAAAAAATCTAGGCGCAAAAAGACTTTCAAAGAAAGGAAGGATTTAATTAAATCCAAGAATCCAAAAGCCTATTATAAGTGTGGCAGAGTAGGTCATTTTTATAAAAATTATAGAGTTAAGGAAAAGATTAAAGACCTTAACATAGATGATGGCCTTAGAGAATCTTTATATAAGATTTTGTTAAATTCAGATCCAGAACCAGAGGAAGATTCTGGTAAGGATAGTGATAGTTCCTCTAACCCTTCTTCAGATGAAAATATTCGGGTGTTAGAAGAAGAAAGTTATATCTCGACAAGAAAGTTATATCTCGACTAGCTTAGATGATGAGTGTCAACCATTCCAATAAGGGCAACCTTGCATCAAACCTAAGGAAGACGATGAGTTTTATGAACTTGTTTCCCAATTTAGTGAGAACAATATTCATGTTTTAGATGGTAATAATCTCTTTGATCTCTTTAAATATATTAAGGATCCCAATCTTCAGTTCCAAATTATAGACCAAATAGGTTCAAAACAGCCCCAAGAAGAACCAACTGCTGTAGAAATTAGAGAACCTACAGGACCTTATACTATGGCTGGAGTTAAGAACCTCCTCCAAGAACGCCGAAATATCATAAGTACACCGGCAACTACTCAAGACATAGAAAGAGAGGTTCATAACCTTAAGCAGAAAATTTCCACCCTTATGAGACACCAGGCTACTCAAGATCATAGGGTCTCCCAGCTTGAGGGAAAAGGAAAACAAATCATAGAAACACCAGTTTATAATACGGTGGAAGACCTACCAGTTGATAACACCGTAGCAACTGTGCCTATGGAGGAAGGAGAAAGTAGTAACCCCAGTTCCAATTTTTTGACAAAATTGGATATTATTACTTCTTTTAAATTTTTTTATAAAAATTACTCTTCTAATTAATTACAATTTCAAAAAAGATTTTACTGCTCTAGTTTATAGCGGAGCAGATTTAAGTTATATTCAAGAAGGATTATATCCTTCAAAATATTTTCAAAAAACTACTCATAGTTTACGGTCTGCTAGTGGCCAAAAAATGGGTATTACTTATAAATTACCCAAAGCTTATATTTGCCAAGACAAAGTTTGTATTGCTGAAAGCTTTGTATTGGTAAAAAATATTTCAAATCAAGTTATTTTTGGAACTCCACTCATCCATAAGTTATTTTCTATCCAATGGATGGATGACAAAGGTTTTATAGGAACCTATGAAGAAAAACCGATTAAGTTCCAGTTTATAACCGAACCTTTTTCAAGGATTTTAAATGAAATCAAAGACAGGTTGATGAATAAACATCAACAAATTAATTTCCTTAAACAGGAAATTTATACTCTTCAAATTGAAGATAATTTACAAAATCCTAAATTACAAAAAAAAATTGAGTTTATAAAAAATCAATTTTCTCTACAGATTTGTAGTGATCACCCTAATGCTTTTTGGGACAGAAAAAGACATATTGTCACTCTTCCATATGAAGAGTCTTTTTCTGAAAATAATATCCCTACTAAAGCAAGACCATGTCGAATGAATTCCGAATATTTGGAATTATGCAAAAATGAGATTTCTTCTCTTTTACAAAAAGGTCTTATAAGATCTTCGAAATCTCCATGGTCATGCACGGCTTTTTATGTTAATAAACATGCTGAGCAGGAACGAGGTGTTCCAAGATTGGTCATAAATTATAAACCTCTTAATAAAGTTTTAAAATGGATTTGATATCCAATTCCTAATAAAAAGGATTTATTAGATCGCCTTCATAATGCGATTATATTTTTTAAATTTGATTTAAAATCAGGTTATTGGCAAATCCAAATAGCCAAAGCAGATAAGTACAAAACTGCTTTTAATGTCCCAATTGAACAATTTGAATGGAATGTTATGCCTTTTGGACTGAAGAATGCCCCTTCAGAATTTCAAAAGATTATGAATGATATTTTTATGACTTATAGCAACTTTATCATTGTTTATATTGATGATATTTTAATATTTTCAAATACTATTGAAATGCATTTCAAACATCTTGATATATTCAAGAAAATTATTATTCAAAACGGTTTGGTCATATCTAAACTGAAAATGTCACTTTTTCAAACAAAAGTCAGATTTTTAGGTCATAATATTGAGAAGGGAAAAATTATTCCTATTAATCGGAGTATAGAATTTGCTTCTAAATTCCCAGATATTATTACCGATAAACCTCAACTCCAGAGATTTCTTGGAAGTTTGAATTATATTTCGCCAGTTTATAAAGATTTGGCCAAAGATACGTCTATTTTATACGATAGATTAAAAAAGATTCCAACACCTTGGACTGATGCCCATACGCAAACAGTTCAAAATATCAAGGGGAAAGTTAATAATCTTCCTTGTCTTACTTTAGCCAATCCTAACTGGCAAAAAATTATAGAAACCGATGCCTCTGAAATTGGCTATGGAGGAATTCTCAAACAACTTTCTCCAAATAATAAACAAGAATATTTAGTCCAGTTTTATTCTGGCAAATGGAATAATAGTCAAAAGAACTATGCTATTGTAGCAAAAGAAATTCTTGCTATAGTAAAATGCGTTCTTAAATTTCAAGGTGATTTATATAATCAAAAGTTTTTAATAAAAACTGACTGCCAAGCAGCTAGATTTATGTTTAATAAAGACTGATAACATGATGTTTCTAAACAAATGTTTGCCAGATGGCAAGCCCTTTTAGCACCATTTGATTTTGAAATTCATTATAAAAAGGGATCGGATAATAATTTCCCTGATTTTCTCACTAGAGAATATTTAAGTTCGTAACTGTCATTTTCTCATTTGCAGGATGAGACCCACATTGACACCTCCCTCTAATAGAGGAAGGGGAAGAGGACAAAAAGGAACGGGCAGAGGCACTGTTCTTGCCCAAATGGGTAACAAAAGGCTCATAGCCGATAATATTGCAGAAACTTCTGGTAATACCCAGAAGAAAATCATTTATGCGGAATATCTTTCTTTTATAGAAGCACAGAAAAAAGGGGATAATATGCCTCCATCATATTCCAGTGCTCTCATAATCGATGATAATGGGGACACTGATTCATATGAAGAAAATGCTCATCGAGAGTTAATAATTGTCCTTGAGAATGATGATCTCCAATGGAAGGATGAACCTTGGCAAATAATGCAAAGGTATTTTGATACAGCGTCATACGCTACTCCGAATTATAAATATCGGATGAATTATGAAATGATCCTTTCATATACAGGATCAACTGAATTCCAGCATTTTTATCCGGCTAATACCAAAAAAGTTTATAACTTTTCAAAGATCATTATAAAAAAGATCTTTTCTCCAAATGAATGGGGAATAAGTCCATTAAAGGACAAGGATTATATCTACCCAGAACAAAAAGTCCCAGTTAAATTTAATTAATGGGATTATGTTGAAAGCTTTAATAAAGCTTTTCTATATGAGAATGATAATAAGAAACATTCTTGGTTTATAAAAATCTGTGCCAATGTTTATAAACAGGGCATACCAAATTGGTTTTATCAATGGTGGATCCATTATGGTCCAACCGTAAAGATATTACCAGAACCATTCAAGAGTTTATATACTGAATGGGTTGATGTTTCTCCAAAGATAATAGATTTGGAAAATAATATTACTTTCTCCAAAGAAATTTCTAATATGTATTTCTTCATTGAATTCTCTATTCCATGGATCATGAAATGGTCAGTGAAAGTGGGTTATACCTCGCAAAATATGCCTTGCTTAAACATAATTTTTTATACAAAATTCTGGAAAAAGCTGATTCAAAAATCTAAGTATGGAACCATCCCGGGACAAGATTTAATAAATCAGATTAAAACCACCATTGCACATTATAAGGACTCCATTAATTCCAGACAAAAGGAAGTTCCCAGTCCTTTCTAGCATATTGCTCGAAAAATTCAAATGAAGAAAGGAATAATTCCCCCAGAACAACTTATAGCCACATGCATGGAGGAATTTAAATCTAATCTAATGAAGCATCTTAATATGGAAGCTATGTCAGATACATCAATGGCATCCGTTGGTCATACCACTGACAATGATAATGAAGAAGATGATAATACACAGGTCTTAGCAGGAGAATCTCAGAGTCCAGCTAATACAGAGGACTTTGCACAATTTGCGGCTCAATTTCATAGCCAAATGGAAGAATCTTCCAGCTCTACAAAAGACACGGGCAAGTCACCAATAAAGTGATTGGTGGGACCCGCCACTAGGCGGCTACTTTAATAAAGAAGGAATCTGCTTTAATAAAGCAACTTTAATTATTAGATTTGTAATAATTATGTTTTCCACTTTGGTCACTTTCGGCCACTTTTACTTTTTACTTTCCGCATTTCTTTTTATCTGGCCATAATGTTGTCGGCCATTTACTTTTTAATTTTGTTGTTTAGCATTCATGATCCGCTATATAAGGATCATTCTTCTTAGCTGAGAGGCAAGTCTTGGATTCCCCAAGCACAAGTTCTCTCCCACTCTCTCCCTTGTACAAATCTTTCTGATATAAATAAAAGTTTGTTTATACAAATTTCTTTCTGCTGAGCACAACCTTCATCCTTAAGGTATAATTTTATTTTTCTTTTAATTAATTTTATTATAATTCATTTCATGTTTAGCCTTATAGGCTAAATACTCCGCTGAATTACGTCACACTAGACTACTGAGATCATGGCAATAATGCTTTAATCATCATGATCGAAGCCAAAACATGATGTTCAAGGTTAGGTAGAGACTGACCCAGGCAGACTGTTCATAACCAGGCGGTGGTCCTGTTGTTAGCCCGCTTAGTCGAGAGATGGCGTTTAGGGCGTTTGTTGGACTTGTTCTGGTAGGAACAACCCTAACGCCAGGGTTGGTAACCTAGTAAAACTGTCGTTACCTAGATGACATCATGCGGTGGCGCGATCCTGCTAGTATTGTGGTATCAGAGCCATGGTGTTCCAGTAGTAATAGGTGATGTAATTCAACGCTTTATATCATGAATTTTATAAATCGAGAAAGAACTGTTAAAAACAGTAAAAAAAAGGAATATGATACTCCTCAAGAACTTGATCTGCTTCATAAGTGGAAGATTCCTAAAATAGAACCCAGATTAATATATCAAATGGGTACCTTTGAGAAATTAGGTCTCAAACAGGTAGTTAAAACTACTGAAGAAACAATAACTGTAGATAATGATCATGCAACTTTTAGACTTTTATTTGACAGTGATCTTGCCCCTTATAAAGTAACTCATAGATTTATGCATATTGGGTTAGTACAGGTTGCATTCAAACCTTTAACCTTAAGAGGTTTACCGGAAAGCTTTATAGCAGCTTTAAGAGATGGAAGAAATCGAAACTGGAAAAAATCCCGTATAGGGACAGTCCAAACAAGTTTGGCTTATGGTCCAGTTTATTCTAATGCTTATCCTAACTTGCAGGTATCTTTGCAAGATGACAATTCTTTAGATTCTTTAATATTAAGTATCAAATTGCATGGTTATGATTATATGCCAGGAACAGAGGTAATATGCATCTGTTATAGAATATATTATAAACCTTTATATACTATGAATCCCATGTGTAAAATCATGGATTTCAAAAATGAAACTATTTTAATAAAAACTAATTTTGGTAAATCCAAAATTATGACTCGAAGACCTATTAAGTGGGATGAAATAGATTTCCCTAAAGAGTGGGTCATTGAAGGAGCAACACCTCCTCAAAATGTTTTTCCTGAAATTTCATAAATTGAACAGATCCCAGATGGGACAACAAAATTAAGATTTCATGAACCGGAATCTTTTATTAGAAGATAATGAACATAATAGTGTTCGATCTGGTATACCTAGATCTATGTCTTCTTGTCGATCTTATATATCTCCTGTTGATTATATTGTGCAGTCTTCATCAAGAGCTTCTACTTCTCAAATTAGAGATACTAATTCTCATAGAATTAGTAATTTGAAAATTGACCAGGATAATATTGTAACTGGTATTCAAGAACCAGAATTAACTGCGTCAGATATGGATTTTCTGACTATTTAATGGATCAAGTCCAAAAAATAGATTTTAGTCGGGGATCACCCGCAAGATTGCAAATCAGTAAAGAGTTTTATAATCCTAAATGGGAACTATTTAGAAAATGTTTTTTTTGATAATTTTAAACCAGAGAAAACAATTTTTTACTTTTACCTCTACACTTATCACATCAAAATAAAGGTGAAAAAAACCTACCTGCTGGGAGATATACTAATACTTAAAAAAACGCTCTCTTCTCTCTCCTCCCATGCAAACCCTAGCTTGAAACCCTAACAGTGCTATGGCCACTCCGGCCACTGGCCAGCCGCCACATCTGGTGGTTGGTCAGGATCCTTATCCTCAATAATTCCCTCCCCTCTCCCTCCTCCCTCCTCTTTCTTCGTCCAGCAATGCTCAGCAATTACAAAAAGTAAGCCCTACGTCCACAACACAAAATTATCGTCAAACCTTAATGCATCAAACTAGTAAAGATCCCATGCATACGTGTGAATCCATTCCTATGAATATGGTGGAGAATATAGATGGTAAACACGTTGTAAGATGGTCCTCGGCTGAAGTTCTATGAATGGAAAGGATTGAAAACCTACAATATGCCATTGTTGGTAAGTTTTCGTATGGATGGCCTGAATTAGAAGAGTTGCGATCTATTATACCTCATCAGTGTGGAGTAAAGGGTAATGTTCGTGTAGGTTTTTTGAGAGATAGGCATGTCTTGATAAGATGTGATCTGAGGGAAGATTTTATTAATCTATCATAAAAAAGCTTCTTTTGGTTGAAGGCAAAAGATGGTAATTCTTACCAAATGAGGCCATTAATATATGATTCTAAATTCAGTGTGGAAAAGGAAACTTCAATAGCTATGGCTTGGATTTCGTTTCCAAACCTTCTTCCTACCTTTTTTGTCAAGGAATCCTTGTTTACATTGGCTTCTGCTGTGGGTAAGCCAATCCAGCTAGATGCAGCCACAATCAATAAGACCAGGCCAAACTGTGCAAGAGTGAAAGTGCAGGTTGATTTGCTTGCAGATTTGCCTAAGTCTGTGTGGATGGAGATTAAAGATGATGTTACAAAGGATATCAGGTCCATTAAAGTTAATATTCAATATGACTACTTACCAAAGTATTGCACAAAGTGCTACTTACAAAGTCATTCTAATGATGAATGTTGGGTGCTACATCCAGAACTGTTGGAAAATGAGGTGATAGATAATGGGGTAGGGTATCAGAATAAAGGAAAGGCTGCAGTTGTAGTAGATGAGCCTGGAACAAGTAAACAAGGGCAAATCCAACAAGGAAGATATAGAAGAAATAGGGGGTGGAAAAAACAAGTGCAACAATATTTACCAAAGGTATTATCCAGTGGTATTGTGGTAACTTATCCTGGAAACAAAGGCCAGTTCAAGAACAAAGTGAATCCAAATGGGAGGGATGATGGAAACAAAGAAGTTATGGTATCAAACAAATTTGAGGTATTGAATCAAGGAGTAGAGGATATTACTATTAGTAGGCTCAGTAATAGTCAAGATGAGCATGTCACTGAAAAAGTTATCTTTATACAACAAGGGGTTGCAGCTGACTGTATAGATGACAAGGAGGAGCATAGTGAGGTGGATGCTGGTGTGGATGCTGCAAAATTGGTTCTGGATGAATACAAGGCTACAAATGGAACCAAATCTCTGGAGGAGGGTGAAGTCCATGAGAATGAAACTGCTAAGGTGCACAATAGTGAAGCTGATAATCACAGTGTAGTAGATAATGATGATACTGCTCATAAAGAAATGGCTAGTCCACAGCTGGTTGGTACAGCAGACTCTATGGAGGTTGAAGAGGTTTATGGTTCAAAGAAGTCTTATAACTGTCAGGAACATGAGAATAGTGAATTATCTGCAGATGATCAAAAGTCTGAAGAGGTGCAGAAAAGAGATGATCAAGATGATCAGCAACTAGGAGGTGAAAATAGTGGTAGTAGGGATGTAGGTGCAGATGCTCAGCAAAGAATTGATAGTAGCAGGATTCATTATGGTCATGAGGCATCTGAAATTTCTTTGGAAAATCAGATATCTGAATGTATTCAAGCAGGTGATCTGTTTTTGAATAATGGTACTATTTAAAAGATGCAAGATATGAATGTTTACATGGATCAGGAGGAGTCTACTCAAGCATTAATTCTGAAGGATATTTCTAATGAGGAGGTACATAGCTCTAACTTGCAGTTGGTTGGCTATTATCCTGAGAAATTTGCTGATGCTGAACAAAGGAATTTGGATTTGGCCATTATTCCTGATATTAGAGATATGCAGCCTCTGAATGTTGCTGTAAGGGTATCACCTAACAAATCTTTACATGATGTAATCACTCACAAGGTACATGAGGAACATGATAAGTTGAATTTGATCACCAATAAGAAGGAAGATGTTGAGGGAGACACAATTGATATGAAACTACAACAGATGTGTGTAGAGGCAGGATTATCTCCAAAATCACAAAACAAAGGTCCAAAGAAAGGAAGAAAGCAAAATTTAGAGGTTCCTCAAACTGTGAGGTATTCAACAAGGAGCAACATTAAGAAATCTGTTCAATGATTGTCAAAACTTTATTCTGGAATATAAGATCAGTAAAGTCCTAACAAGCATTTCATAGAGTTCAAATGTTAAACAAGCATCACAAGTTCTTTTTGGTAGCTCTGATGGAACCTTTTCAGCATTAGAGGCATATTCAGAAATATAGAAGGAAACTTGGAATGCCTTATGCTAATTCCAACTGTAATGGAAAAATCTGGTTTTTTGTGCAAGACAATGTTGATGTTGAGGTTTTATTGGATACTGAGCAGCCTATTACTGTAAAGCTGCAGTTTCAAGATTTCAATAAAGAGATGGTGGTCAGAATGGTGTATGCTAAATGTACAGAAGTGGAGAGAATGCAGTTATGGGACAGTCTATACCTCTTGGCTAGTAATATGACAGCTCCTTGGCTGGTTGGTGGAGATTTCAATGTTATATTGAATGAAGAAGAGAAAATAGGAGGTCTGCCAGTTTTGCCACAAGAATATGAAGACTTTGCCTTTTGTCTGAATTCCTGTGAGTTGAATGAGATGCCTTTCAAAGGGAGTCCTTTCACCTGGTGGAATGGTAGGGCTGCTAATGACTGCAGCATTAAGAGATTGGACAGGATTATACATAATGATACATTTCAGAATTGGTTTGGACACTTAGAAGTGGAACATTTGTCAAGGACTGGTTCTGATCATGCACCATTACTTGTATCATGTGGAGATCAGGTGGAAAAGTTTATCAAACCATTCAGATTTCTCAAATTCTGGGTGGAACATGATACTTTTCTTGAATTTGTTAAGCAGCAATGGGAAACAGCCTTAATTGATGATGCTTTTCTGTCATTTAAGCTAAAAATGAAGAAACTGAAAACTGCTTTAAGTACATGGAGTAAGAATACTTTTGGGGACATTTTTAAACAACTTGTTATCAGAGAAGAAATAGTTAAGATTAAAGAGCAGTTGTTTGAGGATAATCCATCAGAAGAAAATAGAATGGTCATGCAAAGGGTACAAGCTGAACCTAAGCTGTATCTTCACTATGAGGAGGAATTTTAGAGGCAAAAAGCCAGGATGGATTGTTTTTCTGAAGGTGATAAGAATACAAGATACTTCCATAGTCTGGTAAAAGGAAGAAGAAAAAGAATCCAGATTAGGAGGATTAAAGATAATGTTGGTAATTGGATTGAGGATGTTGATAGTGTTGCTGCTCAAGCTGTCAACTTCTTCCATAAGCAATTTACTCATGAAGGGGTTAGTCAAGACTCTCCAATGTTTAATCATATTCAAGAGCTGATCAGGGAGGAGGATAATATACTTCTTGCTGAACAACCTACAATGGAGGAAGTAAAGAAGGCTATATTTGAACTACATGGGGATAGTGCCTGTGGCCCTGATGGATTTTCTGGTATATTTTATCAAAAGTGTTGGGAGGTGATAAAGGCTGATGTATATTGTGTTGTTAAAGCTTTCTTTGAAGGACAGACTCTTCCCAAGTCCATCACTCACACTAATCTGGTTCTGCTACCAAAGAAGAATGTTGTTGAGGCATTTTCTGATATGAGACCTATAAGTCTTAGCAACTTTATCAATAAGGTCATATCAAGAGTAGTTCATGACAGACTAGACAAGCTACTTACAAAGGTGATTTCTCCAAATCAATCTGGTTTTGTTAAGGGCAGGAATATAATTGAGAATGTGTTATTGACACAAAAAATTGTAACTGATATAAGGAAGAGAGGAAAACCAGCAAATGTTGTGATCAAGTTGGATATGGAAAAGCATATGATAGGGTCTCATGGTTGTACCTCTGTAAAGTGATGGGAAAGATGGGATTTTCTCCATTTTTCATTGACCTTATATGGAGGCTGTTGGCCAATAACTGATATTCTGTTCTCCTAAATGGCCAGGCACATGGTTTCTTCCATTCTACTAGGGGTGTCAAGCAAAGGGATCCTGCTCTTTTCATTATTGCTGCAGAAGGTCTTTCAAGGTCACTAAATTCTTTGTTTGATCAGCCTGGTTTTGTTGGATATGGGATGCCAAAGTGGAGTGCTGATTTGAATCACCTGGCATATGCAGATGATACAATCATTTTTTCTTCAAGAGATAAACAATCTTTACAGATGATCATGAATACTCTACAGGAATATGAGAAAGTATCTGTACAGCTGATAAACAAGAGCAAAAGTTCATTCTATATGTTCAGCAAAGTATCACATGAGTTAAGTCAGCAGGTTGCAACAGTTACAGGATTTGTGAGGGGTCAATTTCCTTTTACATATCTTGGAGTACCAATTACTCATGCCAGAAAAAGGAAAGTGGATTATACTGAATTATTAAAGAAAGTCAAAGACAGGTTACAAACTTGGAAAGGCAAGTTATTGTCTTATGGAGGAAAACCAGTGTTGATTACAAGTGTCCTTCAAAGCATTCCAATTCATGTTTTATCTGCTATTAGGCCTCCTAAATGTGTTATAAAGGAGTTACATAGGATTTTTGCCAGATTCTTTTGGAATACTAAGGAGGTAGGCAGATGCAGACACTGGGCAGCTTGGCTTAACATGTGTATTCCCAAACATGAAGGAGGTTTGGGTTTCAGGTCTATCCATGACACATCCAAAGCCTTATGTGATAAACTATGGTGGAAGTTTAGAACCACTAGTTCTCTATGGGATAATTTCATGTGGAATAAATACTGCAAAAAACAAATTCCTCATGTGGTTCAATGGAAGGGAGGGTCACAAATCTGGAAGATGATGTTGGAAGCAAGGAATAGTGTAGAACAGGAAATCTGGTGGGAGCCAAAGATTGGAAGCTCAAACATTTGGTTTGACAATTGGACTAAACTAGGTGATCTTAGTTATGTGGTTCCCCAGTCCTGGCAAATCAATGAGCATGCTGAAGATGTTTCTGAACTTATGACAGATGGAGGATGGAATGTCAACAAACGCATGCAGCTGTTTCCTGAAGATATTGTGCAGCATATATTACAGGAAATTGACATTAAACATGCATCAAATGAATGGGATAGACCTTGGTGGATGATGACAAGTACAGGCAAGTTTACAGTAAGTAGTGCATGGCAGTTGCTGAGACAAAAAGCTAATGTAACAGTACCATTTCAGAATATGTGGATCAAAGGTGTGCCTTTTAAAATTTCATTCTTCATGTGGATATTGTGGAAGTTTGAAGTCCCAATTGATGAAGTGGTGGCAAGTATTGGCATTCCATTAGTTTCAAAGTGTTGCTGTTGTCATAATGCTCAGATGGAGACTATAAATCATCTGTTTCTGTGTGGGGATTTGGCTACAAAGGTATGGAGGTATTTCAATATTGGGGCTGGATTGAGCATGAATTGTATTCAGGTCAAACATGCTATAAGAAGTTGGTGGGAAGCAAAATGTCATTTTAAAATGAAGACAATATACAAAGCAGTGCCTGCTTTTATTGTGTGGCAAATATGGAAGTGGAGAAACAATAGGCTTCATGGTGGTAGTATGAATCTGAATAGAGTGCTATATGACATAAATATGAACATTCATATGTTATGTAAAGTTCAGTTTCCTGGGTTGAATATTCCAACTATATGGCACCAGATTGTTCAGTTCTTTGAAGGATATAAGCCTACTATTATATGCAAAACTATTACATGGAGGAGACCTGCACCTGGAGTTTACAAGTGTAATACTGATGGGGCTGCTAAAGGAAATCCAGGTTCAAGTTCTGCTGCATTTTGTATAAGAAATGAAGAGGGTGATTTGGTGTATGCTGCTTCTAAAATTTTGACAGATGGAACAAATATTGCGGCTGAGGCTGAAGCTATCAGAATGGGACTGAGGTACTGTGTAGAAAGGCAGCTTTTTCCATTGATCATAGAGACTGATTCCATGACCATGAAGATGATTTTAAATGCTGAATGGAAGGTCCCTTGGAGCATCTCAATGTTGGTGGATGATATAAGGAGGATGATGGATGATCAAATAGTATCTGTGGAGCATATACATAGAGAAGGAAATGGGCTTGCAGATGTTTTAGCTAACTTGGTTTTTGTTTTTGCAGGTTCAGCTCAGTTTCATAACTTTCAGGAATTACCCAGTCAAGCTAAGAGGATTCTGAATATAGAGAAGAGAGGAATTCCAAACTTGAGAATAAGAACCCTTCAAGACAATTGACATCAGAACTGCAACTATTACTGAGTACAGTATGCCATCTGTTTGTGAGTATTTGCAGCATTGGTATTAGGGTGGTATTAGTGTGCTTGGCATGCTCATTCCTTAGTATAAATGCTGTGATGCTCAACATATAAGTAGCAGACTGTACTAATTATGGTTCATATACCATTGAGACCTGATTTCATGCAAAGGATTATGCTATGGACAGCTTGAACATTGACAAGAAAAGTACAGATTGTGAATGATCACCAGGCTACCAGAGTACAAAGCTGAGAGTGGTATTTGTTCCATACAGATTCTGCTTTGAACAGAAGATCACAGCTACATTTAAGTGACCTGAAGAATGATTCGACTGATTTGAAACATGCCATCTGTGAGACTCTGAAGGTGTGATAGATGTTATCAAGTCAAGTCCCTTGGATTAATAGCTGTTTAATCTATTTAAAACAAAAATCTGTATTTCCATTTTCCACTTGTTCATTTTCTTTCTGCTGCTGTTTTATTTATTTGATCAATCACTTTTGGATTGATATGTACATATTTTCTTTAATAATAAAATTCCACCTTTCTGGTGGCTTTGAAAAAAAAAAAACCATAGAAAACAATAGTTTTCCAAGAAGAATTTTATAAAGATCTTTCCAAAGCAAACAAGACTATATCTTTTGTGCCTTGGTTTATGGCAAAATATCTTGCTAATTATATCTCTGTTCTAGAAAGAGATTATAAATTAGCTAATGGGGAAATTGTTCATACTGTATTCCCTCCACAACAATCCTTTCAAATAGGGAAAGATTTGCATTTTGCAGCTTTTTCAAAATTAATAGAAAGCGACAATTTGCCTGTCATGACAAGATATATTAATAATATGGTTAGACAGCAGAATTATTCCAATATTTATATGAATATTTTAGGTGAACAAATATTTTCACTACATGAAAAAGTTGATAAACTTTTGGCTTGTCTTAATAAGGCATCTACTTCTGATAAAGAGAAACAGAAGGAAGTTGTAGCTACTCCAAGTATACAGCATCCTCCTAAGATTCATGATTTTAAATTAAAACCTTTATCAGATCTAGAAAAACTTTTAGATGAAAAGTTTAATGGTTTAAAACTCAGTCCTTTAATAGTAGAGGACAATGAATATTTGTCTAATATTGATTATAAGGCTCGCATATCATTAGATAGGAATAAAATTGATGAATATTATGCTGTTAAACCTACCCAGAGGATGTACTACTATCCTCGGCCAACTCCTCAAGATGTTTTACTAGAGGAGCATGAACATGTTATTTCTAACAGTTATAGTGGTAAGGTTATATGAATGGAATATTGACGGTTATACTGAACATCAAATTTATTGTACTATTCATAGAATGTTAATGTACAGCACTATCTGCAAGGTTCATAAAAATACTGAAAGAGTTATTGCAGATATGATTATAGCTGGTTTCACTGGTCAATTAAAAGGTTGGTGGGATAATTATCTAACCCCTACACAGCGTAATTCAATTTTATCCGCTGCTAAACAAGAGCCTGGTCATGAAGCACCTGTGGCTAATGCAGTTTATACACTGATTATTAATATTGTTGAACATTTTTTAGGAAGATGGTATGATAATAGTGAATCTATTCGTACCATGCTTCAAAACCTTAGATGCAAGACCCTAACCTCATTTAGGTGGTATAAAGATGTTTTTCTTTGCAGGGTCATGGAATTACCAGAGAGTAATGACTCTCACTGGAAGTCCAAATTTATAGATGGACTCCGTCCTCTTTTTGTAGAAAGAGTTAGAAAAGCTCTTAGGAAAGGGGATAGAAGTATTAATTATGATACTTATACTTATGGAAATTTAATTGGTACTTGTATGCAGGAAGGATTAGCCTTATGTAATTAAATTAGGCTCAATCAGCAAATCACGCTTCATGGTCTTAATGAAAGACAACAATTAGGAGAATTTTGTGGACAGTTTGGATTAGACGTTCCACAATCTTCTAAAAATCCTCATTTGCAGAAGCAGAAGTATAAAGACTTCCAACAATGGAAGGAAAAGCGCTTACAGAAAAAAGATAGGCACAAAAAGACTTTCAAGGAAAGGAAGGATTTTATTAAATCCAAAAACCCAAAAGCCTGTTATAAGTGTGGCAGAGTAGGTCATTTTTATAAAAACTGCAAGGTTAAGGAGAAAATTAAAGCCCTTAACATAGATGATGACCTTAGAGAATCTTTATATAAGATTTTATTAAATTTAGATCCAGAACCAGAGGATGATTCTGGTAAGGAGTATGATAGTTCGTCCAACCCCTCTTCAGATGAAGATATTAGGATATTAAAGGAAGAGAGTTATATCTCAACCAGTTCAGATGATGAATGTCAACCATGACAATTAGGGAAACCTTGTGTTAAACCCAAGGAAGAAGATGAGTTTTATAAACTTGTTTTCCAATTTAGTGAAAACAATCTTCATGTTTTAGATGGTAATAACCTCTTTGACCTCCTTAAATATATTAAGGATCCCAATCTTAGGTCCCAAATTATAGACTAAATAGGTTCAAAACAGCAGCCCCAAGAAGAACCAACTGCTGTAGAAATTAGAGAACCTACAGGACCATATACTATGGCTGAAGTCAAGAAACTTTTCCAAGAACGTCGGAATATCATAAGTACACCGGCAACCACTCAAGACTTAGAACGAGAGGTTCATAACCTTAAGCAAGAAATTTCCACCCTTAGGAGACACCAAATTACTCTAGATCATAGGGTCTCACAACTTGAGGGAAAAGGAAAACAAATCATAGATACACCAGTTTATAATACTGTAGAAGACCTACCAGTTGATAACGCCGTAGCAACAATTCCTATGGAAGAAGGAGAAGGTAGTAATCCCAGTTCCAGATTTTTGACAAAACTGAATATTATTACTTCTTTTAAATTTTTTATAAAAATTACTCTTTTAATTGATTACAATTTCAAAAAAGAGTTTACTGCTCTAGTTGATAGTGGAGCAGATTTAAATTGTATTCAAGAAGGATTAATCCATTCAAAATATTTTCAAAAAACTACTCATAGTTTACGGTCTGCTAGTGGCCAAAAAATGGGTATTACTTATAAATTACCCAAAGCTTATATTTGCCAAGACAAAGTTTGTATCCCTGAAAGCTTTGTATTGATAAAAAAAAATATTTCAAATCAAGTCATTTTGGGCACTCCATTCATCCATAAATTATTTCCTATTCAATGGATGGATGATAAAGGTTTTATAGGAACCTATGAAGAAAAACCGATTAAATTTCAGTTTATAACTGAACCTTTTTCAAGGATTTTAAATGAAATCAAAGATAGGTTGATGAATAAACATCAACAAATTAATTTTCTTAAACAGGAAATTTATACTCTTCAAATTGAAGATATTTTACAAAATCCTAAATTACAGGATAAGATTGAGTTTATAAAAAATCAATTTTCTCTACAAATTTGTAGTGATCATCCTAATGCTTTTTGGGACAGGAAAAGACATATTGTCACTCTTCCATATGAGGAGTCTTTTTCTGGGAATAATATTCCTACTAAAGCAAGACCATGCAAAATGAATTCCGAATATTTGAATTATGTAAAAATGAGATTTCTTCTCTTTTGTAAAAAAGTCTTATAAGATCTTCGAAATCTCCATGGTCATGCACAACTTTTTATGTTAATAAACATGCTGAACAAGAACGAGGTGTTCCACGATTAGTAATCAATTATAAACCCCTTAATAAGGTTTTAAAATGGATTCGATATCCAATTCGTAATAAAAAGGATTTATTAGATCGCCTTCATAATGCGATCATATTTTCTAAATTTGATTTAAAATCAGGTTATTGGCAAATCCAAATAGCCGAAGCAGATAAATATAAAACTGCTTTTAATGTTCCAATTGGGAAATTCGAATGGAATGTTATGCCTTTTGGACTGAAGAATGCCCCTTCAGAATTCCAAAAAATTATGAATGATATTTTCATGGCTTATAGCAACTTTATCATTGTTTATATCGATGATATTTTAATATTTTCAAATACTATTGAAATGCATTTTAAACATCGTGATATATTCAAGAAAATTATTATTCAAAATGGTTTAGTTATATCTAAGCCAAAAATGTCACTTTTTCAAACAAAAGTCAGATTTTTAGGTCATAATATCGAAAAGCGAAAAATTATTCCTATTAATAGAAGTATAGAATTTGCTTCCAAATTCCCTGATATTATTACGGATAAAACTCAACTTCAAAGATTTCTTGGAAGTTTAAATTATATTTCGCCATTTTATAAAGGTTTGGCCCAAGACACGTCTATTTTATATGATTGATTAAAAAAGATTCCAAAACCTTGGACTGATGCTCATACGCAAGTAGTTCAAAGAATCAAGGGAAAAGTTAATAATCTTCCTTGTCTTACTTTAGCCAATCCTAACTGGCAATAAATTATAGAAACCGATGCCTCTGAAATTGGCTATGGAGGAATTCTCAAACAACTTTCTCCAAATAATAAACAAGAATATTTAGTCTAGTTTTATTCTGGCAAATGGAATAATAGTCAAAAGAACTATGCTATTGTAGCAAAAGAAATTCTTGCTATAGTAAAATGCGTTCTTAAATTTCAAGATGATTTATATAATCAAAAGTTTTTATTAGAAACTGACTGCCAAGCAGCTATATTTATGTTTAATAAAGACTGCAAACATGATGTTTCTAAACAAATGTTTGCCAGATGGCAAGCCTTTTTAGCACCATTTGATTTTGAAATTCATTATAAAAAGGGATCGGATAATAGTTTCCCTGATTTTCTCACTAGAGAATATTTAAGTTTGTAACTGTCATTTTCTCATTTGCAGGATGAGACCCACATTGACACCTCCCTCTAATAGAGGAAGGGGAAGAGGACAAAAAGGAACCGGCAGAAGCACTGTTCTTGCCCAAATGGGTAACAAAAGGCTAATAGCCGATAATATTGCAGAAACTTCTGGTAATACCCAGAAGCAAATCACTTATGCTGAATATCTGGCTTTCATAGAAGCACAGAAAAAAGGGGATAATATGCCTCCATCATATTTCAGTGCTCTAATAATTGATGATAATGGAGACACTGATTCATATGAAGAAAATGCTCATCGAGAGTTAATAATTCTCTTTGAGAATGATGATCTTCAATGGAAGGATGAACCTTGGCAAATAATGCAAAGGTATTTTGATACAGCGTCATACGCTACTCCGACTTATAAATATCGGATAAATTATGAAATGATCCTTTCATATACAGGATCAACTGAATTCCAGCATTTTTATCATTCATGATCCGCTATATAAGGATCATTCTTCTTAGTTGAGAGGCAAGTCTTGGATTCCCCAAGCACAAGTTCTCTCCCACTCTCTCCCTTGTAAAAATCTTTCTGATATAAATAAAAGTTTGTTTATACAAATTTCATTCTGCTGAGCACAACCTTCATCCTTAAGGAATAATTTTATTTTTATTTTAATTAATTTTATTTTAATTCAGTTCATGTTTAGCCTTGTAGGCTAAATACTCCGTTGAATTACGTCACACTAGACTACTGAGATCATGGTAATAATTCTTTAATGCATCATGATCGAAGCCAAAACATGATGTTCAAGGTTAGGTAGAGACTGACCCATGCAGAATGTTCATAACCAGGCGGTGGTACCGTTGTTAGCCCGCTTAGCCGAGGGATGGCGTTTAGGGCGTTTGTTGGACTTGTTCTGGTAGGAACAACCCCAACGCCAAGGTTGGTAACCTAGTAAAACTGTCGTTACCTAAATGGCATCATGCGGCGGCGAGATCCTGCTAGTATTGTGAATCTTTATACCACCTAAATGAGGTTAGGGTCTTGCATCTAAGGTTTTGAAGCATGGTACGAATAGATTCACTATTATCAGACCATCTTCCTGAAAAATGTTCAACAATATAAATAACCAGTGTATAAACTGCATTAGCCACAGGTGCTTCATGACCAGGCTCTTGTTTAACAGCGGATAAATTAAATTACGCTGTGTAGGGGTTAGATAATTATCCTACAAACCTTTTAATTGGCCAGTGAAACCAACTATAATCATATCTGCAATAACTCTTTCAGTATTTTTGTGAACCTTGCAGATAGTGCTGTACATTAACATTCTATGAATAGTACAATAAATTTGACGTTCAGTATAACCGTAAATATTCCATTCATATATTTCCTTACCACTATAACTGTTGGAAATAACATGTTCATGCTCCTCTAGTAAAACATCTTGAGGAGTTGGCCGAGGATAGCAGTACATCATCTGGGTATGTTTAACAGCATAATATTCATCAATTTTATTAATAACTGATTATATGCGAGCCTTATAATCAATATTAGACAAATATTCATTGTCCTCTGCTATTAAAGGACTGAGTTTTAAACCTTTAAACATTTCATCTAAAAGTTTTTCTAGATCTGATTATATCTTTTGTGCCTTGGTTTATGGCAAAATATCATGCTAATTATATCTCTGTTCTAGAAAGAGATTATAAATTAGCTAATGGGGAAATTGTTCATACTGTATTCCCTCCACAGCAATCCTTTCAAATAGGGAAAGATTTGCATTTTGCAGCTTTTTCAAAATTAATAGAAAGCGACAATTTGCCTGTCATGAACAAATATATTAATAATATGGTTAGACAGCAGAATTATTCCAATATTTATATGAATATTTTGGGTGAACAAATATTTTCACTACTAGAAAAAGTTGATAAACTTTTGGCTTGTCTTAATAATTCTTGCTATAGTAAAATGCGTTCTTAAATTTCAAGGTGATTTATATAATCAAAAGTTTTTAATAAAAACTGACTGCCAAGCAGCTAGATTTATGTTTAATAAAGACTGCAAACATGATGTTTCTAAACAAATGTTTGCCAGATGGCAAGCCCTTTTAGCACCATTTGATTTTTAAATTCATTATAAAAAGGGATCGGATAATAGTTTCCCTGATTTTCTCACTAGAGAATATTTAAGTTCGTAACTGTCATTTTCTCATTTGCAGGATGAGACCCACATTGACACCTCCCTCTAATAGAGGAAGGGGAAGAGGACAAAAAGGAACCGGCAGAGGCACTGTTCTTGCCCAAATGGGTAACAAAAGGCTAATAGCCGACAATATTGTAGAAACTTCTGGTAATACCCAGAAGCAAATCACTTATGCTGAATATCTGGCTTTCATAGAAGCACAGAAAAAAGGGGATAATATGCCTCCATCATATTCCAGTGCTCTAATAATTGATGATAATGGAGACACTGATTCATATGAAGAAAATGCTCATCGAGAGTTAATAATTCTCCTTGAGAATGATGATCTCCAATGGAAGGATGAACCTTGGCAAATAATGCAAAGGTATTCGATCATGATGCATTAAAGCATTATTACCATGATCTCACTAGTCTGGTGTGACGTAATTCAAAGGAGTATTTAGCCTATAAGGCTAAACATGAACTGAATTAAAATAAAATTAATTAAAATAAAAATAAAATTATACCTTAAGGATGAAGGTTGTGCTCAGCAGAAAGAAATTTGTATAAACAAACTTTTATTTATATCAGAAAGATTTTTACAAGGGAGAGAGTGGGAGAGAACTTGTGCTTGGAGAATCCAAGACTTGCCTCTTAACTAAGAAGAATGATCCTTATATAGCGGATCATGAATGCTAAACAACAAAATTAAAAAGTAAATGGCCGACAACTTTATGGCCAGATAAAAAGAAAAGCAGAAAATAAAAAGTAAAAGTGGCCGAAAGTGACCAAAGTGGAAAACATAATTATTACAAATCTAATAATTAAAGTTTCTTTATTAAAGCAGATTCCTTCTTTATTAAAGTAGCCGCCTAGTGGCGGGTCCCATCAATCACTTTATTGGTGACTTGCCCTTGTCTTTTGTAGAGCTGGATGATTCTTCCGTTTGGCTAAGAAATTGAGCCGCAAATTGTGTAAAGTCCTCTGTATTAGCTGGACTCTGAGATTCTCCTGCTAAGACCTGTGTATTATAGTCTTCATCTTCTTCATTATCATTGACAGTGGTATGACCAACGGATGCCATTGATGTATCTGACATAGCTTCCATATTAAGATGCTGCATCAGATTAGATTTAAATTCCTCCATGCATGTGGCTATAAGCTGTTCTGGGGGAATTATTCCTTTCTTCATTTGATTTTTTCGAGCAATATGCTCAAAAGGACTGGGAACTTCCATTTGTATGGAATTAATGGAGTCCTTATAATGTGCAATGGTGGTTTCAAGATGTTTTACTAGAGGAGCATGAACATGTTATTTCCAACAGTTATAGTGGTATGGTTATATGAATGGAATATTGACGGTTATACTGAACGTCAAATTTATTGTACTATTCATAGAATGTTAATGTACAACACTATCTGCAAGGTTCATAAAAATACTGAAAGAGTTATTGCAGATATGATTATAGCTGGTTTCACTGGCCAATTAAAAGGTTGGTGGGATAATTATCTAACCCCTACACAACATAATTCAATTTTATCCACTGTTAAACAACAGCCTGGTCATGAAGCACCTGTGGCTAATGCAGTTTATACACTGGTTATTAATATTGTTGAACATTTTTCAGGATGATGATGATGATGATGATGATGATGTAAAGTCAAGTAGAAAATTAAGAACCTTGATATTGATGATGACATAAAAGAATCTTTATACAAGATTTTATTAAATTCAGACCCAGAAGATTCTGGTATTGATTCTGATAATTCGGAGGACTCTTCATCGAATGATGATCTTTGAGTTCTTGAGAATGAAAGTTATACTTCTACCAGTTCAGAAGAAGAATGTGCACCATGTCAAATAGGACAACCATGTACTAGCAAGGGTAATAAAGAAGAGTATGAATTTTATAATCTCTTCTCCCAAATTCCAAGATACCAATATCAATGTTTTAGATGGTAATAAACTTGTGGATTTGTTAAAGATTATTAAAGATCCAGAGCTTAGGTCTCAAGTGATTGGTAAGATAAATGAAACACCTAAGAAACCCGAAGTTCAGACTGATATTTATATACAAGAACCAACAGGTCCATATACCATGGCAGAAGTTAAAAGGCTTCTTCAAGAAAGAGGAAACATTATAAGTACTCCAACTACTACCCAAGATTTGGAGAAAGAGATTGATAATCTCAAACAGGAGATTTCCACCCTGAAGAAGCATAATATGATTTTAGATGAAAAAATCTCTAGAATTGAGGGGAAAGGAAAACAAATCAAAGAAACCCCAGTTGATAACACCAAAGAAGATCCAGCTATGGGTGACGGAGAAGGTACTAGTCAAGAAGGAGAATTTCTTAAAGATCTTTCTCAAGTGAATAAGATAATATCTTTTGTTCCTTGGTTTATGGCTAAATATGTTGGAAATTATATTTCTGTTCTGGAACGTGAATATCAATTGACTAATGGAGAGATTGTTAATACCATATTTCCTCCACAACAATCTTTTCAAATTAGTAAGGATGATAAAGTCCCTCATTTTGCAGCTTTCTCAAAATGATTTGAAAATGATACTTTACAAGTTACTGCTAAGCATATTAATAATATGCTAAAACAACAAAATTATGCTAATATTTACATGAATATCTTGGGTGAACAAATTCTTTCACTTCATGATAGAATTGATAAACTATTTTCTCAAATAGAAAAATTACATGATTCTACCCTTAATAAAGGAAAAAAGCAGGAAGTTGTTGCTACTCCAAGTATACAGCCTCCACCTGAAATCAAATATTTCAAATTAAAACCTTTTTTTGAATTAGAACAAATACTTGAAGAAATATTCATAGGTTTAAAACTTCATCCTTTAATAGCAGAGGATGATCATGATTTAGAAGGTACTATCCAAAAAGGAGAATTTCTTAAAACTCTAGAAATTATTACTTCCATTTTTTTTTATATAAAAATTACTCTTTTAATAGATTATAATTTCAAAAAGAATTTACTGCTCTAGTAGATAGCGGAGCTGATTTAAGTTGTATTCAAGAAGGATTAATTCCTTCAAAATATTTCATAAAACCACCCATAGTTTTAAGGTCTGCTAATGGGCAGAAAATGGGTATTACTTATAAATTACCAAAAGCTTATATTTGCCAAGACAAAGTCTCTATACCAGAAAGTTTTGTGTTAGTAAAAGATATTTCTAATTAAATTATTTTAGAAACCCCATTTTTACAAAAAATATTTCCTATTCAAAGAATGGATGCAAAAGGTTTTATAGGAACTTTTGAGGAAAAATCCGTTGAATTTCAGTTTATAACTGAACCTTTCTCAAGAATTTTAAATGAGATCAAAGACAGGTTGATGAATAAACATCAACAAGTCAATTTTCTAAAACAAGAAATTTATACTCTTCAGATTGAAGAAATTTTGCAAAATCCTAAATTTCAGGGAAAGATAGATTTTATAAAAAATCAATTTTCATTACAAATCTATAGTGATCATCCCAATGCATTTTGGGATAGAAAAAAACATATTGTTACTCTTCCATATGAAGAATCTTTTTCTGAAAATAATATTCCTATAAAAGCTAGACCATGTCAAATGAATTCTGAATATTTAGAATTATGTAAAAATGAGATTTCTTCTCTTTTACAAAAGGGTCTTATAAGATCTTCAAAATCTCCATGGTCATGCACAACTTTTTATGTTAATAAACATGCTGAATAGGAACGTGGAGTTCGTAGATTAGTTATTAATTATAAACCTCTTAATAAGGTTTTGAAATGGATTCGATATCCGATTCCAAATAAAAAGGATTTATTGGATCGTCTCTTTAATGCTATTATATTTTCTAAATTTGATTTAAAATCAGGATATTGACAAATTCAAATCGCCGAAGCAGATAAACATAAGACTGCTTTTAATGTTCCTATTGGGCAATTCGAATGGAATGTTATGCCGTTTGGATTAAAAAATGCCCCTTCAGAATTTCAAAAAATTATGAATGATATTTTTATGCCTTATAGCAATTTTATTATTGTTTATATAGATGATATCCTAGTATTTTCTAATACTATAGAAATGCATTTTAAACATCTTGATATATTCTAGAAAATTATTATTCAAAATGGTTTAGTCACATCTAAACCAAAAATTTCTCTTTTTCAAAAAAAAGTCAGATTTTTGGGACATAACATTGAAAAGGGAAAAATTATTCCCATTAATAGAAGTATTGAATTTGCTTCTAAATTTCTTGATATTATTACTGATAAAACCCAGCTTCAAAGATTTCTTGGAAGCTTAAAGTATATTTCACCATTTTATAAAGATTTAACAAAAGATACATCTATTTTATATGATAGATTAAAAAAGATTCCTAAACCATGGACTGATGGTCATACCCAAGCAGTGCGCAAAATTAAAGAAAAGGTTAACAACCTTCCTTGTCTCACTTTAGCCAATCCTAATTGGCAGAAGATTATTGAAACGGATGCTTCTAATAGTGGCTATGGAGGAATTTTAAAACAATATTATCCAAATGATAAACAAGAATATTTGGTACAATTTTATTCTGGTAAATGGAACAACAGCCAGAAAAACTATGCTACTGTGGCTAAAGAAATTCTTGCTATAGTAAAATGTGTTCTTAAATTTCAAGGAGATTTATATAATCAATTTTTTTTTATCAAAACAGATTGCCAAGCAGCAAAATTTATGTTTAATAAAGATTGTAAACATGATGTTTCTAAACAAATGTTTGCAAGATGGCAGGCATTATTAGCCCCATTTGATTTCGAAATTCATTATAAAAAGGGGTCAGATAATAGTCTCTCTGATTTTCTCACAAGAGAATATTTGAGTTCATAACTCTTATTCATCTTATTTGCAGAATGAGGCCGCAATTTAGCACCCACTCTAATAGAGGAAGGGGAGGTAGAGGAACAACCTCCAAAGGAATAGGCAGAGGCACTATTCTTGCCCAAATGGGTAACAAAAGGCTAATAGCCGATAATATTGCAGGATCTTCCAGGAATACTAAAGAAAAGATTACACATCAACAATACCTGGATTTTATAAATCCCAGAAACAGAATGATAATATGCCACCCTCATATTCCAGTGCCCTTACAGATGATGATCATGAGGACACTGATTCATATGAACAAAATGATAACAAAGAGTTAATAATTCTCATAGAAAATGAAGACCTCAAATGGAGAGATTAACCTTGGCAAATAATGCAAAGGTATTTTGATGCAGCGTCATACGCTACAATTACTTATAAATATCGGATGAATTATGAGCTGGTTCTTTCATCTTTAGGATTAGCAGAATTTCAACATTTCTACCCTGATAATAGCAAAAAGGTTTATAACTTTTCAAAAATTATTATAAAAAAGATTTTCTCTCCAAATGAATGGGGAATCAGTACTTTGAAGGAAAAGGATTATATCCATCCTGAACAAAAAATTCCTGTTAAATTTAATTATTGGGATTATGTTGAAGGCTTTAATAAAGTATTTTTATATGAAAATCCTAATAGGAAACATTCATGGTTTATAAAAATAAGTGTTAATGTTTATAAACAGGGCATTCCAAATTGGTTTTGTCAATGGTGGATCCATTATGGTTTTCCATAAGTATAATTGTTACACCTCGAAAATTTCCCCGTGAACGTACAACGAATAGACTAACGAAGAATACGGGTATAGGATGTTTTAATAGGAAGAGAACGACGTTTGACGACCCTGAGTAAGATTTTAAAGGTAATTGCAATAAGAGATAGGTTATGCTCCACAACGACTACTTATAGGTCCTGAAAATGTGAAAAGTTGCAGATTTACACTTTGGCCCAGACGATCGTAAAATGAAATACGGACCGTAAAGTGGTATACGGCCCGTAAACTACCATGTCGTATTTCAACTTACAAAACTTCAACTTTCTACTAAATGTTCAAATGGTTAAATACGACTTGGAATACGGACCGTAAATCGAAATACGGCCCGTAAACTAGTCGTAAATCACCATGATCTCCAGCATACCTTTTTGGTTCTGTTATGCTTAAATACGACCACGAAATACGGCCCGTAAACTGGAATACGGACCGTAAACTGGGTTTACGACCACTGTGCACTTCAACTACTGTTCATTCCGGATCAGATTTTAAGTTATTAAAAAGGAGACCCAAGCTCATTAATTCATTTCATTTCCACAATACTTCTCTCTAGAAACCTCTAGAATACTCACCACTCTTCATCTACAAGAAAACAAAGGAAATCAAGGATCAATATCAAGAACCCAAGTGAATCAAGTGTATGAAACTCATCAAAGCTCATCCAGGTTAAGGAAGTTCAAGAGAAGTAAACTAGGGTTTTGGGTGCAAGAAGAACAATACCACTCAATGGTTGTTCCTACAACATCTAAGGTAAGTTTTATGGTATTTACATGTTATTTAGGGTACGGAAGAGTTGAAACACTTGAATTATAGAAGGATGTAAGAAATGGGTCATGAAAGTGTGAATAGTAGCATTGTTGAGTAAAGGGTTGAATTGAGCCATAATCAGTGATAAGTTGTGATTATAAAAATGTTATAAATGACATTTAGAACATAAAATAAGTATTATACACGAGGAAACGCGATAGTAAGCTATAACCATAAATGTGGAGAAGTGGAAGAGAAATGGTGGATTGTGGTCAATGTATATAAATGATGATTGTTGATTGCAGTATTGTGGATGTTATTGTGAGCGTTTGGGAGTTGATATAGAATATGGGAAAAGTAGTATAAATAAAGGAAGCGCTGCCCAATTTTCCCTAGAATTAGTAACGCGTTCTTATAGTCGATTAACTAACGATAGTGCGAATTCTCTCTTGAAGGTAGAAACGTGATATGGAAGGAGAACAAGCAAGCGCTAGCTTAATTAAACGTCAAAGGTATGTAAGGCTTATCCCTTCCTTCAAAGGCATGAATCTTTCAAGCATTCCATGATCCTCCTATACGATGGAACTTATGAGTCCTTAAATATACTAAACTACATCCGAGCATGGTAATGATAATGATGAGCTAGAGTATAGAGATCCGATGGTTCATGATACAACGCTAATGATGTCATTATTGTTAACACTCACCTTATGCACTATTTCCTTCGAGGTGAGGCAGGATGCTCATAAATGTTCATAATATAATCGGGGGTTTACGACCTTACGTCACCCCGACATAGTTATAGTGGCCTTCAAAAGTGTAATGCATGCTCTTAACGCTACATGTGAAATGATGCTAAGTCATGATATGTTTATAAGATAATCAATAATGCTAGCTTATAATATGCCTATGTTATGTATGAAAATGTCGAGCCATGCTAAGATTATGATATGTTCATGAAATGTGCAATAGTGATGGGTTACTGTCACGACCCAGCCCCGTGGGCCGTGACTAGTGCCCTAACTGGGCACCCACACAGACTCACTTACTAGATCGACATATCAAAGACTTATTCAAATTTAGCATACGTTATTTTGAACAGATACAGAAAAAAGATTTCATCATAAGTGGTCACCCGTACAGAAATATCATACCAAAAACCGATAGGCTGGCGGAATACACATCGCCCGGATACACATACATATACAAACATATGGGCCGTTTTGGCCATAATAGCAAACGGGACCGCTTAAGGCACAAATCACAAACATAATCGAACAAACATGACCCACATATATGACTACAGGCCTCTACAAACCATAACAGAAACATATGACGGAACAGGGCCCCGCCGTACCCAAATAGTCATATATACAGAACATGTATAACAGAAGATATGTACCAAAAATATGAGCTCCGGATCAAAAGGAGTACTCCAAACAGCAGAATAAGTATCCTACACTGGCGGGTCACCTGAACGAACGTCTGTACCTGCGGGCATGAAACGCAGCCCCCGAAGAAAGGGGTCAGTACGAAATATGTACTGAGTATGTAAAGCATGAAGTACAGTAATCTGAATCATCACAGAAGTGAGAAGTACAGAAAATGGATACAGAATTAGTATATCAAACCTGTGCTGAAAATATAATTAATGCAAATAAAATCATGCATAGGGCTCAGGAACGTGGTCTCCACTCCGACGCTGGCGCCACAACACATCATACTCCGGAAGGTTTCAAATCTCCGTACAATCCCCGAACATATCATATCATCAAAACATATCACATCATCAGAACACATCATATGCCATATCACATCATAACACCGTATATAAGCGGTACCCGGCCCTATGGCGAGGTCTCGGGAACCGTAACAGATCATACTGCCGAATATAATATAGTGCGCATGATCACAAAACCGGCCCGGGATCCGGCGAACGATATCATAGTAGTAAGCACGAGCGGAGTAGTGAGGAAACCATATGCATATAAGTACATAAATAAATTTCAAACCTCAATGGACAAATATATTTACCGACATCTGAAGGCTCAAAAATAAGATTCGGGTCAATCGGAATTAGTATAAGAAAGTTACGAGCTTTTGAAGTACAGAACCTTCTGAAAAACATTTCATAAGACATACTTGGAAATTCAAGTATCATTCATATTAGAAAACTTTCGAACATCATTATGGATCAAATATTCATATTAGGAAACTTTCGAATAACATTATGGATCAAATCAAATGGAGACTTTTGGACCATATTTACGTAACAAAATATTCATCAAAGACTTTAGTCATCTCGATTTTCTTTCGAACAACATTCAGAAACATAACCACTAGAATCTTCGAACATCATAAATACGTATCAAGCCATATGGAATAGCTTATGGAAGTCAAAGATATTAGCCATCCTAATGGCCCTAAGAATAGGATTTTCTTTAGAAGCATACATATACGTTATTTGTTCATTTCATAAAGGTCATGCCAAAAGAAAGAAAGGTAGACTTTACATACCGTTTTTCGTCTGTACCAATTCAATAATTTAAACTCGTCTCGATTGGCACTTCAACCTATAACAATGGTAGCATGTCCGTCAAATTGGTGGTTGCTAGTAAACGATAACTCGTTCTTGTATAAAAACAAGTGGGCAGCACTTCCACTACTTGCATACATCCACAACTCACATACGAGGTCAACAACATCAATAACAAGACACAACTCAAGGACATAACAAAATCAGCCCCATATGCACTACATACACCATTGCTATCATTCTTTCTCTTTACATCCATGGAGTACAACAACCACAACAACAAAGTGATTAATACACTAATTCCTTATGTTTATCCAGCCCCTTTAACAATGTTAGACCAGCCATCAAGAACAGCCCATACTCCAGCAAATATACTACATATATTGTACATAATCATAATTATAATCCCTGCATTTCGACTCAACAAGAGCAGCCACGAAAATTACAACAAACAGCCCCCAAAATGTCACCACAAAACAGCCACGAAATTTATAACAAGCAGCCCCAAAACAGCCACAAAATTCATCACAAAACAGTCATGAAATTCATCACAAAACAGCCACAAAATTCATTACAAAACAACACCAAAACAACCCTTATTTAACACATAACAATGACCGATAATCTCACGAACATCTAAGAATATACCAAGCAGATCGCACACACTTCGCATAGATATTTTATACGCTTCTTTCCTCCAAGTTTGATGATTCACATCAGCAACAACATCAACCTCTATATGCAAGAAAACTATCGTAACATTACAACAAGTTCTAAAACAGCCCCATCCATTATAACGTCACAATACAAATCTTAACTATCCTTAGTTCTCCAATTCCTCAAGAACAGCCCCTAACTACAGTTTAACCATAACAATGACAACCTCAAATAACCATATAATCACATGAGATTTTCCACCAAAAACCTTATCAAAACAGCCCACAACAACAACAACATCAACTATTATATGCAAGGAAACTGCTCTAATTTCACAACAAGTTCTAACATGATTTAAACTTTCCTTTCACCTTTTACACATAATCCATAACATTAATAACAACAACCATCCATGTACAAGAAATTACTTCAATTTCGTTTCAATAGCAAACCCAAAACAGTCCATCAACACTACAACATCGAAATACAATTTTCGACCTTTGTTCCACAAAATTACAAACACATGGAATCAAGTGTAATTTTTACCATTGACAACAGCCCCTATACATGTCAATAACCATATTTCCAGCCCTTCAACATAAACAAATTATCTACAAATATCATACCATAATTATGACAACACTAATCAAACTCAACCCAATTAAAACAACTCCAAATCTGCCCACTTTTAATGCCAACTTTAATCAAACAATTTTTCTTACTTCCAAATTCACATAATACAACTTAATAGATCCATTACAACATCATTAACTCCAATCTTATAACAAAATAAAATGAAATCTTACCTTAACAAGTTGGTTTCTTAATTTGGCTAGAAGTTGTGAAATGAACTAATACTTGTTCTTGTTGCTCCAAATGACTAATCCACGTTATTATAGCCTTCCTAACTGGTTGGAATACTTTGAAAATCTGATTTTTTGATCAAGAAATTCGAGCTCCAATTTTTGCTAGCCATGGACGAATGCCATGGCTTGTGTCTTCTCTCTCTCTCTCTCTCTCTCTCTAGCTTGTTGTGGTAGATGAAATGAGGATTTGGGTGGACTTGTGAGTCATTATTTTCCCATTTAGATGCAGCTCATAGGCTGGACACGTGGCCCACCCAAGGCTTGAGCCAATTAAATTTGGCCACATGTCTTGGTGAGGCCCACTTTGTGCACTAATGACTTGTTTAGTGAAAAATTTAAATTTTAACCCCCACTTAATAATATAATCATGGTAAATTAATCCCAACTTTCCATTAATATTTTTACACTAAGTAAAATTCATAAACAATTCATTTTCTAATAGAGACCAGAAATTAAAGATTTTCTGTTTCGTGCCCGAAAATGATCCCGTCTTTAACTTGAGTCGATTCTCTTGCGAATAGCTCGACGTATAAAAATACGGGATATAACATCCTCCCCCCCTTTAGAACATTCTTCCTCGAATGTTAAACTAGTCCCATAGGGTCTTACAAAAATTTCGGGGGAATCTCTTTTATTGCTATCACATGTAGTCTCTTTCTTAGCATACCAATATTCTTGTACAACTTGTATAAAATATATCCAATCTTAGTCGTAGTCTTTCCTTCTCTTGGTTCATTCTGCTTTTCATATCTCATCCTCCTTTTATTTCTAGGAAAATTTTGGCAGAGTTTCCTCTGTATTTCTTACTATCCCAAAACCTGCACACAGGAAATACCAGCAATGCCTCACAGGGCCAACATATATATATATACATTATATCGTATCATAGCCGCACAGGGCTCCTAATTTCAACTAAAAGTATAAAGATATCGAAACTTACCTCACATATCACACCCCGAGATGTACCTGATCCTTAACGATCTGTCCTGTTATACCTTCCTATCTACCTTTCCTTTCATTCCTCAACTTTACATTTCAATCATACTTCAATATTCTTACTTTATTCGACATGCGTCTTTCACACCGTTTCTTACCTGTGTACTTTGTAACTTCCAATATCATCAGTCACTTTCGTCGGGCGATGCCGTTCTTCAGCTGAAATCGAGGGTTAGTATAAGGAATTTCATTTCCTATGGCTGGGCTCTATCGCACGATCTTAGATATGAAAGAAAGGTAACATCCTAAATGTCCTGTAGCCTCCTGTTTATAGATGTGGTGCACAGCACACCGATAAACAAGACTCTACTAGACACGGCCTGTAGACATTCCGAGGACAAACGGCTCTGATACCACTTTTGTCACGACCCAGCCCCGTGGGCCGTGACTAGTGCCCTAACTGGGCACCCACACAGACTCACTTACTAGATCGACATATCAAAGACTTATTCAAATTTAGCATACGTTATTTTGAACAGATACTAAAAATAGATATCATCTTAAGCGGTCACCCGTACAGAAATATCATACCAAAAACCGATAGGCTGGCGGAATACACATCGCCCGGATACACATACATATACAAACATATGGGCCGTTTTGGCCATAATAGCAAACGGGACCGCTTAAGGCACAAATCACAAACATAATCGAACAAACATGACCCACATATATGACTACAGGCCTCTACAAACCATAACAGAAACATATGACGGAACAGGGCCCCGCCGTACCCAAATAGTCATATATACAGAACATGTATAACAGAAGGTATGTACCAAAAATATGAGCTCCGGATCAAAAGGAGTACTCCAAACAGCAGAATAAGTATCCTACACTGGCGGGTCACCTGAACGAACGTCTGTACCTGCGGGCATGAAACGCAGCCCCCGAAGAAAGGGGTCAGTACGAAATATGTACTGAGTATGTAAAGCATGAAGTACAGTAATCCGAATCATAACTGAAGTGAGAAGTACAGAAAATGGATACAGAATTAGTATATCAAACCTGTGCTGAAAATATAATTAATGCAAATAAAATCATGCATAGGGCTCAGGAACGTGGTCGCCACTCCGACGCTGGCGCCACAACACATCATACTCCGGAAGGTTTCAAATCTCCGTACAATCCCCGAACATATCATATCATCGAAACATATCACATCATCAGAACACATCATATGCCATATCACATCATAACATCGTATATAAGCGGTACCCGGCCCTATGGCGAGGTCTCGGGAACCGTAACACGTCATACTGCCGAATATAACATAGTGCGCACGATCACAAAACCGGCCCGGGATCCGGCGAACGATATCATAGTAGTAAGTACGAGCGGAGTAGTGAGGAAACCATATGCATATAAGTACATAAATAAATTTCAAACCTCGATGGACAAATATATTTACCGATATCTGAAGGCTCAAAAATAAGATTCAGGTCAATCGGAATTAGTATAAGAAAGTTACGAGCTTTTGAAGTACAGAACCTTCTGAAAAACATTTCATAAGACATACTTGGAAATTCAACTATCATTCATATTAGAAACTTTCGAACATCATTATGGATCAAATATTCATATTAGGAAACTTTCGAATAACATTATGGATCAAATCAAATGGAGACGTTTGGACCATATTTACGCAACAAAATATTCATCAAAGACTTTAGTCATCTCGATTTTCTTTCGAACAACATTCGGAAACATAACCACTAGAATCTTCGAACATCATAAATACGTATCAAGCCATATGGAATAGCTTATGGAAGTCAAAGATATTACCATCCTAATGGCCCTAATAATAAGATTTTCTTTAGAAGCATACATATATGTTATTTGTTCATTTCATAAAGGTCATGCCAAAAGAAAGAAAGGTAGACTTTACATACCGTTTGTCGTCTGTACCAATTCAATAATTTAAACTCGTCTCGATTGGCACTTCAACCTATAACAGTGGTAGCATGTCCGTCAAATTGGTGGTTGCTAGTAAACGATAACTCGTTCTTGTATAAAAACAAGTAGGCAGCACTTCCACTACTTGCATACATCCACAACTCACATACGAGGTCAACAACATCAATAACAAGACACAACTCAAGGACATAACAAAATCAGCCCCATATGCACTACATACACCATTGCTATCATTCTTTCTCTTTACATCCATGGAGTACAACAACCACAACAACAAAGTGATTAATACACTAATTCCTTATATTTATCCAGCCCCTTTAACAATGTTAGACCAGCCATCAAGAACTGCCCATACTCCAGCAAATATACTACATATATTGTACATAATCATAACTATAATCCCTGCATTTCGACTCAACAAGAGCAGCCACGAAAATTACAACAAACAGCCGCCAAAATGTCGCCACAAAACAGCCACGAAATTTATAACAAGCAGCCCCAAAACAGCCACAAAATGCATCACAAAACAGCCATGAAATTCATCACAAAACAGCCACGAAATTCATTACAAAACAGCCCCAAAACAGCCCTTATTTACCACATAACAATGACCGATAATCTCACGAACATCTAAGAATATACCAAGCAGATCGCACACACTTCGCATACGATATTTTATACGCTTCTTTCCTCCAAGTTTGATGATTCACATCAGCAACAACATCAACCTCTATATGCAAGAAAACTATCGTAACATTACAACAAGTTCTAAAACAGCCCCATCCATTATAACATCACAATACAAATCTTAACTATCCTTAGTTCTCCAATTCCTCAAGAACAGCCCCTAACTACAATTTAACCATAACAATGACAACCTCAAATAGCCATATAATCACATGAGATTTTCCACCAAAAACCTTATCAAAACAGCCCACAACAACAACAACATCAACTATTATATGCAAGGAAACTGCTCTAATTTCACAACAAGTTCTAACATGATTTAAACTTTCCTTTCACATTTTACACATAATCCATAACATTAATAACAACAACCATCCATGTAAAAGAAATTACTTCAATTTCGTTTCAATAGCAAACCCAAAACAGTCCATCAACACTACAACATCGAAATACAATTTTCGACCTTTATTCCACAAAATTACAAACACATGGAATCAAGTGTAATTTTTACCATTGACAACAGCCCCTATACATGTCAATTACCATATTTCCAGCCCTTCAACATAAACAAATTATCTACAAATATCATACCATAATTATGACAACACTAATCAAACTCAACCCAATTAAAACAACTCCAAATCTGCCCACTTTTAATGCCAACTTTAATCAAAAAAAAATTCTTACTTCCAACTTCACATAATACAACTTAATAGATCCATTGCAACATCATTAACTCCAATCTTATAACAAAAGAAAACGAAATCTTACCTTAACAAGTTGGCTTCTTAATTTGGCTAGAAGTTGTGAAATGAACTAATACTTGTTCTTGTTGCTCCAAATGACTAATCCACGTTATTATAGCCTTCCTAACTAGTTGGAATACTTTGAAAATCTGACTTTTTGATCAAGAATTTCGAGCTCCAATTTTTGCTAGCCATGGACGAATGCCATGGCTTGTGTCTTCTCTCTCTCTCTCTAGCTTGTTGTGGAAGATGAAATGAGGGTTTGGGTGGACTTGTGAGTCATTATTTTCCCATTTAGATGCATCTCATGGGCTGGACACGTGGCCCACCCAAGGCTTGAGCCAATTAAATTTGGCCACATGTCTTGGTGGGGCCCACTTTGTGCACTAATGACTTGTTTAGTGAAAAATTTAAATTTTAACCCCCACTTAATAATCTAATCATGTTAAATTAATCCCAACTTTCCATTAATATTTTTACACTAAGTAAAATTCATAAACAATTCATTTTCTAATAGAGACCGGAAATTAAAGATTTTCTGTTTCGTGCCCGAAAATGATCCCGTCTTTAACTTGAGTCGATTCTCTTGCGAATAACTCGACGTATAAAAATACGGGATATAACAATTACGATTGATTATGTGATGATAATATTCCACCGCACCAGAATGGCCGGGCATGTCACCGCTAAGGCGGGCTGCACATGATTTCACTGTGCCAGAATGGCCCGGCATGTCACCGCTAAGGCGGGCTGCGATGTTGCACCGAGTCTAGAGGGTCGGGCACGATCACCACTATTGGGCGGCATATGATGGTTACCCGAACGCGGGTTAACGATGAGGAGTATGATATGACGATATATGTGATGTGATGACATATGTGCTATGATTATATAAAATATGATATATGTAAGGAGTGTATTTGTCTACGATACTCATGCAGGTTATATCCTTCTTTTATGGCTTATGATCCTTCTATTATATTTATTTCATTATTGCCTTACATACTCAGTACAATGTTCGTACTGACGTCCGTTTTTTTTGGACGCTGTGTTCATGCCCACAGGTAGACAGGGAGGCGAGCTTGAGCCAGACTCGTAGGGGCTGTCAGCTGATTGAAAGCACTCCTTTGTTCCGGAGGTGCTTGATTATTCTTTTGTGTACATTTGTATATGTTGGGCTCGACGGGGTCCTTTTCCGTCTATGCGTCTTGTACTCCAGTAGAGGCTCGTAGATGCGCAGTGTGGGTTAGATGGTCTCACGAGATGCTTTTATGTATATGTATATATTATTTTGATGGCCAAGAGGCTCATGCATATAAAAGTATTTTTATGTTCTCAAATGAAAAGATGATTTTCTTATGTCCTAAGCATAAATTGATAAAGGAGCATTGAATGGGTAAGATGAGTAGCAGAATGAGTGGTGCTCGGTGGCTAGCCCCGGGTACCCGTCACGGCCCCTAGCTGGGTCGTGACAAAAGTGGTATCAGAGCAGTTCAGTCTTAGGAAGTTCCTACGAGCTGTGTCTAGTAGAGTCTTGTTTATGGTGTGTTGCGCGCCACACTAATAAATATGAGGCTACAGGGCATTTAGGAAAAAAAATGACCATCTTTCTTCTTATGAGATCGTGCGATAGAGCCATGTATAAGATTTTATCCTCCCTAATAGTGCATTGTGATTTCAGAAATGCTGCCAAAGAGAAAGGCTATAGACGCCCAGAAGGGCAAGACTACGACAAAGAGGCGGGTAGAAAGAGAGCCTCCGATGAATATTGAAGAGGGTGAATTGTATAATGAGGCTCCATCTAATACTTCCTCCACCCCGCCTAATGTGGAAGAACAAGGAGGAGCTCCAGCTCCAGTTCCCCCTCCGGTTGCTTCGGGTCAACAAGTGACCGAGGCTATTCATTTATTGACACAGTTGGTTGCCGCCCAGGCACAACGACAAAATGCGGGCCCAAGTGGTCAGTCAGCTAGTACCAGAGCCCGTGATTTCATGACTTTAAATCCTCCGGAGTTCTTCGGGTCAAAGCCGGGTGAAGACCCGTAAGGCTTCATTGATGAGATGTTGAGGACACTGAAAATTATCCATGCCTCCGAGACTGAATCCGTGGAGTTGGCATCGTATAGACTCCAAGATGTGGCGGTCTTATGGTATAATAATTGGATAGCATCAAGAGGAGAGAATGCGCCTCCTCCGGTTTGCCAAGAATTCGTAGATGCTTTCATTCGACATTACTTGCCAACCGAGGTCCGCCGAGCTAGAGCGGATAGATTTTTAAATTTAAAACAGGGAAGTATGAGTGCACGGGAGTATAGCATGCAATTTAACTCCTTGGATAGATATGCCCCGACTATGGTGGCCGACATGGAAGATCGTGTACATAGATTTGTGAGTGGGTTGGGGCCGCATTTGTTCAAAGACTGTTTGACGGCTTCATTGCAAGATGGGATGGACATTTCCCACATACAAGCCCATGCCCAGAACTTAGAGGGGCGACAACAACCACAAAGGAGTGATCGCGACATTGATAAAAGACAAAGCAAGAGGGCTAGATCTATGGGCACAGGCAGTGATTATAGATGGGGATCGAGGCAGACTTATTCTCGATATTCAGGCCAGTCAGCGACTAGTGCGCCTCCACGATTCGCGGATAGGAGATTTGATCGTTCTTTTCCTTCGGGAGAGGGTCAGAGTTCGAGAGCTTCGGGTTCTCAATTTGGGGGTGAGTACAGTCAGAGGAGACCACCAGTACCACGATGTAGCCGGTGCCGAAAATTACACTTAGGGCCATGTTGCCAGGACACAGATTCTTGTTATGTTTGTGGATAGACTGGGCATTTGATGCGAGATTGTCCCTCACGGTATGGTAGAGATGGGGCTCAGCCACAGGCTCAGCAGCTGGTTCTTCATCAGTACGCCCAGTAGGGCAGACTTCTCAGATGTCAGTAGGTCGAGGTAGAGGCAGAGAGGCAGCATCTATTTCGGGTGCCACTCAGCCCCGTGTTTATGCTGTAGCTGGACGATCGGATCTCGAGTCCTCTCCGAATGTGGTTACAGGTATATTGTCTATATTCCCCCGTGATGTGTATGCATTGATAGATCCGGGTTTTGCATTTTCTTATATTACTCCATATGTTGCTGGTTGTATTGGGGTGAAACCTGAGCCAATCAAGCCTTTTGAGGTATTCACTCCGGTTGGTAATCCCGTAATAGTAAGACAGGTGTACAAGGATTGTGTAATTGTGATATGTGACCGTCAGACCAAAGCTGATTTGATTGAGCTGGAAATGATAGATTTTGATGTAATTATGGGCATGGATTGGCTGGCATCGTGTTATGCTAATGTCGATTGCCGAATGAAAGTGGTTCGATTCCAATTTCCGGGAGAGCCCGTGCTTGAATGGAAGGGCAATGCAGCATCTCCAAAAGGCAGGTTTATTTCCTACCTTAAGGCAAGAAAGATGATAGCCAAGGGTTATATTTATCATCTAGTTCGGGTTCATGACACCGAGGCAAAGTCGCCAACTTTCCAATCAGTTCCGGTAGTGAATGAATTCCCAGATGTGTTTCCAGACGAGCTTCCAGGTCTTCCCCAGAAAGAGAGATTGACTTCGCCATTGATGTGTTGCCGGATACCAAGCCTATTTCTATTCCTCCTTACCGAATGGCTCCGGCGGAATTAAAAGAGCTAAAGGCGTAGTTGAAAGACTTGCTCGAGAAAAGGTTTATTAGGCCCAGTTCATTACCGTGGGGAGCACCGGTCTTGTTCGTGAGAAAGAAAGACGGTTCCCTACAAATGTGTATTGATTACAGGCAGTTGAACAAGGTGACGATAGAGAACAGATATCCTCTTCCAAGGATTGATGACTTATTCGACCAATTGCAAGGTGCCAAGTGGTTTTCTAAAATAGATTTGAGGTCAGTTTATCATCAAGTAAGAGTTAGAGAAGCGGATATTCCCAAAACGGCCTTCAGAACGAGATATGGCCACTATGAATTCCGAGTGATGTCGTTTGGGTTGACTAATGCTCCGGCCGTGTTTATGAATTTGATGAACAATGTATTCAGGCCTCTCTTGGATTTATTTGTGATAGTTTTTATTGATGATATTTTGGTGTATTCTCGCACGGAATCAGAACATGCAGATCATTTGCGAATTGTTCTTGGCGTTCTTCGAGCCCGAGAATTGTATGCAAAATTTTCAAAGTGCGAGTTCTGGCTAAATTCTGTGACATTTCTGTGCCATGTTATTTCAGATGATGGCATTCGAGTTGACACTCAGAAAATTGAAGCTCTGAAAACTTGGCCAAGGCCTGCGACGCCTACAGAAGTTCGTAGTTTTCTGGGTTTGGCAGGTTATTATAGAAGATTCGTAGAGGGCTTCTCAGCTATTTCAGCTCTATTGACGAAGTTAACCCAGAAGTCAGCTAAATTCCAATGGAATGATGCTTGTGAGCACAGTTTCCAGGAGTTGAAAGACAGATTGACCTCAGCTCTGATCTTAACACTTCCAGAAGGATCAGATGGCTATGTGGTATATTGTGACGCTTCCGGTGTCGGATTAGGATGCGTATTGATGCAGCATGGTAAAGTTATTGCATATGCTTCGAGACAATTACGGAAACATGAAAAGAACTATCCAACCCATGACCTGGAATTAGGTGCGGTTATTCATGCATTGAAAATGTGGAGACATTACCTGTATGGTGTGCATGCTGATATCTATACAGATCACAAGAGTCTCCAATATATTTTCAAGCAGAAGGAGCTAAATTTGCGACAGAGGCGGTGGTTAGAATTGTTAAAAGATTATGATGTGAACATTTTGTACCACCCCGGAAAAGCGAATGTAGTAGCCGATGTGCTTGGCCGCCGATCAATGGGCAGTTTAAGTGAAATCCCTCCGGAAAAGAAAGAGATGGTTCATGAGCTCCACCAACTAGCTAATCTTGGAGTACGTGTACTCGATTCGGGTAATGTGGGGATTAGTATCAATGATCCCAAAACTTCGTCCTTGGACATGGAAGTGAAAGAACGACAATATGTAGATCCTCAATTGTGTCATTACAGGGACACGTCTCATGGAAAGGAAAAGTCTTCATTTGAAGTATCTATGGATGGGACTCTTAGATACCGAGACAGGCTATGTGTGCCGAATGTAGCAGAATTGCGCCGACGAATTCTAGAAGAAGCACATTGTTCTCGGTATTCCATTCACCCAGGTGCGAGCAAGATGTATCATGATCTCAAGATGACGTATTGGTGGGATGGCATGAAAAGGGACATAGCGGAATTTGTGGCACAGTGTCCAAATTGCCAACAAGTAAAAGTTGAGCACCAAAATCCAGGAGGCTTATTGCAAGCAATAGAAATACCTACTTGGAAATGGGAAGTGATCAATATGGACTTTATTGTGGGGTTACCTCGTTCTCGAGGTAGGTATGATTCTATATGGGTGATTGTGGATAGATAGACGAAAGCAGCCCATTTTCTCCCAGTTAGGACTACATACTCAGTCGAAGATTATGCGAGGTTATATCTCAAGGAAATTGTGCGACTTCACGGTATTCCGTTATCCATTATCACAGATAGAGGAGCACAGTTTACAGCCAAGTTCTAGAAGTCCTTTCAAGAAGGTCTAGGCACTCAAGTGAAGCTTAGCACGACATTTCATCCGCAGACCGATGGACAAGTCGAGCGTACTATTCAGACCTTGGAAGATATGCTATGAGCATGTGTGCTGGATTTCGGTGGTAGTTGGGATGACCATTTGCCGCTAATCAAATTCGCATACAACAATAGCTATCATTCTAGTATTCAAAAGGCTCCTTATGAAGCTTTATATGAGAGGAAGTGTAGATCTCCAATTGGATGGTTTGAAACAGAAGAAGCACAATTAATAGGCCCCAAATTGATTCAACAAGCAGTAGAAAAAGTTAAGGTGATCCGAGATCGATTGTTGACAGCCCAAAGTCGCCAAAAGTCTTATGCATACAATCGCCGACGAGACTTGGAATTTCAAGTTGGTGATTGGGTGTTTTTGAAAGTATCGCCAATGAAAGGGGTGATGAGATTTGAAAAGAGAGGGAAACTAAGCCCTAGATACATTGGACCCTATAAAATTATCCGCAAGGTGGGTCATGTAGCCTATGAATTGGACTTGCCTTCGGAGCTTGAATCAGTCCATCCAGTCTTTCACATTTCGATGCTCCGCAAGTGTGTTGGAGATCCCACAAAGATTGTCCCGATATGTGATGTGCAAGTGACAGAAAAGTTAACCTATGAAGAAGTTCCTATTGCTATTCTAGACAGGCAAATGCGAAGACTTCGAAATAAGGAAGTAGCCTCAGTCAAGGTCTTGTGGTGAAATAATAACCGAGAAGAAATGACTTGGGAAGCGGAAGACAATATGAAGTCCAAGTACCCGCATTTATTCCAACACCCAGAAGAAGTTCAAGATGAAGCCCCAACATTGTGAGGTATGTATGCTCTATTTTCATGCTTTTGGTCGTGCGTGGCCATAGATATATTGATATTGTGTTGTAGCCCTGTGAGGCAATAGTATTATGGGTGGTTGTGATAGGTTGGTAGTGCCGTATTACAGGGGAAACTTTCGAAAAATTTTCGTAGAATCCCGAGTGTTTAACATTCGAGGACGAATGTTCCAAAAAGGGGAGAGGAATGTTACACCTCGGAAATTTCCCCGTGAACGTACAACAAATTGACTAACGAAGAATACGGGTATAGGATGTTTTAATAGGAAGAGAACGACGTTTGAAGACCCTGAGTAAGATTTCAAAGGTAATTGCAATAAGAGGTAGGTTATGCTCCACAACGACTACTTATAGGTCCTGAAAATGTGAAAAGTTGCAGATTTACACTTTGGCCCAGACGATCGTAAAATGAAATACGGACCGTAAAGTGGTATACGGCCCGTAAACTACCATGTCGTATTTCAACTTACAAAACTTCAACTTACTGCTAAATGTTCAAATGGTTAAATACGACTTGGAATACGGACCGTAAATCGAAATACGGCCCGTAAACTTAGTCGTAAATCACCATGATCTCCAGCATACCTTTCTGGTTCTGTTATGCTCAAATACAACCACGAAATACGGCCCATAAACTGGAATACGGACCGTAAACTTGGTTTACGACCACTGTGCACTTCAACTACTGTTCATTCCGGATCAGATTTTAAGTTATTAAAAAGGAGACCCAAGCTCATTAATTCATTTCATTTCCACGATACTTCTCTCTAGAAACCTCTAGAATACTCACCACTCTTCATCTACAAGAAAACAAAGGAAATCAAGGATCAATATCAAGAACCCAAGTGAATCAAGTGTATGAAACTCATCAAAGCTCATCCAGGTTAAGGAATTTCAAGAGAAGTAAACTAGGGTTTTGGGTGCAAGAAGAACAATACCACTCAAGGGTTGTTACTACAATATCTAAGGTAAGTTTTATGGTATTTACATGTTATTTAGGGTACGGAAGAGTTGAAACACTTGAATTATAGAAGGATGTAAGAAATGGGTCATGAAAGTGTGAATAGTAGCATTGTTGAGTAAAGGGTTGAATTGAGCCATGATCATTGATAAGTTGTGATTATAAAAATGTTATAAATGACATTTAGAACATGAAATAAGTATTATACACGAGGAAACGCGATAGTAAGCTATAACCATAAATGTGGAGAAATGGAAGAGAAATGGTGGATTGTGGTCAATGTATATAAATGATGATTGTTGATTGCAGTATTGTGGATGTTATTGTGAGCGTTTGGGAGTTGATATAGAATATGAGAAAAGTAGTATAAATAAAGGAAGCGCTGCCCAATTTTCCCTAGAATTAGTAACGCGTTCTTATAGTCGATTAACTAACGATAGTGCGAATTCTCTCTTGAAGGTAGAAACGTGATATGGAAGGAGAACAAGCAAGAGCTAGGTTTGTTAAATGTCAAAGGTATGTAAGGCTTATCCCTTCCTTTAAAGGCATGAATCTTTCAAGCTTTCCATGATCCTCCTATACGATGGCACTTATGAGTCCTTAAATATACTAAACTACATTCGAGCATGATAATGATGATGATGAGCTAGAGTATAGAGATCCGATGGTTCATGATACAACGCTAATGATGTCATTATTGTTAACACTCACCTTATGCACTATTTCCTTCGAGGTGAGGCAGGATGCTCATAAATGTTCATAATATAATTGGGGGTTTACGACCTTACGTCACCCCGACATAGTTATAGTGGCCTTCAAAAGTGTAATGCATGCTCCTAATGCTACATGTGAAATGATGCTAAGTCATGATATGTTTATAAGATAATAAATAATGCTAGCTTATAATATGCCTATGTTATGTATGAAAATGTCGAGCCATGCTAAGATTATGATATGTTCATAAAATGTACAATAGTGATGGGTTACGATTGGGTAGAAAGTCACCTTGAACATAACAAGGCATAGATACTTAGCAAAAGAAAAAGGAATCATTTCATCATGATCATAAAACATTAGCTAGAGGAACATAAGCATGAGTTACATAGAATCGTGGATAGGACATCCATCTTGAATTACTCTCTTCATTGCCTACCGACATCATTATTATGCTATTTCTATAGGTGGATGCTCGAATAAATCTATCATGGGCACGAGTACGTGAAAACGTAGGTAGTATAACATTGGAGTCAAAATAAGTCATTTACCTAAGTCATTCTCCTCATTTTTAAGGAATAAGTGTGCTTCCCATAGGATTCTTAGTCTTTAAGCCTTATATTACCCTCCCTTCAATTATTATCAAAGTCAACATCATAACCGGAATTCACTTAGAAGTTAGAACATGGACATGGGTATAAAAGCACGATAAATACGTGGGACATGAATGTTGTTTATTTTTCTTTAAACTTTAGATATGAGCATGAGCACAACCTGATGTGCAAAACATGGAAAATATTTCTTTTGCATGGATTACTATCATTATGGAGTCTTGGTTCTTGAATTATAAGCATGGAGTGTAAAACGCTACCTTGGGCATGAAATAGGTACGAAAGGCAGGCATTAGTACTACATAGTACATGATTACTCTGGAATTGGAACCGTTATACCCTTAAAACCCGCTATTCGATCTAGAACTTTATCTCATAACTTAATTACCTAGCACTTGATCTCAAGGGCATGACAAAAATCATATTCTACGCACCATATCTTGGCTACATGAAACTGCGATCCTCTGACATAATCTCCTTACCATCTATCAATTTACGAAACACATAATCTATATCAGCACCTTATCGCACGATCTTCCCCTTAGTTCAAAAGCTGATGTTTAAAGCCTGTGGATCCCTCGAGTTAGCGATAAATGGTCATCTAGTGGTTACGCTAATTTCCTTTAAAATATTGACGACTCATTTCTTCGGCTTACTTCAAGCAAGTCTTAGTTACTGGAAAAACTGGATTACTTAAATGAACGGGATTCTAATGTACATAACTTGCATACTAGCTTTGACAGTCTTGGGGAAAACTCTTTTCTGATAACTCTTAAAGGTTCTCCTTCTGTAGCTTGCTCTCTTACTGTTTAGATGGTTTTCTTCTTTCACCAATTTCTATACCTCGAATTTAACTTAAACTCTTTGGGTTCTAACACGCCTTCAGTGTATTCAGACGGTTACCCACTCACTAGTATTAGCTTGACCAAGTAACTCAAATCATACTTCTACTAACTTTGCTGAAAATTTCTCATTCATTGTATCTACTCAAGCTTACTTACTATGCTTCTGTTAACCACTTGCTAGTATCATATTCTCTAATTCTTCTCTGAGTACTAAAATGAAGCATAAGGTTATTTCTAACTTTTCCTCCTCATCTGATTCTATTCTAGGGTGGTATACTATCTTTTTGAAATATAGACATGGATCATACTTAAGGAAATTTCATTTGTCTCAAACGAGAAATTGGAACAACTAACCCCAGACTCCCTATACACTTTCAAAATTATATCATACTATACACATCGGGGATAAATACTTAATCACATAACCTAAGAGGGAATTGTCATATCTTTTATCTCATAGTAATATCTACTTCTTGTAGTAACTTACTAACATCATACTCTCTAGGTCTAATCTGAATAAGCTTAAATAATTTAAAACTATCCCTAAAAATTCAATATCGTGTGCTCGCAGTTTTCTTATCGCACTCAGTCCCTTCTTAGTCATGTGCATAGATCATATGGCAAAAAAATATATATATATCCATGAAAAAGTTGAGACTTTCTAGTATTATATGTGGTTGGCTCTTAGGCTATGTCCTACTCAAAACTACCGTGGACAATTTATGCCTGTTGCCATTAACTATATAACATGCTACCTCGTGGGGTCTTAAATCTGAACCATCATTCTTATACTATAGCTCCTTGGTCAAAGAGTCCAAATAAACTTATTCTATAGGGTATGTAACCTATGTGTACTACCATAACGAAACTTGTCTTTCAAATGGTACTATCACTTGATAAGCACACCATGCACTATTTGGCAAGTCTTGGGTCTCGAATTTCCTTCTTGCCACTTACGCATTCGATACATTCAGAATTCGATGGAAAAAGAATGTTACTTACTACTCTAAGCTTCATGGCACGAGTTAGAATAATTCCTGATGACTCCATCTGAAAGAAACACATCGATAATGATTAGATTTACATCTTCCTCATCCATTGAGATGAGGCGTAGTCGATAGAACGGCAAACAACACACGAGTCCGAGTGATTTCTGAGAACATAACACTATTGCACGATCTAAAGTTGAAAGAATTGAGACAATCTTAAATGTCTTGGTAGTCAATTGTTTATATGTGTGGGCGCCAAACACATATAAAAGTGACCCCACTAGGCACAGTTTTATAGACTCCCTAAGACACTTGAATCTAGGGCTCTGATACCAAGCTTTGTCACGCCCTGAACCATGGCCTGGGCGAAACACGATACTCGGTGCCTTATTGTATGTGACCGAGCAAACCACATGGCTTACTGAATCATCATGAGGCATAACATGAGTGGAATATAACGTGAATGCTTGATGAGCCTTTATAAAACGTAATAAGTCATAATACTTAATAAAAATACTTGTTTAAACATGAGTGCAGAAATAACATGAATGAGCCAAAATGGCTATACGACTCCGAATGTCTGACATAACATAACTGACTTGTATAGTCTATGAAACCTCTATCATGAGTCTGACTGGAAAACATACTTACTGGGATAAGGCCCCCAGCATACTTTAGATGCATAACTAATCATAAAATAAAAAGTTATCTAAACCCCGAATGAGATAGGGCTCACCAATAAGCTGATACGAATGCTGTCCTACTGAGCAGATGTGTCGTCCTGTAAATCAGTACCTGCATCGTGAAATGCAGGCCCCCAAGCTATAAAAGAGGACGTCAGCACATTGAATGTACTGGTATGTAAAGCAATTGAATGAAATAACATGGGATAACATGATAAGAACTGAAACTGGACATGAACATGAGCATGAGTATATATATATATATATATATATATATATATATATATATATAATATGAGAAAAACATGGTAAGTAGGCAGAGCATTTCATAAAACGACAATATAATATCACCACGTGGGTACGTGGAGTCTGGTACCTCGTCGGACCAGCAGAGCCCCCATAACTTGCCAGGGTATAAGGTGGTAATGTACCTGATGGATCCATTCAGTGTAAAATTAAGGAATCGTCCTAACTAGGCGGAGCGATCCTTGTCTTACGGTGGCTACATAGTTTCAGGCTATCTGAGCCTTCTCGGTAACTTGTGCAACTTTCAAAAACATGAACATGATATAATTGGCTAACAAGCCCATGATTTTCGTGAATTAATGTGTACTTGACTTATAATCATGATTTCACGAAATAACTTGTAAACATGGTTTCATGAAATAGTTTGTATTTAGCATGTATGTATATTGTATCATGGCATGAAAGTAATTATATAATATAGTTGCATGAAAACTTGTAGACATGTAGGATATTCATGAAGTAATCATTTTTAGTTAAAAACATGCATGTAAGAACCCATGGAATACAAGATATAGGTTTTCATAGATTACAGACTGATTCTCAATAATCATATGGAGTTATTAAGAACACAATGATAGAATAATAACAATTCATACATAATATAATCATGGACATGGACCTAGGGTTATCATGAGCAAGGTATAGAAGAAACCCTAGTTTTCGTAAGGATTCATACTCTATGGATTAAGAGGCGTGGAGAAGAACAATGATATTCCCACACGTATATAGCAACCCTACATACCTATAAACGCTCCAATCCAACGAACTAAACTTGTTGCGCCCTAGAGCTTGGGGCATGGCAACGTGCATCCCTGACGGGTTGCATGAGTGTCAACAGTGCAGGCGGCTGTGTTGACACTGTGCTAAAGTAGGCAGATTGGGAAAGGGGCATGGAAAGATGCAAAAACCATCTAGAGATGTTGCATGACATGGCCCATGAGTGCCAAGGATGTTTGACAAGGACTTGGGAGAAGCCCCAGGGCTTGACCCCCTAGGGTCGGCCACGTGCGGCAACGAATGTCAGCGCCGTGCGTTCTGGAGATACAGTTGGAATCTAGGGATTTAGGGCTAATGCATTGTTCTTAGAAGGGCCTTGTATATTCTCACCAAGTTTGGGGTCGTTTGGCGTTGGTTTACCCAAGGGCTTGACTTAGCCAAGGAAGCAGTGACATTGTCGTAATTAGCTAAAGCTTCCGAAGGCAATAACTCGTTCCATGATTATGGGAATGGGATGAAACTTCATGGAAGTGTGAAAGAAGTCAAGAGGAGTAATTTAGAACAAGTGGAACCTTATTTGGAGTTCGGATGAGTGAGAAACACCCATTGTGATTCTCTGGCATAAACATGTCTACTGAGGTAAGTTGGGTTTTTTTCTTTAGAGCATATATAAGAGGGATATACAAGGTGACAGCCTACCAGCCCTCCCCGGGTGCATCAACAGTGGACCGCCCCAAGTGTGATGCCTTGAGGGACAACCTCAAGGGCCTACCTTGGCACTTCAAAGGAGTGTCAAAGGTATCCATATGAGTTTGGGAACTCTATGGACGGCATGTGGCCTCGGGCTAGTGTTGGGTTCCCCAATGGTGCCGGAGGCTTGATATATGGAATGATTATGCCATGCGTGCTGACCTTGTGATGGAATGAGACCTCCGTGCCGAATGAGTGATCGAGGGACTCTCTCAAGAGCCTCGTAAGCTAACTTGTGAGCTTGGCGAATGTTCAGCCATGCGAGAAAGGGTCCGTTGACCTAGACGTGCAGTCGTAGGGCGACGCTACACTATGGAAGAGGAATGCATGTGACGTGGGCTATGTTTGGCAATGCCATAAGACAACCGAAAGGATGGTATGAAAGATGCACATGACTAAGACCAAGGATTGGACGTTGCCCTACTTGGGCAAGGCACGAGCGAGGTGCAGATGCACGAAGCGAGTGTCAAGCTTAAGGAGAGGACTGTGCACACGATAACGATGCTCAGGTCTAGACGAGGGACTAGTATGTCCGTAGCCAAACCTGGAGGTGCACATGGACGAGATCTAGCAGATGGGAATGCGCCACAAGAATATGCTAGTATGTCAATCAGACATCGATCAGGCGACACAACTGAAGTAAGCCTCTATGGAGAGCTTCGCCCTAGGCATGGGATCGTGCCTAGAAACCTAGGAAATGAGATAGGCTGGCTTGTAGTCACGATGGACTACGGGCGCCGCACGGGCGTTTGTGTGCCGCTGGCGCAAAAAAAAAAGTTGAGCCCATGACACGTGGTATCAGAGCGATAATGAGTCTACTCTATGCCGACTTTGTTTGACAACACAGTGTATGTGAGTAGAGATGAGAGCAGATTGTGAATGTCAGTGCAGAGATCACGTCAAAGCTGAGATTGATGTTCTATGCTTAACGAATCGGTGGACCCGATACTACTATCTAAAGAGGATTGGTTGTATGCAGTGATGCTAGAGTTAGCTATGTCAGCCATGACCCATAACTTTCAGAACCATACTGTTTCACAGTCGTTGATTCTGCCTTCGTCTGTGTGGGGTGATTTATTATCGAAGTATCCGAGAAGTGATCGAGGTATCTTTAGGGGATGCCTTCCATCAGTGGGCACTGTTTTCAGAGGGATACTATCAAGACACGTTGGTTGGCATGAGCTCCATCGTGTGATATTGTTGGGGTGTTTTCACGAGATTGGACAATCAGATAACAGTTGCTCAAATGTTCTTAATTGTGATCGACAGCCAGTGTTTCAGAAACTCTGTTACATATAGTTAGCAACTTGGTTTTGCAAAAGCACGGCAGCGACTAAGAACGTCAAGTGGAGGTGGTGAGTACATCAGAAGCTTGTTAGTCAAAAGATTTGTCCGTGTTGCAATGAAGTGAGAGTTGTTAGCTGTTAAAAGTCTAGGCTATCGTTACGGAAAGGGAGCATGCCGATAAGTCGGGTGGTTAGTAAAAAGGCCATGTTTTCTAGGTCGAGCAGCCATGTTTTGAAAGAGCCGTAAGCTGTGGACTATAAACTTGAAGTGCTTGATCATGCAAAGATCTTGCCGTAGATGCGCTGGGCGCATCAGTGGAGTGTCCTTCCAAGACGGATGGACTTGAGCCTTGCCTGAGAGCGTTGGAATGTGTCCTCCCTAGATGGAGCTTGTCCTTACCCGAGTGTGTTGGAGACTGTCTATATTGAGGGGTGGGCATTAAACTGGGTGGCCGAAGACATACAGGACAGATAGGCTTGGAGCCTATAGCATGGAACAAGTTGAGAGTGCTACGCAAGGTGAGAACCGATCTAGTATAAGAGCGGGTCAAGTGAGCCACGATGACGCATTGAGAGACCTGAGAGCAGGCTTCTTTGCGAGAGACTAAGCGTCGAGATAAGGTGGAGTCAGCCACTGGGGGTGTGAGGGGCATGTTTGCCGAACCATTTCACGGAGAGGCGTTGTGCCAAAATGTACCAAGGTGAGGAATCAGATCGAAGTGGGATGAGCGAAAGCAACAGAATTTGACAGGGTTTCCCAGTTTGAGAAGGCAGTCTTTCAAAAGCTAAAACGTACCGAGGTACGCCGGACCGAAGCTGCGAGATGGTAGAACCAAGGGAGTTCTTACCATAGGCCACGGGTATTGAGATACTACCGGGAGTTGGAGGACGGCAGGAGAAAGATGCAGTTTTGGGTAAAGAGCCTAGTTCAGAATTGTTGGCAAAGCCGGCACTTTGAGATAAGAAGTACTTACCAAAGGTACGTCCCAAGGAGTTGCGAAGTGCCTTACGGTACGAAGCATACGAGTTGCCAAAGGTTCCATGTTGCAGCGTGGGTTTCCAGAGGCCGTGTTATATGTCAAATGGGACAGATTCGAGTTTTGGGCTACCGCCAGTGTGAGTGCTCGAGCAAGTTGTTGGGATATCCGACATGAAGAGGTATGCCAAGTGGAAAAAGGACCATGAGAGTATGGTTGACAAAAGGATCTCATATCAAGGGATGCCTACCTATGGATGGTCATCAGGATCGAAGTGCAGAACAGTGAGTCCTGAAGGGATTGATTGTCTTCCAATAGGTATTCAGATTCTTGACCTAGCTAAAGATACGAAGGATAGACTGCGGTTGTGTGCCAATACTTTAGTCTTATGGGGTTAGAAGAAATTTCCAGGAAAAAGTAGAGTCCCAGACGGTTGAAGGCCATGAGGGTCATGGTGTGGTTGACTTGAGTGTCACCACAAAGTTTGACACTAGAGGGTGCAAGTGCAGAGGCACTTTCCAAGTGAACACCGGGAGGTGAAGTGCAGGAGGCACGCTTGGAAGAAACTCGGGAGGAGGAGTGCAAGGGGCACAACTCCATTTTGAGATGAGCTTGAAGAAGGGTTCCGACCAACAGGATTTGGGAGCTGCGATGTAAATCCCTAAGGGGGCAGACTTCGGGTAGTCGTCGGTGTCTTATGTCATCAAGGACAATGACGATTTCGAGTGGGTGAGGATGTTGGGCCCCAGAGCTTGGGGCATGGCAACGTGCATCCCTGATGGGCTGCATGAGTGTCAGTAGTGCAGGCGGCTGTGCTGACACTGGGCTAAAGTAGGCAGATTGGGCAAAGGGGCATGGCAAGAGGCAACAACTATCTAGAGATATTGCATGACATGGCCTATGACGTGTTTTATGTTTTCTCAAATTATTAACGGCTTTTCCATAAATTGGGCTGGAAGGCAGACGTATCGAAAACTTAGTCGATTCTACCGAATCTGAAGAACCTCTCTATTAGCCATTTTAAGAAGATCATATCTCCTTGGTCCAAGCTCCAATTGACCTGGTCCTTATATGCCTGGAAAGGTATTTCTATGCACTATAACTTTCATTAAGGAACCTTTTACAAATTCTCAATGAATCAAGGGGTTATTGATCGTTGGGGCGTAATACCTGGCTGCTATTTTATACTAACTTGGATCGTTTTGCGACTAAAATATTCGACCATGCTCCACACACATCACACCAGATTTGAATTACAACTTGATTTTTGCGTATAGATATCAACTGGAATTGTCTAGATACCAATTGGGCACACCGAGATACCAATTTGATCGGAGTAGCACGATTTGAAAGAAAGAAGGGAAATTTTCCTAGATGCCCTATAGCCTCCCGTGGACCAGTACGGATGTCTACATACCATTCTACGAGACTTTACTGGACATTGCTCTTGTACCTAGTAGACCGGTAACCCAGGCTCTGATACCAATTTGTTACGACCCAATTTAGGCACGTGGGGGCACCTACCTTCCTACCTTGGTAGGCGAACCCTCTCATTTATATAACGTTTCCGTCACTTAACATTACTTTCAAAACATTAAGAAATTAAGGAATACAGTGGAATTTCATTTATAAATACTAACTCGAGTGTTTCATAATCCAACAATACATAATTACAGACTCGATACAATGTTCCCATGACCTGGTCTAGACTAATACAAGAGCGAATAAGTAAATTTCAGAATGACATTATATTTTAAGACTCAACCTCCAATCCCGGAATGAAATGGGATGAGGCCTTCCAGACAATCACCGCATAACTTCCGCATATACTCTGATCAATCACCTGAAACAATCTACACCCAAAAGGGGTGTAGCAAGTGCAATATCAGTACAAGCACATGTACTGAGTAAATATCATAGGCCGACAATGGTTAGTAACACATATTAGCAAAGAATTCACGATTAATGATGATAATCACTAAATCAAGTCACATATCCCGAAACAGTAGATCACAACTTCAATATAACTTAAGTCACAACTAATCTATCATAAATTATAAGTTGGCCCAAATACCTATGCAGATTCTCAACATCTTTACCATTCCCAAGTCGCTCGTTCGTGTTTTAGCAGCGAACTCATTGTTACGACACCTTCATGTCCAACCTCATTTAACACGATACACTACTAGATTTAGATTTATTTGACAGGCACAAGTCAACAATATAAGTCACAAGAATCGAGTTCAAATGTTCGTCATTGCCTATGTATAGTATCTAAACCCCATATGATAAGTCTGAGTATATCCGATCCAACTAATCACTACGATAGAATCATTACATTACGATCATTACAACAGATTCATCACAATCCAATCAACACAACAAAATCATCACAATACAACCGTCACATACATCTCGACCAAGTCATAATGCAATGCAATGCGATAATGGTATGAATGCAATGCATACCATGAAAATGAGGTGTACACATGTACTCCGGACGGAAATATCGATATCTCAGTAGCACAACCCAGCGTGACTCACGAAGTCTAAGTGCCACCCGTCCCCAATCTTTGCCCAACAGACGGACGGGACCCTGGCTAATTGCTCACAGGGGGAGTCTCACCGTCACCACCCTGGGTGACTAGCGGAGCCCATGCACTAACAACGATTCTGGAATAACATCGGAATCGTCCATGCAACAACGATGCCGGAATAGATCGTTGGTCATCGGCCTCTCACAATCACTCAAGTAAAAGAGTCGCTCAATCAACGATACCGGATACTTACCGGCTATCGGCCATGCATCATGAATATGAGTGAATGTATGCAATGCACTTATCAACGATTCTGGAATTGAACCTCGGACTTCGGCCTTCTCACAATCACTTATGTAAAAGTGTTTATCAAACATCAGTTCACACAATCAACGATTCCGAAATGGATCTTCGGACATCGGCCTTTATAATCACTCAAATAAGGAGTTTATCAAATATCAATTTACTCAATCAACGATACTAGATCATCACTAGGTATCATCCATGCATCATGAATGTGTGACAATGAGTGCAATGCGTACATCAAGTATCAACAATCAAGTTCAATATCACAAGTACGACGAAGGGGTACGCCATCAATGTATCATATTACTAGACCATCAAGGGTATGCCAACAATATATCAATATTACTGGTACCAATAACGGGTACGTCAACAAGGTATCACAATGCAAATACCAATAACAGTATGTCAACCATATCTCAATCAAGATAGAAACACAGATTCTGATATTCACCACTACTCGTAGCATCAACCATCAAAATGGAACAATACACACACATAACGGGGTGGCTAGTCCTAACACATATCAGGTTTTCCAATTAATATTCATTATTACCAGATTCCTAGCCCAGCCTATTGTCTTAGAACAGGTTTCTCACTCACGCCTTAGTTAATTACCACTGCAGATTTGGGACTCATTCACGACCACAGCACAATTTATCCGTTCACTAAGAATGTAAGTTCAGTACAAGTAGTCACGTATTATGAGAAGTTTTCATCGTTAAACACAAATAGAATTCATCCGCTACTCCCAAGTCATATAAATCCACCAATAATCGAGAAATAAACCACATCAACACCTAAGGAGTCTACAGGCCACCATCCCAAACAAAAAAGTCACACACAAATACCATCCTAGAATTCCATCCCAAATCTCCAAGTTCCTACGTATGCATTCTACGTTTCTTCTGTACAACAATACGGGAAGCTAACCGGAGTCTACCGAAAGGAAGTCATAACCTACCTCATGGCCGAACGAGTGCCACGAACATCCGATGACGCCTCAATTAATCACCACCGCGCAATCCATATGAAAAGCTCGGAGACAACCATGAGACCTAAGAGTAGAATTCACCATTAGGGTCCTTCCCAAAGACTTCAAAATTGCTAAGGTAGATATGGAATTTTATCCTACCTAAAAATTAACTATCACAAAGCTAGTTGATCAATCAATCTTTATTTAGCACATTCATGACCCTACTCAAGTCACTAGTTTGGTCAAATTGTCGTTTTAGGCTTATTTCAAGTAACCCATTTCCAAGATTTAAAATAGAGACTCATATACATTTTAATGGGATAGGTGAAGGATTTGGTTCGGAATCATGTTAGGATGATGAGCATAGAAAAATATTCCAAGGACGTTTATATCAAGAAGGACAATGGTTCATCATTTTAGAACTCGAGAGATTTGAGCCACCCATTTGTGATTCTAGACAAGGATCCTTAATGAGAATCAATGTTGGGAGAATGGATGGAAGAGGTTAGGGGGATAATCTTTCCCAAGGAAGTATCATTTTTTGCTCCAAAATTACTCCAAAAACGGCTGGACCCTCTAGCATTTTGAGAAATGAAGCTAATTTCCAAAATGTCACTTAAATAGGTAGAATCACTACTCGTGACCGCTAGGGCGGTCTCGTCACCGCTTCGGCGTCAAAGGTGACGCTGGGGCGGTCGAATCGGATTCTCTGCCCTGCCACTTTTGCGACAGACAATCCGCTACTGCGGCACCGCTGAGGCGACGTGTATGCCGCTGAAGCGGTCAAAGCTGGGCTCGAGGGCCCCGATCTAATTATTTATGCACAACTCATACGATTTCCCGATCAAGTTAACGGTGCCCAAGTTGCAAGGGAAGGCTCAAGCATGTCTTCGGGAGCCGGTGTCACGAATATTTGGAAATTCACCGTAACGACGGAACGGTTTGTTACATTTGACCTCGTTGTTCTTGGGTTAAATAATTATTATTTTAATGGGTTAACCAATATAAGTTTAATTGAGAAAAAGTAATTAAGCTAATCCAACCTAATGTAAACCTCAATTTGAATCATTAAGGACTTTAATCCCATAAAATTTAGTAAAATAAAAAGAAGAGCTTTGGTGCATGCATTTGTTTGAAAACAAAAAAGAGGTCTAAATATACTCTAAGAAAAATAATGTTTTTTAACTTAATTTTTTTTAATATTATTTAATATTTTAGAAACATCGAGAAATTATTGAATTACCTTTGCAAATGATATAATATTATAAAAACAAAACAAAAGGCTAGAGTTGTAAAACAACACACCAAACGTTGGAAATATAAATTTTAATGTGGCTTGGGCCTGGGCGTAGCATGGGCCAAATGCCACAAGTATAGTACTATAATTATATATAGCAAAAGGTAGTAGTAGTAATATCTAATACTCCCTCCGTCCCAATTTATGTGATATAGTTTGACTAGGCACGGAGTTTAAGAAATAAAAGAAGACTTTTGAATCTTGTGGTCGAAAACAAGCCAAAGATATTTATGTGGTTATAAATCATCTCATTAAGCGTAAAAGGTAAAGTTTAAAGTTAAATTGTTGCCAAATAATGAAATGTATCATTCTTTTTAGGACGGACCAAAAAGGAAAGTGCATCACATAAATTAGGACTGAGGGAGTATATAATTATGTCTTTTATGCAAACAGTAATTAGAAATAAGTTCTCAAATTAGTAATAAAATATTTAATCTGAAGTAGATGTATGCCAGTCCCCGACAACGACGTCAAAAATTTGACGAGTTCAAATTGTTTTGAAATTTTAACGCTCGTACTCAGCCAAATTATAGTACAGTTTATGATATCATCCCTCAGAGACTAGTTAATCTATGATATAGATTTATGTTATTTCGCTTACTATCTAAGAGAATGAAATTGATGAAAAGGAGATTGCAGTTTTAAATTTGTAAATTACTTAGAAAAAATAAAACACTTTGAAATATTTATTTAAAAGAGTTGGAATTGATGATCCACTTGAATATGTTATTATAACGTAATCTCAAATTTACATGTATTTCACTTAATAATAATTGCTTATTGCTAATACAATTATATTCGTTCACTAAGTTATAATCAATTAATAACAGTCCGTGAGGTTGTCACGACCCAAATCATAGGCCATGATGACACATACACTATCCCCCCAATAGGCGAACCATCCCTAAATTCATTTACTTTTTTCAGGACATTAGATGCGAAACAAACAGTAAGCAAGCACAATCCGATAGTTTAAGAAATAAAACCAATGCGGAAGAAATACTCTCATAATTAAAATTCTCAAAACCTGGTCTAGACTCGTAGAAGAGCTTCTAAGAGATATACAATTTGAATTAATATTACAGACTCAATTGGATACAACTTCTTTTCAAGGGTAAGAAATAAACAGAAATTTAGAGAGAGACTCCGGGCTGCAAGATCCTCTAATAGCTCACCCCAACGCCTTTGATGAATGCCTCGAACAGTCACGAGGCTCTGAACACAACCTGGAAACAACTCCACACTCCACCAGGAGTGTAGCAAGAGTAGTATGAGCAAAACACTTAGCTCGTAGGTATCATAGGCCAACAACAATTAGTTAACGCATATGAATGAGCAGAAATTAGCTGGTAAGGCAAATAAGCAATCAAGTACAGTCAAAAAGCATGCTCAGATAATAGTCCACAACGATGAAAGACAATAGCTCTTACTCTCAGATAATAGGCCTAGATGAAAGTTTCTAATTCGCATTCCGCCATGTTCCTAAGTAAGGGCTCTTACAATACATACAACACTCAAGTTAGAAAATCAACCAGGAATCCACGAGAAAGCTTGTAATACAATGATATAGAATGTAATGCAAATGCAATGCAAGAGCTATGCAATGCAATGCAAGTGTTATATGTCCCCTATGCCTCCTCTTTGTACTGTACACACATGCTAAGAGTAATGCCTCATAGTCAAGACCCACGGGGGACCCGATATCACGATCCAAACTGATGAGTCATGACGAGTGTCTGACCTCTAGTGACCAAACACCCCTAAACACATATCTGAACCATACTGAACATTAAGGGCCCATAAATGGCATAAACTGATCTCATGATAGGGAAACATCAAAACTCTGTATAAGCTGTATATACAGATGCATACTGAAGAACAGTGCAAGCCAGCTAGGCCGCTACATATACTGTACACAAAAGAATGGGAGCCGATAAGGCTACATCATCTGACTAATACATACAACTGTCTACAGACCTCTACTGGAACGAAAGCTGTAGAAAGGATGGGACGGGGCCCTGTCATACCCATATGCATATACATCTCAAAAGGGATAGCACACCAAAATAGACAGCAACTCCGGATTAATGAAGCGCACTGACCACTGCTGGATAGAAGTCCTACAAAGCTTGACCACCTGTCGGTCTACCTGAACCAGCGGGCATGAATGCAGCCCCCCGAGCAACGGGGAGTCAGTACGGATAATGTACTGAGTATGAAAGGCTTAAGAACAATCATGTATATATAAGAATCATGAATAGAATCTGAACTCATAAGATGAAATAACTGTCTGCATGTACTTGTATGAATTAGTATCTGTATGTATCTGCATAAATCTATATAACTGATAATGCCACTGTGGGCGCATAATATGCATGCTCATGCCTATCAATGATGATCATACAACTAGATATAGGTGCGTGTATAACGCCTGATATATGTGCGTGTATAACGCCTGTAAAGCCTCTATGGCATCTCGTCATATCATATCGGCTTCTCTGCAGCCATAATTAATATCATCATTAATGTGCACCAGTTGATCAGGTGGTAATGCATGTATAACGCCTATCTCTCTTCTCATACCCCATATATATCTAATATTCGCGTATATAACGTCTTCTGGTCACGAGTCAATGTACATGGATATATAATGAATGTAATGCATAAATAAACTGTATATGTAAATCTGGATATCTAAAGCTAGACTCGTGAACAGAAGGAATCATCATAAACGGGGTATATGAACATCAAAGACTGAAGAACTCCTAATACTTCTAAGAGTAGAGTAATATGGAAATTCGCTTACTCGTTTGTCGGTTCATATCGTAAGATCATGCCAAAAGAAGGAAAGGATAGCCTTAACATACCTTGGGGTATATCCAATCGTCCAACTTCTACCTCTTGAACTCGTAAGTCTACAATTAAGATAACATAGGCCTTCATTAGACTATTTACTTCACTTACTAACCTCCTTTAGATGCATATAGAGCTTAACGATTTGTAGATAAAGATTTGTTCTAAGCTTACAACTCCTCAGCCTCACATTCAGTCCAACATCAACCACAACAACAATAACAACACTTATATATCAAAATATACTCAAATCTATTCCCAATCATCTCTTAAAATAGCCTCAAAACATTATGTTACCCTTCATCAACTTACCACTTCCATAAGTACCCCTCTTCACTTAAAACCACTAAGACTCTTGATAATTAACTCAAATACAAGGGTAGAAATCATTTACATACCTTGAGGGGTCTAAGATTCCTAAGCTTCACAACCTTGAAGAAACCCTAGAATCAACCTTCTTCTTTACAAGCTTGGGTTTTACGGGGTTCGGATCTTACCAAATCTCCACTATTATGATAGAAAATATTAGGAAAGAAGATATTAGGGTTTCTCTGATTTGGAATGGAGGAAAATAATAAATAAGGTCGTGGCTCTTATATTTATACTTGGAAGCCAAAAGTTACAGTGGTCCGGTTCGAAGAGTGGGTCGACGGCTCGTTGACGTGTCGACGGTCTGTCGACTTGCTCCGACGACCTGCGCCTGAAGATGCAAGGCTGCAGAACCCTGTCGATGCCGCACAATGACGGTCCATCGACCATATCGATGACCCGTCGATGATGACTAGTGTCTGCAGATTTCTCAGATTCAGTTCAGATCGCGTCAATTCGATTCGTTCAACTTCTAACTCTGTAAATTGCCGGGAATACCTGCTTTATCTTTGTAAATGGGGTAAGGCTCTTTCTACCTCCAAAACTCGGACACGATCTCAATTCAAAGGGCATGCCCGACTATGAAACCGTAGGTTCTACTATGACGAGAACGAGAGGCGTAATATTCTCCCCCTCTTAGGAACATTCATCCCCGAATGTTCAAACAATCATGGACTATGAAAATTTTGGCAGAGTTTCCCCTGTACATATACCCATCCAACCTGCGCACAGCAACCCAAACGATGCCACACAGGGCCACATATTACAACATACAATACCATGGCCTCACACGACCAATCACGATAACTGAAAATGGAATAATACCTGGGGGTGATGATGCCTCAGGATGAACCTCCTGTACTTGTTACACCTCGTAGTTTCATCCGTTGAGATTCGTTAGGTGTTAGTTGTCCTAATCGTGGAAACTGGAGTTACCTTCTATGATATATGAGATTATATGTTCCCATATTATGATTATGGGGTTTAAGCCCATGAAATAAGCTATGAAATGATTTAATAACAAGGAAATAAAGGAATGGAGTTTGTGGGAACTTTGGTAAAACATGGCAAAATTTTCGGATAGGATTTTGGTCCATATTGGGGGAGGCATATCTCCTAGAATATGAGGAGTTTTGGTGTGTTTCTTTTATCCAAATTGAAGTTCATCGAGTCTAGTTTCTAACGCAACAAACCATTCGTCAACGTGACATTGGAGTAAAAGTTATAGGTGTTTCAAGACAGACTGTCTGAGTAGAAAATTTTGACGGACCATTTGACGGCCCGTAGAAATTTTGATGCCCCGCAGAAATTTCTGCAGGCCATAAAATTGCACCAGCCCAGTGTAAAATGGTTACAGTGAACCATATTTCACTGGGCAGTTCTACGGACCATTTTGACGGTCCGTAGGAATTTTGACGGCCCGTCAAAATGGGCGTAGAATTGCCCGACGGGATTTTAAGTTCCGCTTTATATAATTCATTCCACTTCATTTGGACATTTTATTTTACCAAATCAGATCCAAAAGCTCTCTAAAAACCCTCTCTTCAACTCTATAAACTAATCCAAGCCAAAATCTAAGGGAGATTAAATATCAAGAGGCAAGAATCAAGATACCCATGTGTTACAAGTCTTGCTAGGGTTAGTAGACTCTAAGAATTCTTTGGATATTGAAGCTAGGGTTTTCATATAAGTTGATAGCTTGCTCCAAAGCTCATTCTTATGAGATAAAAGGTTAGTTTTCATGCTTATTACATATTATCAAGAATGTTTAGTTGTTGAATAACTTGGGTGGAAGGACAAAGTAGAAGATGAGTTCTAAATGTAGTTTTTATGATGTTTTTGAGTAGTAAGCTAACTTGAGTTATGATTCTTAGTATAATATGGATATAATATTGTTATGGAAGGTAGTAATAGTGATGAGGAAGCATTGTACGGAAAAGTGCTTAAATGGGTATGAAGTTGTTGGTATAAGTTGAACACAAGGATGAATTTTGAAGGCAAAATTCAATGTGAATACTTGATTATGATATTGTGGATATTATTGTGGTAGTTGGGAGTTGTTTTGTAGTAAATAGGGGAAATGCTGCCCAATCTTCATTAGATCATTAATTTTCTAGTTCGAAGTTAAGAGTGTCATTAAAGCTTAACCATGGTATAAAATCCTTCTAAATGTAGATTATTCAAGCTTCAACTGTGAACGTTAAATAGTTGAGGAGACGAAGAGGTATGTAAGGCTAACCCTTCTTTCATTAAGGCATGGTTCCCTTCCTATATGTATCCTTTCATGAGTTCCATAATGTCTTCCAAATGACTCTATCTCTAAGATTCTATTGCCTCTTTTATATGATAGTTGATCCTCTAAGGATAGTTATAACGAAAATGATGATGTCAATGATGACGATGATACTCATGAACTCCTGCGTATACGGATTTAAGTATGTATGACTATTATGTAACACCGAGCTTATATGGTCGGGTATGATACCTAATGCGTGCACACCACTGCAGTTGGGTACGGATAACACTGAGCCTTGGTGGGGCCAGGTATGTATGACACCGAGCCTTGTCATGGCCGGGTATGTGAAACCACCGAACCACTATGGTCGGGTATGCTATAGATATGAACATGGATACGAATACGGATTTGAATATGCATATATGTATATGTATACCCGTATGTGCACGATCACCCATTAGAAGTGGAAGGTCCCTATGAAAGACGAGTAAGTAAATATGCTCCTATTATGATGTTGCTTATGCTATCTTTTATGTTGTCTCTTATGCTCCTATTATGATGTTGACTATGCTTTACATACTCATTATTCGTACTGACGTCCTTTTGTTCGTGGACGCTGCGTCATGCCCGTAGGTGGACAGGGAGACAAGCTTGATCCGTAGACTTCTTATTCAGGGACTACATAGCGGAGCTCCATTTCATCCGGAGCTACAGCTTTTGGTATTTATTCTTTTGTGTACATACCTATGGGCAAGGCGGGGTCCTATCCTGCCTATATGATGTGACATACTCTTTTTAGAGGCTCATAGATAGTTGTGTATGATTAGATGTCCGTAGCCTTGTCGGCTTATATTTTGTATATCATTTTGATAGCCTCGTCGGCTTATGTACATTGATATTGGCATGGTCGCTAATGATGATATGAATGCATTGTTGGCCAATGAGATTAGCATGAATGATGGATAGAAGTTATGACTAAGCTATGTGGCTCACCTAGATTTAAATATGAATGTACGATAAGAGGTGCCCGGGTGGGTTTGTACCGGGTGCCCGTCATGGCCCTCCGGTTGGGTCGTGACAGTACTACTGGAAATAAATGCGGGTACTTAATCTTCATTGCCTCTTTTGCTTCCCAAGTCACCTTCTCAACATTCTTATTCCTCCATAAAACTTTAACTGAAGCTACCCCTTTGGTTCGTAACTGACAAACCTGCTTGTCCAATATAGCCACTGGAACTTCTTCGTATGATAACTGCTCGGTCACCTGGATATCATCCACTGGTACAACTCTTGAAGGATCTTCGATACATTTATGAAGCATAGATACATGAAATACCGGATGTACCGAATCTAACTCAGAAGGCAATTCTAGCTCATATGCCACCGTACCCACAGTACGAATAATCTCATATGGCCCAATATATCGAGGGCTCAACTTGCCCTTCTTGCCAAACCTCATCACTCCCTTCATAGGTGAAACTTTCAGGAAAACCCAATCGCCTATCTCAAACTCTAGCTTGCGTCGCTGATTATCCGCATAGGATTTCTGTCGACTCTGAGCTGTTAACAATCTTTCTCGAATCACTTTCACCTTATCAACTGCTTGCTGAATTAAGTTTGGGCCTACTAACTGATTCTCCTCGACATCAAACCATCATATGGGCGACCTACATCTTCGCCCATATAAGGCTTCATAAGGAGCCATCTGAATACTGGAATGGTAACTATTGTTATAGGCAAACTCGATAAGAGGCAAATGATCATCCCAGCTACCTTGGAAGTCAATCACACAAGCTATCAACATATCCTCAAGTGTCTGTATAGTACGCTCCGTTTGCCCATCTGTCTGCGGATGAAATGCAGTACTAAGACTCACCTGAGTCCCCAATTCCTTTTGAAGGGACTTCCACAAATTAGCTGTGAACTGTGTCCCCCTATCTGAAATAATGGCTGTAGGAACATCATGAAGTCATATAATCTCCCTAAGACAAAGCTTCGCGTAATCCTCAGCTGTATAAGTAGTTCTTACAGGCAGAAAATGGGCTGACTTTGTAAGTATATCAACTATGACCCATATTGAATCACACTTCCGCTGAGTACGGGACAACCCCGTAATAAAATCCATATTAATTACCTCCCACTTCTATGTCGGAATCTTCATAGCCTGCAATAGACCTCCAGGCTTCTAGTGCTCTATTTTGACCTGTTGGCAATTTGGGCACTGAGCAGCAAATTCTGTTATATCTCTTTTCATACAATCCCAACAATAAACTTCCTTGAGATCATGGTACATCTTTGTTGAGCCTGGGCGAATAGAATAACGAGAGTGATGTGCTTCCCCCATAACCTGCTAACGAAGCCCTGCAACATTAGGGACACACAATCTACCTCTATATCGGAGTACTCCATCTCCTGTAATCACAAAGGGTGTCTTTTCCTTCTGAGGTGTTGTGTCTCGATAATGAATTAAAACAGGATCCTCATACTGACGCTCCTTTATCTCTACTACTAAAGATGACAACGTTGTGTCTTGAACAGTAACTCCTGCATCACCTAGATCTATCAATCGAACTCCGAGGCTAGCTAATTAATAAACTTCACGGACCATTTCTCTTTTCTCTGGCGGCACATATGACAGGCTACCTATGGATTTACGACTAAGGGCATCGGCTACTACATTAGCTTTCTCGGGATGGTACAAAATATCCACATCATAATCCTTTAGCAACTCTAGCCATCGCCTTTGACGTAAGTTTTAAGTCCTTCTGCTTAAAGATGTACTGAAGACTCTTATCATCAGTATAGATATCAACATGGACACCATACAAGTAGTGCCTCCATATTTTCAAAGCATGAATCACTGCCGCTAGCTCAAGATCATGGGTTGGATAATTCTTCTCGTGCTTTTTCAACTGTCTAGAAGCATAAGCGACAACCTTACCATGTTGCATCAACACACAGCCCAATCCAACACTTGAAGCATTACAATATACCACATAGCCATCTGCTCCTTCTGGGAGAGTCAAAACTGGTATTGAAGTCAAATTATTCTTCAACATCTGAAAACTCTACTCACAAGCAACTGTCCATTGGAACTTAGCTAATTTCTGAGTCAACTTAGTCAATAGGGTTGAAAGAGAGGAAAATCCTTCTGCGAACCTTCTATAATATCCTGCCAGGCCTAAGAAGCTACGTATCTCTGTTGGTGCCGTGGGCCTTGGCCAATTCTTCACAGCCTCAATCTTTTGGGCATCCACTCTAATGCCTTCCTCCGAAATAATATGACCCAGAAAAGCCACAGAGTTCAACCAGAACTCACACTTGGAAAACCTGGCATACCACTCTCTACCCCGAAGAATTCCAAGCATTGTTCGTAGATGTTCTGCATGATCAGCCTCTGACGGCGAATAAAACAGAATATCATCTATAAACACAATCTCGAACAAATGTAGGAAGGGTCTGAATACACGATTCATCAAGTCCATGAATACAGCTGGGGCATTAGTTAGCCCGAACGACAAAACACGAAACTCATAGTGGCCATATCTAGTCCGGAATGCCTTCTTCGGAATGTTTTCCTCCTTCACCCTAACCTAGTGGTACCCCGATCTCAAGTCTATCTTTGAGAAATATTTGGCGCCTTGCAACTGATCGAATAGATCATCGATCCTCGGGAGCGGATACTTATTCTTCACAGTCACTTTATTCAATTGCCTATAATCAATACACATTCGTAAGGAGCCATCCTTCTTTCTTACAAATAATACCGGTGCTCCCCAAGGTGATGTGGTGGGCCTAATAAAGCTCTTCTCAAGCAAATCTTTCAACTGCTCCTTCAATTCTTTCAACTCCGCAGGTGCCATCCTATAAGGAGGAATATATATTGGTCGAGTATCTGGCAATAGGTCAATGGTGAAATCAATCTCCCTCTCTGGGGGAATGCCTGGAAGATCATCTGGAAACAGTTCTGGAAACTCATTAACCACAGGAACAGACCGAAGAGTCGGTGACTCTGCTTGCATATCCTGAACCCGAACTAGGTGAACAATATACCCTTTTCTGATTATCTTCTCTGCCTTAAGGTAGGAAATAAACCTACCCTAGGCGAAGGAGTGTTGCCCTTCCACTCTAGGACTGGCTCGCCTGCCAATTGAAATCGTATCATATTTGTTCTACAATCAACATTAGCATAACAAGAAGCCAACCAGTCCATGCTCATAATAACATCAAAATCAATCATATCTAGCTCATTCAAATCCGCTATGGTATGGCGGTCACAAACTATAACAACACAGCCCCAGTATACTCGCCCAGCTATAACTGGATCACCAACTAGCGTATACACCTCGAAAGGTTTAATCAACTCGGGTCCTACCCCAAACTGTCACGACCGAACCCGCCGTGACCGGCACCCAACTAAATCCTGATGGGCGAACCAACATACATACCACCTAATCCATTAAATACGGTTTTTATATAAATCAAGCTAAACAGTTATGACTCAATTAACAACAAAAGAACAGGTAAATCATGCCATAAATACTGTAGTAAGTGCGGAAGTTCTAACTATTACAATCCCCGAAATCCGAAAGTCATAGTACAGGACTCTAAGCCAAAACATGTCTAAGAACTGAAATCTGGCTAATGGATATCCCTAATGTCCAGAATAAGAAAAGACATCTTAAGTAGAAGATCTTCGGGCGGCCTGGCATGAGATAAAGCTCACCCCAAAATCTGTCAGCAATTATCCTCCACGCTAGATGTGAGGACGAGTAGCGGTTTCTATATCAAAATCTGCACTCAAAGAATGCAGCAAAGTAGTATCAGTACAAACACTATGTAACGGTAAGCATCATTGGCCGACAAAGATTAGTATCATGCATATCTTATGAAATCAATACAATAAACCAGCCAATCAATCACACATGAATATCAAGGCATCACAACAAGTCAACCACGGACAATCGCAACAAATCACCAAATTGCCAATAATCACAAACACATCAAACACAACGGAGATAAATTTACCACTATAACCCCACTCGTTGTACATACATGTTATCTGATGTCATAGCTCAGTAGTCATGACCTGCAGGGGACCCATGGTGTCCATGTACCACTCATTCCGGAACACTCCTCAGACTCGAGCACAACCTCCGCTCCGGAACGAACCTCGGATGCGGGATATAACAGTAAACCTCTCATTTTCGGAATTATCCTCGGACCACGAGCCCATAATCTAGGCCACATGTGTGTCTTGTCATACCTTTTACAGAACACTGTTTCTTACCTTCTCAGGATCCATATTCACCTTATCATTTCATGTCACAATACCCTTGAGAAGACTATATTAACTTCTCATCACAATACAACCACTGCAGATTAAATCACACAAGAATAATGGCATGAAGCCTACACAACATTCAACACAAACACATAGGAGCTTAACCACACAATATCATGTAATGAATGCTAGACATGCATTCTCCTAATGAAATCACAAACATACATTCAACTAACCAAAGTCTAACTCAAGTAAACCGTAGCCTACCTCAAAGTAGGGCTGGAACAATGTCTGTCACTCTGCTACAACCTTTCCTTTCCTTAAGGCCTCAATACGTTCGCGGTCTAAAAATAGAAGGCTTAATGAGACACATTGCTCAAATTGCAAATACCAAGGCAAGAAATTACCCTTCCTTCTCCCCATTCTAAGGGTGGATGATTTTATAGGTGATAGAGAACCTAACAAAAATCCTAACATTCATACATCATCAATTCCTACCACATTCTATCAAACAATCCCATTACAACCGTTTTCAATAGCAAAGACACCATTTTTATAGAACCCTAGGTCTCCAATCACTTAGTTTATGTCTCTAACTATTCAATTTATGATCAAGAGCAACTAGCCAATGCATTTAGATAATAACTAAGCGATAATAACCATAACCCATCAAGTTTAGAAGGTTTCTCAATATTCTAGGGTTTCTATTTCAATTTCACCATTATAGGCCCATGGAGACTATTACAATAATGAAGGGGAAAGGAATGATAGAATGAAAAACAATGGAACTTACCTCTCAAGGTTGTCTTGCCCTAGCTTGAAAATTCTCTCTAAGTGTTTGTTGGGAAGTGTGTTGGGGTGTTATGAATGAGAAAATAAAACTAAGGTATTTAAAACCCGGCTACTGCCTCCCGTTGATCGCTGCTGCGGTCACCACGCCACTGCAGCTGTCCCGCTTTAGCGGTCAAGTGACCGTTATAGCGGTCCCCAACTTTCCCGCCTGACCGCTATGGCAGTCGGTTCACCGCTATAGCGGTACCGCCATAGCGGTCCACCTCCCTCCACGGTGGCCACTAAAGAAATGGATGGACGCTTGCAGCGGTCGAGGCACCGCTACAGCGGTATCGCCGCTGCGGTAATCCCACCGCTGCAGCGGTCCATTTTGGGCAGTGAGGTCGGCTTTCTGTTCACTAAATAAATGGATGGCCGCTTGCAGCGGTCGAGGCACCGCTACAGCGGTATCGCCGCTGCGGTAATCCCACCGCTGCAGCAGTCCATTTTGGGCAGTGAGGTCGGCTTTCTGTTCAGTTTTCCCCCTATCACCCCACATTTCATCGAAGGCCTCACAACACAACACAAAACGTGCACACATGCAAAAATACGCCCTACGAATCCACCTGCGGCCTCGGAATTCCCAATGGTGTCCTAAATTCCCATAATGACTGGAATGGTCGTTACATCAGATACCAATTAAGACATCGTTCATCCCCGAAAGGACAAGGATGGGAATCTAGGGAGGAGTTACCTAACTCGGCGAAACACTGAGGGTATTTGCTATGCATATTCGACTCTGTTTCCCAAGTAGCTTCTTCCACTGGTCGATTTTCCACGGAACCTTAAAGGAGGCTATTTCCTTAGACCTCAACTTCCGGACATCCCTGTCTAGTATAGCAATAGGCTCTTCCTCATACGACGGATTTTCATCTAACAAAACCGAATCCCAACGAATGATATAGGAACCATCGTTGTGGTACCTCTCCAACATCGACACATGGAACACCGGATGAACGCCTGATAACCCCGGAGGTAAAGCCAACTTATAAGCCACCTCCCCCACACGTTTGAGAATCTCAAACGGACCAATAAGCCTCGGGCTAAGCTTGCCCTTCTTTCCAACCTTCATCACACCCTTCATGGGTGAGACCTTCAATAACACTTGCCCTTCTTCCTCGAACTCAAGATCTCATACCTGTGGTCCGCATACTCTTTTTGCCTATTCTGCGCTGCCAATATTTGGCTTTAATCACCTTCACCTTCGCTAGGGACTCTCGCAGAAGATCAGTGCCCCAAGGCCTTACCTCACACGCATCGAACCATCCAATAGGAGACCTACACCCCCTCCCATACAACGCCTCAAACGGAGCCATACCAATGCTCGAGTAATAGCTATTATTGTAAGCAAATTCGGCTAAGGGCAAGAACCGATCCCAATGCCTGCCGAAATCTATCACACACGCACGAAGCATATCATCCAGAACCTGAATAGTTCGCTCAGAATGCCCGTCAGTCTGAGGATGGAAAGTGGTGCTAAGATCTAACCTCGTACACAACTCTTCATGCAAACAGTTCCAAAATCTGGATGTGAACGTGGCACCCCTGTCGGACACGACGGAGATAAGAACCCCGTGCAGTCTAAGTACCTTCCGAATGTAAACTTTAGCCAACTTCTCTGCATCATTAGTTATCATCACTTGAATAAAGTGAGCAGACTTAGTCAACATGTCAACAATAACCCATATAGAGTCAAACTTCCCTAGTGTCTTCGGAAGACCCACTACGAAATCCTTGGCTATTCTTTCCCACTTCCATTCAGGAATGGGCATTCTCTACAATGTACCACCAGCTTTCTGATGTTCATAATTCACCTGTTGGTAATTTAGGCATTGCGCAACGAACTCTACAATATCCTGCTTCATCCTAGTCCACCAGTAATGTTACCTCAAATCACGATACATCTTAGTGACACCAGAGTGGATAGAATACCTCGAACTATGAGCCTCTATCAGAATGGTCTTAATCAAGTCGCCCACACGTGGCACACACACACTCGCCCTTTGATTCGCAGCACGCCCTCCTCATCAATCACGACTTCCTTGGCCTCACCACGCAACACCTTATCCCGTATTTGACATAGCTTAGCATCCTCGAACAGCTTAGCCACAATCTGCTCTAAAAATGATGATCGAGCCTCAACGCAAGCCAACACCTTGCCTGTGTTAGAGATATCCAGTCTCATAAAACTATTAGCTAAAGTCTGCACCTCTCTAGCAAACGGACGCTCAGAAGATATTAAACGAGCCAGACTTCCCATACTAACCGACTTCCGGCTCAATGCATCAGCTACCACATTAGCCTTACCAGGGTGATACAAGATGGTGATGTCGTAGTCCTTCAGCAGTTCCATTCACCTCCGTTTTCTAGAGGAGTGAACACATGCTGCAAACTGCGATGGTCTGTGTACACTTCATAATGGACACCATACAATTAGTGCCTCCAGATTTTTAATGCAAACACCAGGACTGCCAACTCTAGATCATGAGTAGGATAGTTTGTCTCATGCACCTTCAACTGCCGAGAAGTATAAGCAATCACCTTTTTTTCCTTGCATCAAAACAGCACCCAAACCAGAACGTGAAGCATCACAATAAACAACAGAATCTTTTTCCTCAACGGGAAATGCAAGAATGGGTGCTGTAGTCAACAATGCTTTGAGCTTTTGAAAGCTCTCCTCACACTCGCCGGACCACTGAAACGGTACCTCCTTCTGAGTTAAACGGGTCACATGAGAAGCAATCAAAGCAAACCCTTTGACAAACCGACGATAGTAGCTAACCAGACCGACAAAACTACGGATCTCAGTCACTGTTGTGGGCCTAGCCCATTCCTTGGTTGCCTAAAGTTTTTGAGGATCCACCATAATGCCCTCCTTTGAAATCACATACCCCAAGAAAGACACAGACGACAACCAAAATTCACACTTGGAGAATTTAGCATAAAATTCATTCTCCCGCGACACTCCAAGAGCAATTCTCGAATGTTTCTCATGCTCTTCCTTACTCATAGAGTACACTAGGATATCATCAATGAACACTATAATGAATGAGTCTAGGTAGGGCCTGAACACATTGTTCATCAAATCCATGAATGCAACTGGGGCATTTGTAAGCCCAAAAGACATAACTAAGAACTCATAGTGCCCATACCTGGTTCGAAGAGCATTTTTAGGAATATCCTCCGCTTGAATCTTCAACTGATGGTACACTGACCTTAGGTCAATTTTCGAGAACACCGAAGCTCCCTGTAACTAATCAAACAAGTCATCAATACGGGGGATGGGATACTTGTTTCGGATAATTACCTTATTCAGCTGTCGGTAATCAATACACATACGCATAGACCCATCCTTCTTCTTAACAAACAATACAGGAGCACCCCACGGAGAGGCACTCGGGCGAATAAACCCCTTACTCAGAAGATCTTGCAACTGTTCTTTAAGTTCCCTGAGTTCTTCTGGTGCCATCCTATAAGGTGGAATAGAGATAGGACGAGTCCCTGGGTCTAAGTCAATCCTAAAGTCAATATCAGGATCCGGTGGCATACTGGGCAAGTCCGCCGCGAACATATCCGCAAACTCGCGTACCATTGGAACCGAATCAAGGGATGGAGTATCTGCACTGGTATCACGGATATGTGCCAGATAAGCTAAACAACCCTTCTCTACTAGCTTCCTAGCATGAACAAAGGATATTACTTTCTTATGAAGGGAACTAAGGTTACCATTCCACTTAAGTCTAGGTGCCCCGGGCATGGCTAGTGTAACAGTCTTAGAATGGCAATTGAGTATAGCATAATGCGGTGACAACCAACTCATACCCAAAATAACATTGAAATCTACCATATCTAAAATCATCAAATATTCCCAAGTACTATACCTCATAAAAGAAATTGCACACGCAGGGTAGACGCTATCCACTACCACAGAATTCATAACAGGTGTAGACACAAAAATAGGAGTCTCAAGAGTATCACACATCATATCCAGACCTACAACAAAATAGGTAGATATATAAGAAAAGGTAGAACCCAGATCAAACAAAACAGAAGCCATACAGTCGTAAACGGAGATAGTGCCTGTGATAACTGCATCGGAGGCCTCAGCCTCGGGTCTACCTGGGAAGGCGTACCAATGACCGTGCCCCCTGTCACCTGCGTACCATCGCGATTACTTTTACCAGTTTAACCCCCGCCTCTGCGGGGCTCCTGTCCGCCTCCACCTGCCTGAGGACCGCCTCGGTTAGGCTGAGCACCACCCCTACCCGCAGTGTGGACACCCCATCCTGTCGGTGCGCGATCCTTACCCCCTCGATCTGGTGCACATGGAGCTCAGAGAGCCTGATACTGAGTCCCCTTCCCACTCTGTCTAATTCTGGGGCAATATTTCTTAATATGCCCTATCTCACCACACTCAAAGCAAGCACGGTCCAGCGTAGGCCGCTGAACAGAAGATGATGAAGCAGTATAGCCTCTCTGCCGACCGGAAGCCTGATAATTTTCCACTGATGGGCCCCCAGCTGACACCTGCATCGCGGACTGAGCCGGACGCCCCGAATAAACATGTGAACTTTGACTCCTCGAGAAAGAGTTGCTGAACATCTCACCCCTACGGGCTTCTCTACATGTTTTGCCTGACTCTCCTGCCTAATACCCTCAATAGTACGGACGAGCTCCACTACCTCCTGAAATGAAGCCCCAGTGGCTATAAGCTGAAGAGCTGATAACTGAAGCCCAGTGTTCAACCCCTTCACAAACTTCCGTATCCTCTCCCCCTCAGTGGGCAGCAACTGAATATCATATCGGGATAGAGAGTGGAAACAGGACTCATACACAGCAACCGACGAGTTCCCCTGATCAATAGTAGTAAACTCAACCTTCCTTCGATCTCTCAGAGTACGCGGAATGTACTTGTCCAAAAACACAGAGTAAAACTGGACCCACGTCAACGGAGGAGACTCAGCTAGCCTACACTCCACCAAAGCTTGGCATCACCCAAGAACTAGAACGTCACAAACTCTACCACGTACTAATCCATGGCCCCCATCTTATGAAGTCACTCATGACATTTGATGATGAACTCATATGCGTCCTCCGACTCAGTACCATAAAACACAGGAGGCTTCATTTTTGTGAACCTCCAAAATAGATCGTGCTCCTCCCCCGTCATCATTGGCCCTGCAACAGGCCTCGGGAAGGCCTCAAAACTTGGAACCTCATCCAAGTGAGGAGCCGTCGCTGCTGGGTGCTAAAACCTCGGAGTCCGTGCTCTGTCCGGATCTGGAGCCGCTACCCTTGCGCCCCTACCTGCTGGACCCACTGGTATAGCTCCAGTCCGTGCTAACCCATGCAACAGATTCAGCACTTGTACCATCGTGGCTAGTACACCCTGAGCAACTGCAGCTCCTGGTGGAACTAGTACTGCTGTTGGCTGGGCAGGTACGGCTGCAACTCTCGCTGCCTCGTTAGGGACCACTGAAGGCAAGGGGTCAACCACTGGGACGCAACCCCCAACTGGGGCCGCCCTTCTGCCAGCTCCTCTACCTCCATCTCTTCCTCTAGCTGCTACCACGCGTGTTCTCGCCATCAGCGAGTGAATGAAGGATAGTCAGATACCAATTTGAATCAGCAGATACCAATTGGAATCAAGTAGCACAAAAAAAGAAATAAAAGGTAGTTTTCCTAGTATCCGACAGCCTCTCAAAGGTAGACGTTTCCGTACCGATCTACAAGACTCTGCTAGACATGTCCTGGTACGATGAGATCGACAAACCTAAAGCTCTGATACCAACTTTGTCACGACCCAACCCGCCGTGACCGGCACCCATCTAAATCCTAATGGGCGAACCAACATACATACCACCTAATCCATTAAATACGGTTTTATATAAATCAAGCTAAACAGTTATTACTCAATTAACAACAAAAGAATAAGTAAATCATCCCATAAATACTGTACTAAGTGCGCAAGTTCTAACTATTACAATCCCCAAAATCCGAAAGTCATCGTACAGGACTCTAAGCCAAAACATGTCTAAGAACTGAAATCTGCCTAATGAATATCCCTAATGTCCAGATTAAGAAAAGACATCTTAAATAGAAGATCTTCGGGCGGCCTAGCAGGAGAAAAAGCTAACCCCAAAATCTGTCAGTAATTATCCTCCACGCTAGATGTGAGGACGAGTAGCGGTCTCTATATCAAAATCTGCACTCAAAGAATGCAGCAAGGTAGTATCAGTACAAACACTATGTACTGGTAAGCATCACAGGCCGACTAAGATTTGTATCATGCATATCTTATGAAATCAATACAATAAACAAGACAATCAATCATACATGAATATCAAGGCATCACAACAAGTCAACCACGGACAATCGCAACAAGTCACCAAATTGCCAATAATCACAAACACGTCAAACACAACGGAGATAAATTTACCACTATAACCCTACTCGCTGTACACACATGTTATCTGATGTCATAGCTCAGTAGTCATGACCTACAGGGGACCCATGGTGTCCATATACCACTCATTCCGGAGCACTCCTCAGACCCGAGCACAACCTCCGCTCCGAAACGAACCTTGGATGCGGGATATAACAGCAAACCTCTCATTTTTGGAACTATCCTCAGACCACGAGCCTATAATCTAGGCCACATGTGTGCCTTGTCATACCTTTTAGAAAACAGTGTTTCTTACCTTCTCAGTATCCGTATTAACCTTATCATTCCATGTCACAATACCCTCAAGAAGATTATATTAACTTCTCATCACAATACAACCACTGCAGATTAAATCACACAGGAATAATGGCATGAAGCCTACACAACATTCAACACAAACACATAGGAGCTTAACCACACAATATCATGTAATGAATACTAGACATGCTTTCTCCTAATGAAATCACAAACATACATTCAACTAACCAAAGTCTAACTCAAGTAAACCGTAGCCTACCTCAAAGTAGAGCTAGAACAATGTCTGTCACTCTTCTACAGCCATTCCTTTCCTTAAGGCCTCAATACGTTCGCGGTCTAAGAATAGAAGGCTTAATGAGACACATTGCTCAAATTGCAAATACCAAGGCAAGAAATTACCCTTACTTTTCCCCATTCTAAGGGTGGATGATTTTCTAGGTGATAGACAACCTATCAAAACTCCTAACATTCATACATCATCAATTCCTTCCACATTATATCAAACATTCCCATTACAACAGTTTTCTGTAGCAAAGACACCATTTTTATAGAACCTTAGGTCTCCAATCACTTAGTTTATGTCTCTAACTGTTCAATTTATGATCAAGAGCAACTAACCAATGCATTTAGATGATAACTAAGCGATAATAACCATAACCCATCAAGTTTAGAAGGTTTATTAATATTCTAGGGTTTCTATTTCAATTTCACCATTAAAGGCCCATAGAGACCATTACAATAATGAAGGCCCATGAGACTATTACAATTTCACCTCTCAAGGTTGTCTTGCCCTAGCTTGAAAATTCTCTCTAATTGTTTGTTGGGAAGTGTGTGGGGGTGTTATGAATGAGAAAATAAAACTAGGGCATTTAAAACCCGGCTACTGCCTCCCGTCGACCGTTGCGGCGATCACTACGCCGCTGCAGCGGTCCCGCTATAGCGGTCCCCAACTTTCCCGCCTGACCGCTATGGCGGTCGGTTCACCGCTATAGCGGTACCGCCATAGCGGTCCACCTTCCGCCACAGCAGCCACCAAAGAAATGGATGGCAGCTTGTAGCGGTCGAGGCACCGCTATAGCGGTACCCTCGCAGCGGTAATCCGACCGCTTCAGCGGTCCATTTTGGGCAGTGAGGTCGCATTTATGTCCAGTTTTCCCCCTATTACCCCATATTTCATCCAAGGCCTCACAACACAACACAAAACATGCACACATACAAAAAGACGCCGAACGAATCCACTCGCGGCCTCGGAATTCCCATTGGAGTCCTAAATTCCCATAACGACTGGAAGGGTCGTTACACCAGATACCAATTAAGACACCGTTCGTCCCCGAACGGACAAGGATGAGAATCTAGGGAGGAGTTACCTAACTCAGCGAAAAACTGAGGGTATTTGCTGCGCATATTCGACTCTGTTTCCCAAGTAGCTTCTGTGACTGGTCGATTCTTCCTCTGAAATTTTACGGAGGCTATTTCCTTGGACCTCAACTCGCGGACATCCCTGTCTTGTATAGCAATAGGCATTTCCTCATACGATGGATTTTCATCTAACAAAACCATATCCCAACGGATGATATAGGAACCATCGCCGTGGTACCTCTCCAATATCGATACATGAAACACCGGATGAACGCCTTATAACCCCGGAGGTAAAGCCAACTTGTAAGAAACTTCCCCCACACGTTTGAGAATCTCAAACGGACCAATGAACCTCGGTCTAAGATTGGCCTTCTTTCCAAACCTCATCACACCCTTCATGGGTGAGACCTTTAATAACACTTGCCCTTCTTCCTCGAACTCAAGATCTCGTACCTGCGGTCCGCGTACTCTTTCTGCCTATTCTGCGCTGCTAATATTTGGCTTGAATCACCTTCACCTTCGCTAGGGACTCTCGCAGAAGATCAGTGCCCCAAGGCCTCACCTCAAACGCATCGAACCATCCAATAGGAGACCTACACCTCCTCCCATATAATGCCTCAAACAGAGCCATATCAATGCTCGAGTGATAGCTATTATTGTAAGAGAATTCGACTAAGGGCAAGAACTGATCCCAATGCCTGCCGAAATATATCAAACACGCACGAAGCATATCCTCCAGAGCCTGAATAGTCCGCTTAGACTGCCAGTTAGTCTGACGATGGAAAATGGTGCTAAGATCTATCCTCGTACCCAACTCCTCATGCAAACACTTCCAAAACCTAGATGTGAACGTGTTACCCCTGTCGGACACGATGGAGATAGGAACCCCGTGGAGTCTAAGTACCTCCCGAATGTAAATTTTGTCTAACTTCTCTACATCATAAGTTATCTTCACCGGAATAAAGTGAGCAGATTTAGTAAACCTGTCAACAATAACCCAGATAGAGTCAAACTTCCCTAGTGTCTTCGGAAGACCCACTACGAAATCCTTGGCTATTCTTTCCCACTTCCATTCAGGAATGGGCATTCTCTACAATGTACCACCAGTTTTCTGATGTTCATAATTCACCTGTTGGTAATTTAGGCATTGCGCAACGAACTCTACAATATCCTGCTTCATCCTAGTCCACCAGTAATGTTACCTCAAATCACGATACATCTTAGTGACACCAGAGTGGATAGAATACCTCGAACTATGAGCCTCTATCAGAATGGTCTTAATCAAGTCGCCCACACGTGGCACACACACACTCGCCCTTTGATTCGCAGCACGCCCTCCTCATCAATCACGACCTCCTTGGCCTCACCACGCAACACCTTATCCCGTATTTGACATAGCTTAGCATCCTCGAACAGCTTAGCCATAATCTGCTCTAAAAATGATGATCGAGCCTCAACGCAAGCCAACACCTTGCCTGTGTTAGAGATATCCAGTCTCATAAAACTATTAGCTAAAGTCTGCACCTCTCTAGCAAACGGACGCTCAGAAGATATTAAACGAGCCAGACTTCCCATACTAACCGACTTCCGGCTCAATGCATCAGCTACCACATTAGCCTTACCAGGGTGATACAAGATGGTGATGTCGTAGTCCTTCAGCAGTTCCATCCACCTCAGCTGTCTAGAGTTCAGATCTTTCTGAGTGAAACACATGCTGCAAGCTGCGATAGTCTGTATACACTTCACAATGGACACTATACAAGTAGTGCCTCCATATTTTCAATACAAACACCGTCGCTGGCAACTCTAGATCATGAGTAATATAGTTCTTCTCATGCACCTTCAACTGCCGAGAAGCATAAGAAATCACCTTCTTTTCCTGCATCAAAACAACACCCAAACTAGAACGTGAAGCATCACAATAAACAACAAAATCCTTGCCCTCAATGGGAAATGCCAGAATTGGCGTTGTAGTCAACAATGCTTTGGGATTTTGAATGCTCTCCTCACACTCGTTGGACCACTGAAACGGTACCTCCTTCTGAGTCAAACGGGTCATATGAGAAGCAATCAAAGAAAACCCTTTCACAAACCAATGATAGTAGCTAGCCAGATCCACAAAGCTACGGATCTCGATCACTGTTGTGGGCCTAGCCCATTCCTTGACTACCTGAATTTTCTGAGGATCCACCATAATACCCTTCGTCGAAATCACATTCCCCAAGAAAGACACAGAACAACACCAAAATTCATACTTGGAGAATTTAGCATACAATTCCTTCTCTCCTAGATAACTCCCAAGTCTTATAGCACTGTACTGCAATATCACAGAGCCTATACGAAGCCAACTCTACAAACTCGACCTCATTCGCGTGCATAACCCTTAAGGTCCTCTGCATACCATCAATAAAATCCTGGAGGTCCATATTTTGCTTTATCACAGAGAATTCTGGAAGACCTAACCCAAGGAAGGTCTTAACCCTCGAACTACCAGCCCTATCTACCTGGCCAACACCAACTCCCTGCCGTTGAGCCTAGGAAGCTACTAATCTAGTCAACAACTATATAGCATCCCATACATTCTGGCCCGGTGCGTCCGACTGAGAAACTGGGGCAAGTGTTGGACGCGGGGTGTGCGATGTATCAAACGACCCGTCACTATGAATCTCATCCTGGGCCCTCATCGCCTGTCGAGTGCGGCTAGTGGCCTCGCGTGTCGCTCTCTTGCCATTCTGGGAAGCTGTAGCTTTCTTGCGGGGCATCGCTGAAATTAGAACAATTCATCAGAAGCGAACGCCTAACACATGGCTCTATCGCACAATCTAAGAGAGAAAGAATGACATCCCTCTAAATGTCCTGTAGCCTCTTGTTTATAAGTGTGGTGCATAACATGCCCATAAAAAAGACTCTACTAGACACGGTCTGTAGACAACCCTAGGACAGAACTGCTCTGATACCACTTCTGTCACGACCCAAACTGATGAGTCGTGATGAGTGTCTGACCTCTAGCGACCAAACACCCCTAAACACATATCTGAACCATACTGAACATCAACGGCATAAACTGATCTCATGAAAGGGAAACATCAAAACTCTGTACAAACTGTATATACACATGCATACTGAAGAACAGTGCAAGCCAGCTAGACCGCTACATATACTGTACACAAAAGAATGGGAGCCGATAAGGCTACATCATCTGACTAATACATATAATTATCTACAGACCTCTACTGGAACGAAAGCTGTAGAAAGGATGGGGCAGGGCCCCGTCATACCCATATGCATATACATTTCAAAAGGGCTAGCATACCAAAATAAACTGCAAATCCGGATCAATGGAGCGCACTGACCACTGCTGGATAGAAGTCCTACTAAGTTGGACCACCTGTAGGTCTACCTAAACCTGCGGGCATGAACGCAGCCCCCCGAGCAACGAGGAGTCAGTACGGATAATGTACTGAGTGTGAAAGGCGTAAGAACAATTATGTATACGTAAGAATCATGAATAAAATCTGAACTCATAAGATGAAATAACTGTCTGCATGTACTTGTATGCACTAGTATCTATATGTATCTGCATAAATCTATATAACTGATAATGCCACTGTGAGCAGATAATATGCATGCTCATACCTATCAATGAAGATCATACATCTGGATATAGGTGTGTGTACAACGCTTGATATATGTGCGTGTATAACGCCTGTCAAGCCTCTATGGCATCTCATCATATCATATCGGCTCCTCTGCGGCCATATTCAATATCATCATCAATGTGCACCAGCTGATTAGGTGGTAATGCGTGTATAACACCTATCTCTCTTCTCATACCCTACATATGTCTAATATTTGCGTGTATAATGCCTTCTGGTCACGGGTCAATGTACATAGATATATAACGAATGTAATGCATAAATAAACTGTATACATAAAACTGGATATCTAAAGCTAGACCCATGAATAGAAGGAATCATCATAAACGGGGTATATGAACATCAGAGACTGAAGAACTCCTAATACTTCTAAGAGTGGAGTAATATGGAAACTCGCTTCCTCGTTTGTCGGTTCATATCGTAAGATCATGCCAAAAGAAGGAAAGGATAGCCTTAACATACCTTGGGGTATATCCAATCGTTCAACGTCTACCTCTTGAACTCGAAAGTCTACAATTACGATAACATAGGCCTTCATTAGACTATTTACTTCAATTACTAACCTCCTTTAGATACATATAGAGCTTAACGATTTGTAGATAAAGATTTCTTGTAAGCTTACAACTCCTCAACCTCACATTCGGTCCAACATCAACCATAACAACAATAACAACACTTATATATCAAAATATACTCAAATCTATACCCAATCATCTCTTAAAATAGCCTCAAATCATTATCTTACCCTTCATCAACTTACCACTTCCATAAGTATCCCCTCTTCACTTAAAACCACTAAGACTCTTGATAATTCACTCAAATAAAAGGGTAGAAATCATTTACATACCTTGAGGGGTCTAAGATTCCAAAGATCAACTTCAACTCCAACTTCCTAAGCTTCACTACCTTGAAGAAACCCTAGAATCAACCTTCTTCTTTAAAAGCTCAGGTTTTACGAGGTTCGGATCTTACTAAATCTCCACTATTATGATAGGAAATATTGGGAGAGAAAATATTAGGGTTTCTCTGATTTGGAGTGGAGGAAAATAAGAAATAAGGTCGTGGCTCCTATATTTCTACTTGGAAGCCAAAAGTTACAGCGGTCTGGTTCGACGAGCGGGTCGACGGTTTGTCGACGTGTCGACGGTCCGTCGACCTGCGCCTGTAGATGCAAGGCTGTAGAACCTTGTCGATTCCGTACAACGACGGTCCGTCGACCATATTGATGACTCGTCAACGATGACTGGTGTCTGCAGATTTCTCAGATTCAGCTCAAATCGCGTCGATTTGATTCGTTGAACTTCTAACTCTGTAAATTACCAGGAATACCTGCTGGTATCTTTGTACACGGGGCAAGGCACTTTCTACCTCCAAAACTCAGACACGAGTCTCAATTCCAAGGTCATACCCGACTATGAAACCATAGGTGCTACTATGACGAGAACGAAAGGCATAACACCCGCGAAGTCCATATACCCCTTGTCCTGGCAAATGACCTCTAGCACAAGCACTCTCTAGCTCCGATAAATTACCTTGGATCAAGACCACACATTCCTTTATGTTAAAGGCCTCGAATCACAAACTTTTATCTCTCTTTTACGCTCTCCGACAAAGACCTCGGAAACTACACTCTTTCATTTATCATCATTTCCAATCGCAGTTCATACCAAATCATCATATGTAATACATCATGCATGCCAGGCATGATGTCAACATCAAATGTAAATCATATCAAATCTCATCAGCTACTTGCCATAAAATACACATCACAATTATGTCATTTTCATATTCCTTACTTTTCGGATGATAAATGAGATATCAAGAGAGAGATGAATACAAACACGTAACACAAATCTAGCACATATGGCAATAAGTCCACACAATAGCTGACGGAACCAACCTAACCGGAATTCTCGTCCACACAATGCCCGAAGTGTTATACCTTGAAAATTTCATGTCATTTGTATTATGAATAGACCAATGTAAGTCTGGGGGTGCATGAAGACCCAATAAGTTAATAAAGGATGTTTAGTAATTCTAATTAAGATTCCAAATACATTTGAGTCGGCAGAAAAAGTTAAGGTAGAGTCATGTTCGGGAGAACTTCACATCTTGAGTTAAGAATTTCTTAGTATCATGTTGAGGAGATACATAGAGCCCCTTGATGGTTAATGAAGTTTTATATGAGTTCCAAGAAGGTTCCATAAGGATTGGAGGTCAAACGAATCAAAGAGAGCATGATTACGCGAAATCGAGAAAATTGGAGCAGTGTGCGCCCGCACACTGTACACCAACCCCCCAAATTGGAATAGCTCACTGCCTAGAACATCCCCTAAGTGGTGGGGAGAGTGTGCGACCGCATATTGTCCGCCAACTTGGTCGGGGGGGGGGGGGGGGAATGCTACCTTTTTAAATCCCAAACGACCCTAAGTTCATTTATAACTTATCCCACTTATTTCTCCACCAATATAGACACTTCTAAGGAGTTATTTAAGGTTCCATACCACTCCACACTCTTCCATAACCATCTAAAGACATAATCATCATTTACACCCTAAGGTAATTCAAGAAAAGTGATTGTTCTTGATTCCTTTCAAAGTTGGAATGAACTTGATCTTGAAAGGAGTTGAGCTAGGCAGGGTTCCTTGACCATAAGGTATGTTTTTCATCTTATTTATATGGTTGGATGGATGCAAATTTTTAATGATCCCTTAGAAAGGAAAAAAATTAAAGTGGAGAAGCCATGGATGTTATAGTGAGGAAGATGACTATGGTGCAAACTTGAAATGGGGATTTTGGTTGGAATTGATGTTAAAGTGAATATAATTACTTGAATATGATATTATGGATGTTGATAGTGTGATTGGGAGTTGTTTTATGATATGGTGAAAGTTAGTGAAATAGGGGAAATGCTGCCCAAATTCCGTTAGTCCTTTAGTTGCTCTAAATTGAACTTAAGCGTATTTTCCATAACCTAACTTTAGTACGAATTCTCTTAAATGCAAAATTTGCGATCTTGGAGGAAAACATTTAGTCGTTAAGGAGACATAAAGGTATGTAAGGCTACCCTTTTCTTTCAAAGGCATGAATCTTATGTTATAATCCCATACATGCTATCCATATTATTCTTGTTCCTAGAAGTTCTAGAGAACCTTAATTCTCAAAACTCTTATAATATAATTGAGCTTACCCTGAAATTCTTAACGGCATTCATAATAGTTGGTCTCATCATATATTGTTATTTCCTCAAGCATGACAAGATAGTGCTGATGTTTATGATGATGATTTCCATGCTATAAAAGCTAAAGCTTGAAGTTCTCAATGTTTTCATGATATCATTGGGTTGCCACATGTTTACTAATCTTATTCATTATTGATGATCTCACCTTATGATTATTTTTCCTTTAAGGTGAGATATAGCTATGATAATTGTTCCATAACATAATCGGAGGTCACCGACCTTATGTCACTCCGATAGAGTTGTAGCTTTGATTAGGCTCTCATGCATGCTATATGTATATGTATGATTACACCGTACCTAGTTGGCCGGGCATGACACCACTTCGGTGGGCAGCTTATGGATAATGATAACACTGTGCCTAACTGACCAGGCATGACACCACCAGTGGGCGGCATGTGATGGTTACCCCGGACACGGGAGGTCCGGACATGGGCTAATGATGATTATGTATATATGTTTATGATGTTTTATAAGTAAATGCTAGCATGTATTCTTCTCCCTTTAAGAGGCAGTTTGATATACAAGTTATCTCTTTATCTTATGTTTCCTTGTTCTTTATTATGTTATTATTCATGCTTTACGTACTCAGTACATTGTTCGTACTGACGTTCTTTCTTTGATGGACGCTGCATTCATGCCCGCAGGTAGACAGGGAGACGGATTTGATCCCTAGGAGCCTTTTCAGCAGACACTCAGGAGGACTCCACTACTTCGGAGTTGCAGTCTACTGGTATATCTCTTTTGTGTATATATTTGGGCATGACGGGGTCCTGCCCCATCCTTATTATTTCCAGTACTCCATATAGAGGCTCGTAGACATATGTGGATAGTTAGAGCTCATGATCTCACTGATGCACATTTTGTATATCATTTTTGTGGCCTTGAGGGCTTGCATGTAAACAAGTAAATGAGATGAATTAATGGTTATTGTATAATGAGTTTCATTTGAGAGTTTACCTTCAAGCATGTGGTGTTAGTTGAGAGTTAGATGTATAGTCCACCGAGATAAAGGAGAAGGAGTTTGCCAGATGGTGCTCGGTAGGCTAGCTCCGGGTACCGGTCATTGCCCTCTAGTTGGGTCGTGACACGAAGGCCTATAATGATTTCCCCTTCAATAACTACTATCTAAATACATGTCCCTAATCGGATTCTAACAATAGTAAACCGTAACCTACCTCGAAGCCAAACAGGAGCCACGAATAACTAATCTGAGTCTTTTGCTTCCGGAGTGGTTTCAAGTACCAAAGCGAAGGTATACCAAATATGAACACTATATTAACAACCAATCCATGAATACCCAAAGAACCACACTTCTAAGTAGAACCTGAACCACTACCCCAAAAGTGACACCGGGCCCTCAAGTGTAAAATCGAAACATTAAGTTTAGTGCATCCTACCCATATCCTACAAGGTTGAAATCTTAGTTACTCACACCTTTTAATCATAGAAGAGTCTTATAAAGTATTACCCCCCCCCCCCCCCCCCCCCCGCCCCATCCCAAAATAGTAAAACCCCAAATCAACCCATTTAGACATCAAATTTGGAAGTTGAAAATTTAGTTAGAAATGGATTTCCCCAAACTGATAACTATGAGAATCCTTTAAAACTACCCAAAATTTTGTTAAGAAAATCATTTGTTTACCTAGGGTTCCTCAAATCATAAAAGTCTCCCCCATTTCCAAAACCCAAGAATGAAATACTACCATCCTAGAGGAAGGATTTAACAGGAAATAACTAAATAAGGGTTAGGATTTACCTCCTCCAAGGCCATAAATGTTTCTCTAGAATTTCTACAAAAGTAGCTCTTGAACTTTAGGGTGGGTGAAAAATGGGGGCAAATCCCGAAATGAGAAGTCTAATACTAGGTCTGCCCAGCAATTTGCACAGACACGAGATCTTGCTCACAGACACGACGCCACCCCTGCAAAAACTATTCCACAGGTGCGAGCTCACTTAACAAGCAGAATTTCGCAGAGGCGGAAGAAAAGTTGTAGATGCGGGCTCGCAAATGCGGCCATCTGCGACCTATCTGTAGTAGAAGGTAAAATTTCTCACCAATTCTCAAAAAGTTGCCTAGAGGTCAAACCATACCTGTGTAAGTAAATTAAAAGATCCAAAAATCCTTGGGGACCACGTCACCCATCCTCGTAGACCAATTTACATGTAAAAGTGAATCTCGAGAAGGGTATTTTCTGGAGAAAAGGAGCACAACTACTATAACAACCAAATGGGTTGTTACATCAGATACCAATTAAATTTTGAATGGAGGGTAGCGAGAGAAAGGTACGTTAATCGATAAAAAGTCAAAAATAGTTGCCACACCTGCCAGCTTGGGTCCCTCAAGGTCTTCTTCCCCATCGCATAAAACGACTAACCAGAGGATGACACCTTTCATCGTACCAAACCCAAGGGTACCCGACCTCTATTCATGAGATAGTTTCCGTCGTGAGTAAATGCTGCCAACGATCTGTTCGGTTTTGCACGGCCACTCCAAATTGAACATGCATGCTGAAATCGTAACTCCCCGAATGGGAGTGATCGAAATATCTCATCTTGAATATGTCACGGCCCGACCAGGGGCCGTGACGGGTACCCGGGGCTAACCACCGAGCACCCCTCATTCTACTGCTTATCATGCTCATTAAACGTTCTTTTATCAAAATTATACTCAAATTATGTGAAAATCATCTTTCATTAGGAAACATAAATACTTTTATATGCACAAGCCTTTTGGTCATTGAAATAATACATATATGTATATACATGGTAGCAACCTCATGAGACCATACCACCCACACTGCATATCTACGAGCCTCTACTAGAGTACTAGACATATGGACCGGACAGGACCCCGTCGTGCCCAAAACATACATGTACATAAAAGAATAACCATAAGCACCTCTGAAACAATGGAGTGCTCTAAAATCAGCTAACAGCTCCTACGAGTCTGGATCAAGATCACCTCCCTGTCTACTTGTGGGCATGAACACAGCGTCCAAAGAAAACGGACGTCAGTACGAACATTGTACTGAGTATGAGAGGCATAAACAATAATATTGCATCGATGAAATAAAGGAAGCATCAATAAGGAACATCTGTATCTGACTGTCAAATAGAAAGGAAATGATGTATGTTGGCTTACTTATAATCATCATCATATCATGTATGCATAAATATATAAGCTGCCCGTCCATATCGAATCGATGCAATAATCATTAGCCTGTGTCCAGGCCTCCGGTGTCCGGGGTATCATCTCATGCCTCCCACTAGTGTCTGTCCATGCCATCTGGCCATGGTGTATACGCTGCCCGCCTTCGCGGTGACTGCCCGGCCATATAGGCGCTGTGTTATATCATCATCATCATAATATCCTCATCATAGTGCATGTATAAAGACTCAAGGGAAACTATACTATATCGGGGTGACGTAAGGTCGTGATCCCCCGATTTCCTTATGGAGCACTCATTAACATCCTGCCTCACCTTGAAGGGAATAGTATATGAGGTGAGTGTAAGCAATAATGACATCATTGACGTTTTAGGAACATCATATCATGAACATCTAGAACTTCTGCACTTTAACTCATTACCTTGTGTAGCTATTTAGGAACATAGGCTCATATTTTCCGGAACTTAAGAGATTCATGGAGAGGAATAAAAGTCATACTATCGGATTCATGCCATAGAAATAAAGGAATAGCATCACATACCTTTGTCGTTTAACTATCTTATCGCTTGATCGCCCTCCTTCGATGCTCGCGTTTCTACCTTCAAGAGGATTCGCATTGGCATTAGTGACTCGGCTATAAGAACATTTTACTATTTCTTGGGAAAATTGGGCAGCATTTCCTTTGTTTCTACTACCTTTCCCACATTCTATATCAACTCCCAAACGTACATAACAACATTCACAATATTGCAACGACAATCATCATTCAACTACATTTACCACAATTCACCATTTCTCTTTGATTTCTCCACAATTATGATTATAACTCGTTATCGCGTTTTCTCATACATAATACTTATTCCATGGTCTAAATGTCATTTATAACATATTCACAATCACAGCATACCAACATTCATGATTCAACCCAATCACTATTCAACAATGACACTATTCACACATTCATGACCCAATTTCTATGTCTTTCCACAATCCAAGTGTTTCAACTTTTAACCACTCAAACCATATAAAATGGTCATAAAACTCACCTTAGATGATGGATGAACAACACTCAAGTGGAGCTCCTCTTCTTGCACCAAAACCGTAACTCACTTTTCTTGAGTTTTCTTGGCTTAGATGAACTTTTAATGGGTTTCATACACTTGATTTCATGGATTTCGTGTAGTTGACCATGGTTTTCCCTTGAATTCTTGTGGATGAATAATGGAGAAAGTTCTAGAGGTTTCTTTGGTGTGTGGAGAGTGAAAATAAAATGAAATAAAATAAAAATGAGGGAGGGTCCTTATATTAAATCATGAAATCAGTCCCGACCGAGATGTACGGTGCGATCGACGGAGCGTCGATCTGGTCGTCGAAGTCGTTAAATTTCCAGTGAGCAATATGTCGTTTCCTTTTATTCTACGGTGAGAAGAACGATCCGTCGAACTGATCGATGGAGCGTCGACCTTCTCGTCGAATGGTCTTCGCTCTAGCTCAATTCTACGCCACAATCGACGAAGCGTCGACTCGTCCGACGGTACAAAGAACGACCGTCGAACCCCCGTTTCGCACGATTCATCCAAGACAAGGAATCCAAGTGAAGGTGAGACTAGGGTTTTGCTCAAGTGAAGTGTTTCAGCCCAGGGATCATTCCTACACCATCTAAGGTAAGTTTTATGGTATTTTCATGTTGTTTAAGGTATTGAGAAGTTGAAACACTTGGATTGTAGAAGAATATAGAAAATGGCTCATGAGTGTGGGAATAGTGTCATTTTTGAGTAAACTCTTGGATTGAGTCATTATTCTTGATGTTTTGTGATTATGGTTATGTTATAAATGATGTTAAGACCATGTGATAGACATTGTATATGAATGAATGTGATCGTGTGCTATGACCATGGATATGGATGATTGGAAGTGAATTGAGAAGTAAGGATAATGTAGGTGAATAAAGACTATTGTTATGATGTTGTGAATGTTGTTATTGATGTTTGGGAGTTGATATATCATATGGAGGAAGTCGTATAAATAAAGGAGATGTTGTCCAATTTTCTCTAGCTTTAGTCATGTATACTAAGCTATCGATTTTCTAATGATAGTATAACTCTAATGAAGGTAGAAATGTGAGCATTGAAGGAGAACGTGCAAGTGATAGAATAGTTGAACGGAAAGGTATGTAAGGCTAACCCTTATTTCATAAGGCATGGTTCCTTGGCCAAATATCTAATCTTCTATGAGCCTATGATGTCCTCCAAATGATGTTATCTTCAAAAGCTACTAAGCTCATGATTCTCGATATGTTACGATTGTAATAAATTCCTTATATGATGAGTAATCCTCTAAGGATAGATGTATTGAACAACGATAGCAATGATGCTAAAGATGCTTATGAGCTTTTATGTATATGTGTCTATGTATGACTATTATGAAACCCTGAGCTTATATGGCCGAGTAGAATATATATATATATATATACTGCGCGCGCACCACTGCAGTTGGGTACGGATAACCCTGAGTCTTGGTAGGGCCAGGTATGTATACTCACCGAGCCTTTCCATGGCCGGGTATGTGAAACACCGAACCTTCATGTTCGGGTATGATATGTACATGATATGGATATGTATACGATATGAATATGAATATAAATACGAATATGCTATGAATACGAAAATGGATACGAAATGTAAATGAGTACGTATATGAATACGGATACGGATATGGATGTATGTACACAGTCACGCATTAGAAATGGAAAGTCCCTATGAAAAGCAAGTAAGTGTTTATAATGATGATACTACGATCTCCCATCTTATGCTATTTCTTATGTTTCTTATTATGCTTCTATAATGATGTTGATCATGCTTTACATACTCAGTACATTCTTCGTACTGACATCCTTTTATTTGTGGACGCTGCGTCATGCCCGCAGGTGGCCAGGGAGACAGGCTTGATCCATAGCTTTATTACTCAGGGACCACATAGCGGAGCTCCATTGCATTCGGAGTTACAACTTTTGGTATTTATTCTTTTGTGTACATATTTTTGGGCATGGCGGGGTCCTGTCCTGCCTATATGATATGACATACTCTCCTTAGAGGCTCGTAGACATGTTTATATGGTTATATGTGTTTGGCCTTGTCGTCCTATATATTGGATATCATTTTGTTAGCCTCGTCGGCTTATGTACATCCTTATGGGCATTGTTGTTGTTGATGATATATATGTATTGTTGCCCATTGGAATTAGTATGAATAATAGATGGAAAGTATGATTTATCTATGTGGCTCACTTAGATGTAAATGTGAAAGTATAATAAGAGGTGCCCGGGTGGGTTAGCACCGGGTGCCCGTCGCGGCCCTCCGGTTGGGTCGTGACAAAAGTGGTATCAGAGCAGTTCTATCCTAGGGTGTGTCTACGAGCCGTGTCCAGTAGAGTCTTGGTTATGGGTGTGTTGCGCGCCACACTTATAAACAAGGGGCTGCGGGCATTTTAGGAATGAATGAGCTTCTTTCTTCATAAGATCGTGCGACAGAGCTATGACATAAGAACTTCTTTTTCCTTAACCGTATGTTATGTATTTCCGAGATGCTTGTAAATATAAAGGCTATGGCAGCCCAAAAGGGCAAGACAGTGGCAGAAAAGCGGGCTGAAAGAGCACCGCCAACGGTTGTAGAGGAAAGTGAGTCCCAGAATGCGACTCAACCTAAGTCCTCTCATTCAGTGCCTACTTCTGAGGAGCGTGAGGGAGCCTCAGCCCCAGCTCCAGCACCTCTGCTCTACCGGATGATTCAGGCCAATATGTAAAAGCGGCCATTCATTTGCTTACTCAATTGGTTGCTGCCCAGACCTAGAGGCAGAGTACAGGGCAAAGTGATAGGGCTGTTAGTGCAAGGGCCCGTGATTTTATTAGCTTGAACCCTCCGGAATTCTTTGGATCAAAGCCGGATGAGGACCCTCTGAATTTTTATTGATGGAATATTGAGGACGATTCGGTTGATACATGCTTCGGACACCGAATCGGTGGAGTTAGCAACCTATAGGTTGAGGGATGTTGTGGTTCATTGGTACACGGTTTGGATAGCTTCACGCGGAGCCAATGCGCCTCCCCCGGTATGGCAAGAATTTGTAGATGCTTTCCTCTGACATTACCTGCCTCCAGAAGTTCGGCGAGCTAGAGCCGATAAGTTTTTAAATTTGAGGCAAGGAAGTATGAGTGCTCTAGAGTATAGTCTCCACTTCAATTCTTTGGCTAGGTATGTTTCGGCCATGGTAGCAGATATGGGTGACTGAGTACACCGATTTGTGAAGGGCCTAGGGCCACATTTGATGGATAAGTGCTTGACTGTGTCCCTTCAGGACAATATGGATATTTCACGTATTCAAGCCCATGCTCAAAATTTAGAAGAAAGCCTAAAACAGCAAAGAAGTGAGCGTGAGCATAATAGAGGGTATAACAAGAGGGCTAGATCTTCGGGTCCGATGAGTGAGTATAGAGGCGGGCACAGACAACAGCTCTCGAGGCATTCAGGCCATTCTATGACTAGCGCGCCTACACGGTTTTCAGGCCAGAGATTTGATAGATCTACTCATTCCGGGCCGAGTCAGAGCTTTTTAGGATCTCAGTTCAGGGGTGATTCGGGTCAGGCGAGACCACTCGTGCCACGATGTTCCCAGTGTGGGAAGTTATATTGGGGTTAGTGTCGATTGGATTCAGAGGTTTGCTATTCATGTGGTCGGCTAGGCCATATTATGCGTGATTGCCCCTCAGTTGGTGGTAGAGGTAGGACCCAGCCTTCAGGGTCGGTAGCCGGATCTTCATCATCTATACGCCCGATGGGGCCAGGTTCACATGCGCTAGTCGGCCATGGTAGAGGCAGAGGGAGAGTCCCCAGTTCTAGCGGTCCTCAGCATCGTATTTATGCTTTGGCTGGACGCTAAGATTCTGAGTCTTCTGCTGATGTTGTCACAGGTATATTATCAGTATTTTCTCATAATGTATATGCTTTGATAGATCCGGGATCCACATTGTCATATGTTACTCCGTATATTGCGGGTCGGTTAAGAGTCAAACGGGTCGATCAAACCTTTTGAGGTGTCTACATCCGTTGGTGAATCGGTAATAGCCAGCCGAGTGTATAGAAATTGTGTAGTTCTGATTTGTGACCATCATACTATGGTTGACTTACATGAGTTAAAAATGGTGGATTTTGATGTTTTATGGGCATGGATGGGTTGGCTTCTTGCTATGCCAATGTTGATTGTAGAATGAAAATGGTTCGTTTCCAATTTCCAGGAGAACCAGTTTTAGAATGGAAAGGAAATACTGCATCACCAAAAGGTAGTTTTATTTCCTATCTTAAGGCAAGGAAAATGACCAGAAAAGGTTGCATTTATCATCTAGTTCAGGTTCAAGATGTAGAAGCTGAACCGCCGACTCTTTAGTCAGTTCCCGTAGTGAATGAGTTTCCGGATGTATTCCCCAAAGAGCTTCCAGGCCTTCCTCCGGAAAGAGAGATTGATTTTGCTATCGATGTGTTGCCAGACACCAAGCCTATATCTATTCCACCTTATAGAATGGCTCTCGCAAAATTGAAAGAGTTGAAGGAGCAATTGAAAGACTTACTTGAGAAAGGCTTTATTAGGCCTAGTTCATCCCCGTGGGGAGCACCCGTATTGTTTGTCCGAAAGAAAGATGGCTTCTTGCGAATGTGCATTGACTATTGGCAACTGAATAGGTGACGATTAAGAACAAATATCCTCTTCCGAGGATTGATGACTTATTTGATAGATTACAAGGTGCCAAATGGTTTTCAAAGATAGATTTGAGGTCCGGGTATCATCAAGTGAGAGTTAGGGAGAAAGATATCCCTAAGACAGCCTTCAGAACAAGATATGGTCATTTTGTGTTCCGAGTAATGTCATTTGGGCTAACTAATGCACCGACAGTGTTTATGGATTTGATGAACGATGTGTTCAGACCCTTCCTAGATTTATTTGTGATTGTATTCATAAACGATATCTTGGTGTATTCTAGATCCGAGGCAGAGCATGCAGACCATTTGCGTACTGTCCCTAGAGTTCTTCAAACTCGAGAGTTGTTTGCAAAATTTTCTAAGTGTGAGTTTTGGTTGAACTCAGAGACATTTTTGGGACACATTGTTTCAGCCGATGGTATTCGGGTAGATAGCCAAAAGATTGAGGCCGTGAAGACTTAGCCAAGGCCCACAACTCCTACGAAGGTTCGTAGCTTTCTGGGCTTAGTAGGTTATTACAGGAGATTTGTTGAAGGTTTTTCTTATATTTCCGCACCACTCACAAAGCTTACCCAGAAATTAGTAAAGTTTCAATGGACAGATGCTTGTGAACGTAGCTTCCACGAGATAAAAGATAGATTGACTTCTGCCCCAGTCCTGACACTTCCAGAGGGATTAGAAAGTTATGTTGTTTATTGTGATGCGTCAGGCATTGGTCTAGGCATTGGTCTATTATCTCTGATAGAGGAACTCAGTTTACAGAAAATTTTTGGAAGACCTTCCAAGAGGGTTTGGGGACTCATGTGAGCCTTAGCATGGCATTTCATCCGCAGACTGATGGACAAGCCGAACGTACCATTCAGACTCTTGAGGATATGTTACGGGCATGTATGTTGGATTTCGGAGGAAATTGGAAGATCACTTACCCCTTATTGAATTTGCTTATAACAATAGTTATCATTCTAGCATCCAAATGGCACCGTATGAGGCTTTATATGGGTGAAAGTGTAGATCCCCAATTGGGTGGTTTGAAGTAGGAGAGACTAGAGTGATAGGGCCAAACTTTGTCCAGCAGGCCATAGAAAAAGTTAAGCTCATACAAGGTCGACTATTAGCAGCCCAAAGTCGTCAAAAGTCCTATGCGGATAATCGTCGAAGGGACTTAGAGTTCCAAGTTAAAGATTGGGTATTCCTAAAGGTGTCGCCAATGAAGGGCGTTATGAGATTTGGCAAGAAGGGAAAGCTTGGTCCCCGATACATTGGGCCTTATGAGATTGTACGCAAGGTAGGCAAAGTGTCTTACAAGTTAGATCTACCTCCTGATTTGGAGTCAGTTCACCCAGTTTTTCATGTCTCGATGCTTCGTAAATATGTTGGAGATCCTACTAGGATCGTGTCAATAAATGATGTTCAAGTGACAGAAAAGTTGACTTATGAAGAGGTACCCATATCCATATTAGATAGGCAAGTACGGAGGCTTAGAAACAAAGAAGTGGCCTTAGTTAAGGTTTTGTGGAGAAACAATAACCGAGAAGAGATGACATGGGAAGTGGAAGAAATTATGGAATCCAAGTACCCGCACTTATTTCAGCCCCCGGAAGAGATCCATGATGAGACATCAAGATCATAAGGTATGTATGTTTTCCTTTTTGCGCATTTGGGTCGTGTGTGGCCAAACTCTATTGCTATTATGTTGTGGCCCTGTGAGGCATTGTTATTATAGGATGTTGTGACAGGATGGTAGTGCCACGTTACAGGGGAAACTCTGGTGAAATTTTTATAGAATCCCCAAGGAGTTAACATTCTAGGACGAATATTCTTAAGGGGGGAAAAATGTTACACCTCGGAAAATTCCGTTAATGCACAGTGAATAGACTAACTTAGGGCACAAACCATACAATATTTCAATAAGTAAGGAATGACATTTGACGACCCTAATTAAGATTTCAAAGACATTCGAGGTAAGAGAAGAAAGTTTGCTAAAGAGAAGGCAAGGCATACGATATGTATCGGGAAGGATTTACGAGTAATAAGTTAATGATGATGAATGATATTTTGGAGAAGAGATGTAATGTCCCTTATATTGTTAATGAGGTGCTAAAAAAGTGATAAGAAGGTTCCATAAGGATTGGAGATCAAACGAGTCAACGAGAACGAGTTCGGAGAAACTGGGCATTATACGGCCCAACATACTGGCCGTATAAAATATACTGGTCGTATGTTTGGCCGTATATTCAGCCCAGATTAGCACCCCTCACTGGACCAAAAGTATGACCAAACATATGGTCAGTATAATTTATACGGACCGTATGTTTGTCCGTGAAATCCAAGGGGGACAGATTTTGTATTATTAATAAGGGGTCCAAGTTTATTTCATTTCATTTCCCCTTCACACCCCTTCTCTCTAGAACATTTCTCCACACTTCTCCCACAAGAATTCAAGGGATAATAGTGAACAACTTCATCAAACCAAGAGAATCAAGTGTAAGAAACCCATTAAAGTTCATCCAAGACAAGGAATCCAAGTGAAGGTAAGACTAAGGTTTTGCTCAAGTGAAGTGTTTCCACCCAAGGATCATTCCTACACCATCTAAGGTAAGTTTTATGGTATTTTCATGTTGTTTAAGGTATTGAGAATTTGAAACACTTGGATTGTAGAAGAGTATAGAAAATGGGTCATGAATGTGGGAATAGTGTCATTTTTTAGTAAACGCTTGGATTGAGTCATGATTCTTGTTGTTTTGTGATTATGGTTATGTTATAAATGATGTTAAGAACATGTGATAGACATTTTATATGAATGAATGTGATCGTGTGCTATGACCATGGATATGGATGATTGGAAGTGAATTGAGAAGTAAGGATAATATAGGTGAATAAAGACTATTGTTATGATGTTGTGAATGTTATTATTGATGTTGGGAGTTGATATATGATATGGAGGAAGTCGTATAAATAAAGGAGATGCTGTCCAATTTTCTCTAGCTTTAGTCATGTATGCTAAGCTATCGATTTTCTAATGATAGTATAACTCTAATGAAGGTAGAAACGTGAGCATTGAAAGAGAACGTGCAAGTGATAGAATAGTTGAACGGAAAGGTATGTAAGGCTAACCCTTCTTTCATAAGGCATGGTTCCTTGGCCAAATATCTAATCTTCTATGAGCCTATGATGTCCTCCAAATGATGCTATCTTCAAAAGCTACTAAGCTCATGATTCTCGATATGTTACGATTGTAATAAATTCCTTATATGATGAGTAATCCTCTAAGGATAGATGTATTGAACAACGATAGCAATGATGCTAAAGATGCTTATGAGCTTTTATGTATATGTGTCTATGTATGACTATTATGAAACCTTGAGCTTATATGGCCGAGTAGAATATATATATATATATATACTGCGCGCGCACCACTGCAGTTGGGTACGGATAACCCTGAGTCTTGGTAGGGCCAGGTATGTATACTCACCGAGCCTTTCCATGGCCGGGTATGTGAAACACCGAACCTTCATGTTCGGGTATGCTATGTACATGATATGGATATGTATACGATATGAATATGAATATAAATACGAATATGCTATGAATACGAAAATGGATACGAAATGTAAATGAGTACGTATATGAATACGGATACGGATATGGATGTATGTACACAGTCACGCATTAGAAATGGAAAGTCCCTATAAAAAGCAAGTAAGTGTTTATAACGATGATACTACTATCTCCCATCTTATGCTATTTCTTATGTTGCTTATTATGCTTCTATAACGATGTTGATCATGCTTTACATACTCAGTACATTCTTCGTTCTGACATCCTTTTATTTGTGGTCGGTGCGTCATGCCCGCAGGTGGCCAGGGAGACAGGCTTAATCCATAGCTTTATTACTCAGGGACCACATAGCGGAGCTCCATTTCATTCGGAGTTACAACTTTTGGTATTTATTCTTTTGTGTACATATTTTTGGGCATGGCGGGGTCCTGTCCTGCCTATATGATATGACATACTCTCCTTAGAGGCTTGTAGACATGTGGATATGGTTATATGTGTTTGTCTTTGTCGGCCTATATTTTGGATATCATTTTGTTAGCCTCGTCAACTTATGTACATCCTTATGGGCATTGTTATTGATGATGATATATATGTATTGTTGCCCATTGGAATTAGTATGAATAATGGATGGAAAGTATGATTTAGCTATGTGGCTCACCTAGATATAAATGTGAAAGTATGATAAGAGGTGCCCGGGTGGGTTAGCACCGGGTGCCCTTCGCGGCCCTCCGGTTGGGTCGTGACAGTGTATGGGATGAAAAACAGCATAATGGAGACATGAAAGTAGCATGAAACATGAGAGAGAATAAACCTGTACCTCTGAACTGCTTCTGAGGGCCAATGATATGCATGAATATTGTGCATCTGAACTGCCTCTGAGGGCTAATGATAAGCATAAATACTGTGCATGCATGCATGAGGTCATACATATATATATGGGTATATAACGCCTATCAAGCCTCTGTGGGCATCCCATCGTATCGTATCGTATCGGCCTCTATGGGCATCATCATCACCATCGTTTCATCATATGACCAGCTAATCATGTGTGTGTGTGTATATATATATATATATATATATATATGTATGTAATACATAATATACGCGCGTATAGCGCCTGAGGGGTCACAGGTCTGTATATGCATATGTATATATAAATGCAATGCAATGCAAAAACATGATAAGAGTACAAATAACTCTAGAGATCATACTGAATCTGAAGAAAGACTTTCTAAAGATACACTATAGAACATGAATCAAATGGGTCATTCCTAGCTTCTAAGAATAGAGTCATTGTGGATTAACGTTACGTATACGTCTGGTTCGTAGGGATCATGCCAAAAAGAAGGAAAGGGATAGCCTTAACATACCTCAAGTCGTCCAAGCAATCCAACAATCAGTTTATTACAACTAGCGCACCAATCCTATAACAAAGGAATGCATACATAACTTAGATGGCGCTAGCATATCAAATGATAACTCGATTCTCATAAAGAAACGAGTAGCATTTCCCCTTATCCTTAGTCACGATAACATATGCATCAGCCAACAACTGCAACAAGTTTACATAAGTTCCTTAAACCTACTTCAACAAGCATGCCCAAAATATACTTCATAAACGATTGTTTATACTCTATTTGTTTTCATGTCTATGGAGTAAAATCATAAAAACACAACTAACATCTCATATGCGCCTCTTATACTTCCTTCAACAATCATACAAGGATATTCATCAATCAACTCTCAAATGCACTAACATACAAGAATGATATACATCTCCCTTCTTCTCACCGATGAAGTATAAACTCAACCATATCTTAACAACATCAAATACTATCCATATACATGGAAATCATCCTAATAAATAGCAACAACATGATCAAGATAATTCCACAAATCAACTTATATCCAAGAACAAGTTTAAGCTTTCCCTTGACAATTTCCTCATCTAACAAGTAATAGAAAGGCTAAATAATTCCATAATCATGAAAGCAAGGTAGTAGTGTTACACTTGGGAAATTTCGCATCGTTTGCATTATAAGTAAACTAACGTAAGCCTAAAGTTGATATGAAGTCCTTACAAGGTTAAGGAGGGTATCTGATAATTTTAAGTATGTACCTTAAGATTTCGGAGTCAAATGAAGCGGCGGAAGTAAGTTCGTTGAAGGTTAAGATTGGTGTCGTGTTTTTGGGAGGATTTTGTGTCATTTGGGTTATACATTTCTTAGAATCACCTTTAGGGGGAGTTTTAGGTCTCTTTATATGTTTAATGGAGTTTTACACATGTTCCAACAAGGTCTCATAAGGATTGGAGGTCAAACGAATCGAAAAGAACGCATTTTCGCGAAAATTGGAAATTTGGGCAGTATGCTGTCGTAAACTCAGTTTGACGTGTAGCATACTAGCCACAAACTTTCCATTTTCGCTGAACCTACTGCCTAGAACCGCCCCCATGTTGTGGAGGGAGTATGCGGCCGCATATTGAGTATGTGGTGCCGCATACTCCCCGCAACACGGGGCGGTGGGGCGATTTTCAGCCCTTTTTAAGTTCCAAAAGACCCCATTTTTCACATTCACTTTCCACACTTCTATCCACACATTAAAAGATATTTCTTGAAGGTTCTACAACATTCCAAAACCTTCCACACCATTAAAAGAGAAGATCAAACATCAAAACCTCAAGATAATCCATGGAAGATGATTGTTCTTGCTTTTCTTCAGTGTTGTGATGAACTTGATCTTGGGAGAAGTTGAGTGAGGTCAAATTCTTCTATTATAAGGTATTTTATCCATACTATTTATGTGATTGAGTTGATTTAAAGGTTTAGTAACTCTTGGAAAGGAAAAGAATCAAAGTGGAGAAGGCACAAAGTGTTGAATTGAAGATGATGACTATGAGATAAATTTGAAAGAAGATTTTGGATTAAATTGAATATAATTCTTTGATTATGGTATTATGGATGTTGTTATGGTTGATTGGTAGTTATTTTGGAAATTAGTGGAAATAGACAAAATTGGGGAAGTGCTGCCCAAATTCCGCTATTACTCTAGTTTGAACTTATGAGTGTTTTCAAGACTTAACCTTAGTACGAATCATCTTGAATGTAGATTTGCAAGCTTGGGAGGAGAACGTTAAGTATTTAAGGAGACGTAAAGTCATATTAAGGCTAATCCTTTCTTTCTTAAGGCATGATTCCTTCGTTGTGAACCTACACATGATATCCATAATATCCCTATTCCTACAAATGATAGAAGCTCATGATTCTTAAGGTTCTTATGATATTGTTCATAAATTTTCTCCATGATGATGATGATGATAATGACGAAGATGAGGATTCCATTTCTAGAGATACTAAAGCTTATAGTTCTTGATGTTCTCATGATATTATTGAGCTTGTTCTATGATTATTGGTTTTATTCATTGTTGTTGATCTCATCTTATGGTAGTTGTTCTATCAAGGTCAGATATAGCGATGATGATGATTTCATAATAGAAATCGGAGGTTTACCGACCTTACGTCACTCCGATAGAGTTGTAACATTTTATTTGGGCTCTCATGCATGCTTTATATATATGTATGTACTTTCTCACACCGCGCTGCGCCATAATAGGCTGGGCAGGCACGTAGATGTGCACACCACTACAGCGGGCAGGTTATGATGATACCCCGGACGCGGGATGCCCCAAACGCGGGATGCCCCGGACGCGGGATGATATGATATACGGATCGGGCTGAACGTTCCACAGCACTAATACTTATTTTTATATACGTATAAAAATGTTTTCTTTTAAAAGCGAAGCATGCATGATATCTGCCTCAAGAGGCAGTCAGATGTACAGGTTATCTCTCTTATCTCATGCTTTCTCATATCCATATTATGTTGTTTTTCATGCCTTACATACTCAGTACATTATTCGTACTGACGTCCTTTTGCTCGCAGATAGACATGGGGACGGACCAGACCCCTAGATTGCTTCATCAGCGTTTGTATAGTTCAGCTGCTACTATTCTTTTGTGTATATATGAGGCATGGCGGGGTTCTGTCCCGTCTTTATGATATCATGTACTCCATGTAGAGGCTCGTAGACAGATGTATATAGTTAGATGTTCTGTAACCTCATCGGTTCATATTTTTATATTTATCATTTTTGGCAGCCTTGTCGGCTTGTGCATATTGACATAGTTAATGGTGGTTATATTGACGTGTATATATTTAATAAACTTGCGTCTCTTTTAGTTTGTGATATTTATGAGTTAGCCATGTGATGCACCTAGATATGATTATGAGATAGATGCTAGGAGGTGCTCGGTAGGTTAGCTCCGGGTGCCCGTCACGGCCCTCTGGTTGGGTCGTGATAAAAGTGGTATTAGAGCAGTTCGTCCTAGGGTGTGTTTACGAGCCGTGTCCAGTAGAGTCTTTTTTATGAGTGTGAAGCACGCCACTTATAAATAAGAGGCTACGGGGCATTTAGAAATGATTGACCTTACTTTCTCATTTTAGATCATGCGATATAGCCGTGTTGTAAGGACTTTCCTTTTTCTGATAGTGTGTTACGATTTCAGCGATGCCTGTAAAGAGAAAAGCTACAGTGGCCTAGAAGGGCAAGTCAGCGGTAGGTAGGAGGACTGAGCGGGTACCGCCTACAGATATAGAGGAGGACGAGTCCCAAAATGAGGTTCCATCTCAGTCCTCTCACACTCCACCCGCTCAAGAGGAGCAAAGAGGAGCCCCAGCTCTAGCTCCAGCACCTCCAGTTCCTCCACCGGATGCTTCAGGCCAAGAGAGGAGGGAGGTCATTCAGTTGCTGACCTAGTTAGTAGCCGCTCAGGCCCAGCGGCAGGGTACAGGTTATGGTGATAGGGCTGTAATTGCTAGAGCTCGTGATTTCATCAACTTAGACCCTCCAAAATTCTTTGGGTCAAAACCAGACGAGGACCGCAAAACTTCATAGATGAGATGTTGAAGACATTGCGAGTAATGCATTCTTTGGACGTTGAGTCGGTAGAGTTGGCCTCTTATAAATTATGTGATGTGGATGTTCAATGGTATAGTACCTGGGTGGCTTCTAAAGGGGTAATTGCAACTTCACCTATATGGCAGGAGTTTGTAGATGTTTTTCTCCAACTGTATTTTCCACCAGAGGTTCGACGGGCCAGAGCTGATAGATTTCTAAACCTCAGACAGGGGAACATAAGTGCTCGGGACTATAGCCTTCATTTTAATTTTTTGGCAAGATATGCTCCCGCTATGGTAGTTGATATAGAAGATCATGTCCTCCAGTTTGTGAGTGGTTTGGGGCCACATTTGATTGATAATTGTTTGACAGCCTCACTTCAGGAAGGTATGGATATTTCTCACATTCGGGCCCATGCCCAGAATTTTGAAGAACGGCAGCAACAGCAGAGGAGTGAGCGTGAGTATAATAGGGGCTATAGTAAGAGGGACATATCCTCGGGTGCTATTAGTGAGTTCAGAGGTGGTCAGAGGCAGCAGTATTCTAGACACTCGGGCCGCACCTCCGCGATTTGCAGGCAAAGATTTGATCGACCTATTTATTCTGGATCGGGTTAGCGTTCTAGAGCCTTGGATTCCCAGCTTAGGGGTGACTCAGGCCAGATGAGGCCATCTTTACTACGATGTACTCAGTACGATAGGATACATTCCGGATAGTGCCGCTTAGGTTCAGATGCTTGTTATGCCTGCGGTCAGCCAGGCCATATGATACGTGACTGTCCATCGAGAGGTGGTAGAGGTATGGTTCAGCCCACAGGGTCCGCAGCTGGTTCTTCATCATCCGTATGCCCTCTGGGCAGAGTTCACGGGTACCAGCAGGCAGTGGTAGAGGTAGAGAGGGAGCATCTAGTTCGAGCAGTCCTCAGAACCGCATCTATGCACTAGCTGGGCGGCAGGATCTCAAGTCTTCGCCTGATTTGGTTACATGTATATTATCAGTATCTTCTCACGATGTATATGCATTGATTGTTCCAGGTTCTATATTGTCGTATGTTACTCCTTATATCGCTAGTCAATTTGGGATGAAACCTGAGTTGATTAAACCTTTTGAAGTGTCTACACCTATTGGTGACCCAGTGATAGCTAGACGGGTATATAGAAATTGTGTGGTTGTAGTCTATGACCGTCATACCATGGCTGATTTGATTGAGCTAAATATGATAGATTTTGATGTTATTATGGGTATGGACTGGTTGGCTTCTTGTTATGCCAATGTTGACTGTAGAACAAAAATGGTTCGTTTCCAGTTTCCAGGAGAGCCAATTCTAGAATGGAAGGGTAATACATCATCACCGAAAGATAGATTTATTTCCTATCTCAAGGCAAGAAAGAGGATTGCCAAGGGTTGAATTTATCATCTAGTGTGGGTTCAAGATACAGAAGCAAAGTCGCTGACTCTTCAGTCAGTCCCAGTAGTTAATGAATTTCCGGATGTATCCCCAGATGAGCTTTTAGACCTTCCACCAGAACGGGAGATTGATGTGTTACCGGATACTAAGCCAATATCTATTTCTCCGTATAGAATGGCACCGGCAGAATTAAAGTATTTGCTTGAACAAGGTTTTATCAGGCCTAGTTCGTCACCGTAGGGAGCACCCATTTTATTTTTAAGGATGAAAGATGGCTCCTTAATGATGTGTATCGACTATAGGCAGTTGAATAAGGTGACAATAAATAACAAGTATCCACTTCCAAGAATTGATGATTTATTTGATCAGTTGCAGGGCGCAAAATGGTTCTCAAAAAGGGCGCCAAATGGTTCTCAAAATAGATTTAAGATCAGGGTATCACCAGGTGAGAGTCAGAGAGAAGGACATTCCAAAGACGACCTTCAGAACTAGATATGGTCATTTCGAGTTTTGGGTAATGTCGTTCAGGTTGACTAATGCACCTGCGGTATTTATGGATTTGATGAACAGTGTATTCAGGCCTTTCCTAGATTCGTTTGTGATTATGTTCATCGATGATATTTTGGTGTATTCTCGATCCGAGACAGAGCATGCGGATCATTTACGTACTGTTCTTAGAGCTCTTAAGGCCAGAAGTTATATGCAAAGTTCTCAAAATGTGAGTTCTGGTCGAATTCCATGACTTTGCTGGGGCACATTATTCCAGCTGATAGTGTGCGGGTGGATACTCAGAAGATCGAAGCTGTGAAAACTTGGCCGAGACCTACAACACCTACTGAAGTCCATAGTTTTCTAGGTTTGGTAGTTTATTACAAAAGATTTGTAGAAGGTTTTTCTTCTATCTATGCACCACTGACGAAACTAGCTCAGAAATCAGCTAAATTTCAATGGACGGATGCTTGTGAGCGCAGTTTTCAGGAATTGAAGAAGAGACTGAATTGAAGATGATGACTATGAGATCAATTTGAAAGGATATTTTTGGATTAATTTGAGATTAAATTGATTATAACTCTTTGATTATGGTATTGTGGATGTTATTATGGTTGATTAGGAGTTGTTTTGGAAATTGGTGGAAGTAGACAAAATGGGGGAAGTGCTGCCCAAATTTCGCTAGTTCATTAGTTACTCTAGTTTGAACTTATGAGTGTTTTCAAGACTTAACCTTAGTATGAATCCTCTTGAATGTAGATTTGCGTGCTTGGGAGGAGAACGTTAAGTAGTTAAGGAGACATAAATGTATGTTAAGGCTAATCCTTTCTTTCTTAAGGCATGATTCCTTCGTTGTGAACCTACATGTGATATCCATAATATCCCTATTCCTAGAAATGCTAGAAGCTCATGATTCTCAAGTTTCTAATGATATTGTTGATAAATGTTCTCCATGATGATGATGATTCCATTTCTAGAGATACTAAAACTTATAGTTCTTGATGTTCTCATGATATTATTGAGCTTGTTCTATGATTATTCGATTTATTCATTGTTGTTGATCTCATCTTATGGTACTTGTTCTTTCAAGGTGAGATATAGTGGTGATGATGATTCCATAATATAAATCAGAGGTTTACCGACCTTACGTCACTCCGATAGAGTTGTAACGTTTTATTTGGGCTCTCATGCATGCATTATATATATGTATGTATTTTCTCACACTACGCCGCACTATAGTTGGCCGGGCAGGCATGTAGATGTGCACACCACTACAGTGAGCAGGTTATGTTGATACCCGAACGCAAGATGCCCCGGACGTCGGATGATATGATATATGGATCAGGCTGCACGTTCCGCAGCACTAACACTTATTTTTATATATGTATAAAAATGTTTTCTTTTAAAAGCTAAGCATGCATGATATCCGCCTCAAGAGGCATTCAGATATACAGGTTGTCTCTCTTATCTCATGCTTCTCATATCCTTATTATGTTGTTTTTCATGTCTTACATACTCAGTACATTATTCGTACTGACGTCCTTTTGCTCGCAGGTAGACAGGAGGACGGACCAGACCCCTAGATTGCTTCATCAGCGTTTGTACAGGAGCGGACCATTTATTCTAGAGCTACAGTTCAGCTGATACTATTTTTTTGTGTATATATGGGCATGGCAGGGTCCCGTCTTTATGATGTCATGTACTCTATGTAGAGGATCGTAGACAGATGTATATAGTTAGATGTTCTGTACTCATCGGGTTCATATTTTTGTATATCATTTTTGGGAGCCTTGTCGGCTTGTGCATATTGACATAGTTGATGGTGGTTATATCAATGTGTAATATATTTAATGAACTTGCTTCTCTTTCAATTTGTGATATTTATGAGTTAACCATGTGGTCCACTTAGATATGATTATGAGATGGATGTTAGGAGGTGCTCGGTAGGTTAGCTCCGGGTGCTCGTCGCGGCCCTCTGTTGGGTTGTGACAACTAGCTTACCTACAAATCCCAATAACCATCCAACATAGAATTTCCTTCACTCTTAGGTCCTTCCCAAGTTCAGCACAAGAAGCAACCTTTGGATTCAATATAAAACGCTAAGCTTGGATCACTTGCTTTGCTCTTTTAATCTTTTATTTCTCTTGGAGATTGGTTGGATATGTTTAGGAAAGAGTTCTAGAGCTTTCATGGACTTAAGATTATGTTGGAATGAAATAAAAATGAGTAGAAGTCAAGATATATAAAATAAAGGGCTGCACCGGCATAAAAATACGGCCAAGTATACTGACTGTATAATAAATACGGCCTGTATCACCAATCATATAATTTTATACGGGCCGTAACTTTGGCCATATTTCTCGGCTTTGCAATCTGTTAGTTGCATTGGAAAGACGACTCTCTTAACTTGAATTTACATAGGTTATGCATTCTATAACTCCTCATATGCTAAGAGATATACCTTCCTCAATTTAGACCAAAAATCATGTCCAGAATTCTACCAAGTTTTCCCAAAGTTTCGACAAACTTAATTTCTTCGATTTGCTTGATCCTAGAACCTTTAGATACTTGGTTAACAATTGTTAAAAGTTTTTCTTAACCTTATTGGTCTCTTCGGCTTATGCTAGTTTTCCTTTGACACAACCGACGTGAAAATTTGCGAGGTCTAACATCATATATATACGGTCCGTATTTCATGGCGATATAATATACAGGCCGTATAATCTTATAAGGACAGTATAATGGTCCGTATTTCTCAACCCCAAATTCTTCCTTCTTTGTTAAATTTTAAATCCTTAAATAAGGTCCATATCACAAAATACGATCCGTATTTCCTAAGATACGGTCCGTATAATTCAATCCTAAAATGGAACTTCAACGAAATGTATTCTCTTCGATTCACTTATTCTCCAATCGTTCCATAACTCACTGAACATGAACTTAAACAATTATAAGTACAAGTTAAGCATGTCCAACCTCAAATAACCTCGAAGGAAAAACCCGGTGTCTAAAATTAAGACAACTAACGTATGACGAAGCTTAATGCATAAAACTACAAGGTGTAACAGGTAAACCTAGAGCTCTGATACCAACTTGTCACGACCCAAATCACGGGCCATGATGGCACCTACACTATCCCCCCTAGTAGGCGAACCATCCCTAAATTCATTTACTTCCTTCAGTACATTAGATGCGAAACAAACAATAAGCACACACAATCCGATAGTTTAAGTGATAAAACCAATGCAGAAGAAATACTCTTATTATTAAAATTCCCAAAACCTGGTCTAGACTCGTACAAGAGCTTCTAAGACATATACAATTTGAATTAATGTTACAGACTCAATTGATACAACTTCTTTTCAAGGGTAAGAAATAAACAGAAATTTAGAGAGAGACTCCGGGCTGCAAGATCCTCTAATAGCTTACACAAATGCCTTTGATGAATGCCTTGAATAGTCACGAGGTTCCGAACACAACCTGGAAACAACTCTACACTCCTCTAGGAGTGTAACAAGAGTAGTATGAACACAACACTAGGCTCGTATCATAGGCTGAAAACGATTAGTTAACGCATATAAATGAGAAGAAATTAGCAGGTAAGGCGGATAAGCAATCAAGTACAGTCAAAAAGCATGCTCGGATAATAGTCCACAACAATGAACACAATAGCTCTTACTCTCACATCATAGGCCTAGATGAAAATCTCTAATCCACAATCCGCCACGTTCCTAAGTAAGGGCTCTTACAGCACACACAACATTCTAGTTAGATAATCAACCAGGAATCCACGAGAAAGCATGTGATACACTGATATGGAATGTAATGCAAATGGAATGCAAGAGCTATGCAATGTAATGCTCCCCAAGCCTCCTCTCCGTACCGTACACACATGCTAAGGGCAGTGCCTCATATTCATGACCCATGGAGGACCCAAAAAGTCCATGTACCCTTCGTCCGGCAAATGACCTCGGGCACGAGCACACTCTCGCTCCAATAAATGACCTTGGATCACAAACAACACATTCTGCTCCGATAAAGACCTCGAATCACGAACTCTCATCTCTCTTTTACGCTCTCCGACAAAGACCTCAGAGGCTACCGTCTCTCATTTATCATATTTTCTGATCACAGTTCATATCAAATCATCATATGTAATAAGAATGCATGCCATGCATGATATCAACATCAACAGTAAGTCATATCAATTCTCATCAGTTACTTGCCATAAAATACACATCACAGTCATGTCATTTTCATATTCCTTAGTTTCCAGATGATAAATGACAAATATAACACATATGGCGACAAGCCCACATAACAGCTGATGCAACCAACCTAACTGGAATTCTCCTCTACACCATGCTCGAAGTCCTATCATGCTTTCCCCATTAATAACTACTATCTAAATATGTGTCCCTTATCTGAGTTTAACAAAAGTAAATCGTAACCTACCTCGAAGCCGAACAGGAGCCACGAACGAGCAATCCGAGTTATTTCCTTCCGGGGTGCTTACAAGTACCAAAGTAAAGGCCTACCAAATATGAACACTATATTAACAACGAATGCATGAATATCCAAAGAACGACACTTCTAAGTGGAACTCGAAACATTAACCCAAAAGTGACACCGGGCCCTCAAGGGAAAAATCAGAACTTTAAGTTAAGTATATCCAACCCATATCCTACAAGGTTGAAATCTTAGTTACTTACACCTTTTAATCATCGAAGAGTCTTAGAAATCATTATTCCCCCCACCCCACCACCCTACATCCAAAATGGAAAAACCCTAAGTCAACCCATTTAGACATCAAGTTTGGAAGTTGAAACATTTAGTTGGAAATGGTTTTCCCCAAAGTAACAACTATGAGAATCCTTAAAAACTACCCAAGATTTAGTTAAGAAAATGTTTTGTTTACCTAGGGTTCCTCATATCATAAAACCCATTTCCAAAACCCAAGCATGAAATACTGCCATCCTAAAAAAAGGATTTAACGGGAAATAACTAAATGAGGGTTAGGATTTACCTCTTCCAAGACCATAAATGGTTTCTCTGAAATTTCTCCAAAAGTAGCTCTTGAACTTTAGGACGGGCGAAAAATGGGGGCAAAATGATAAGTCTAATATGAGGTCTGCTCAGCAATTTGCAGAGACGCGACGCTGCACCTGAGGAATAATTTCGCAGAGGCGGAAGAAAAGCCGCGAATGCGGGCTCACAGATATGGCCCATCTGTAGCAAAAGGTAAAATTCTCACAAACTCTCAAAAAGTCGTCTAGAGGTCAAACCTTACCCGCGTAAGTAACTTAAAAGACACAAAAATCCTCGGGGGCCATGTCACCCATCCCCGTAGACCAATTTACACGTAAAAATGAACCTCAACAAGGGTATTTTTCGGAGAAAAGGAGCAAAACTAGTATCATGACCAACTGTTCGTTATAGAGGTTATGCAAATTAATTAATTTCTAACTAGTCACGATTAGACCGGAATAATTTTCTTGCCTAAATTGTGCTAAAAAATACTTTAAACTTCTTGCGATTTTTTTTACAAAGAGTCGGAAATATTTCCTAAAATAGTTTCTTTGTGAGAATTAAAAATGTGTAAATAAGATAACATATTTGAAATGATAGATAACTAAATACTACGATCACTCTACTAAATTATTCATCAGTTACATGTATTAATTTTTCTTCACAAGATTACAAAATTAATACAAAAATAACTTAGATATAAGATAGATAGATGTGATGGTAATAACTAATTAAACTAACATTCTAGCACAACATAGAAATAAGAATGAAAAGTTTCAGGCGAAGCATGTATTAAAGCTGAGATTAACATTAAAAATATAAATATATCAAGTTTCATAACCTATCCAATGAAAATATACTACTCCATGGAGGAATATTTGAATCTAACAAAGAGAGAAATTATGAAATATTTCTTATTTCTAAGAATAATAAGAGACACTAACAAAGAAACTAAAAGAACTGAGAAAGAGAGAGTTGTTTTGCTTCAGCCGTCCGGTCTTCCTTCAATGCCAAAATTGTCTTCATTTGTTAGAAAAGTATGTAAACATTTAAGCATGTGCTGAAAGATTAGTAGTCTCGATGCATCGAAAGATAGGAGTGTCGATGCATCTTAAGGTAGGATCTTGGATGCGTCTTAACGTAGGTGCTTGGATGCGTCGAAGTTATTTTTGTCGCTTTCATCTTGCTATTCAGTTTGAGTGCTTAGTCGACACTTCCGTCGAATGAATCAAACCATGCTTCTAATTATCGAGCACTCTTCCTTCTTTCTTCGGTCTTCATTACCTGTGTATTTTTTAAATTTCCTTTCTTTAGGCATAATAAGTATAAATAGATAATATTTGAAATATTTGAAAAAAAAAAATTTAATTGTTTTATTTAAAGTAGAATATTTTGAAGTATATAATAAGTGAATATTTTATACTCATCATTATCATAAACCTGTTGTTGACAAAGATTAACCATAATCCTAAATTACCAAATAAACAAGTGATGAACTATCATACAACTTGTGTCTCAATTACCAAACAATATGACTGCCAACATAACATATAAACTAAACATAGTTATTTTAATCTAATCTAATTAACAAGAACTAAAGTAAGCACATAAACACATAAACATACAAAATTTAAACAGAAAAAATAGAAGTTTACCTTTTTCAGTCTAGCCTTGCCAAGATTTCAGAGTTGGGGATCTTCCCTAAGCACCTCAACACTCATACTCAGCCACAAAGAAAGAAAAAACAATTTTTAGAACTAATAGACTGAAATTAGTTAGTTAAAGGTTCCGGCTTAAAGCCAAATTCCTAGGAAAGCCAATTTTCAATCAATAAATCTCAAAATGACACTTTATTCATCGAAAAGTGTGTGAAATGAGGGAAAATGAGGTTCTTTACATAGAACCCCAAACCCTAGGGTTTTCTTGCTCAATTCCGATGTGGGAATTGTGAAATTGGGGGGAAGTTCTTCTGGAATCCCTCCAATGTGTAAAGAACAAATCAAAACCGTGTTTCAAAAATCAATAAAACAAAATTCATTAAGAGTTCACAGAGAAAAAGTGAAGGAGAGAGGGGAGACCTCACCTTTTTTGGTAGTGTACCGTGGCGGAGAGGTAAAATACGGCAAGAGCATTAATTGCTCTTGCCCGTTCTGGCCATGCAGGAAAAACACGGTACTGGACTGACTTTATCGTTTTCGGTAATGCTAACATAGAGAGAGGCGTAGCATTAGGGTTTCATAACCTTTTGCTCTGGTGTTCACAACTAAGGGCAAAGCCAAACTTTTTGGCTATTTTAATCGCGGGATTGGCGAGATCTGCTCCAATTGGAAAGGGCTCGGCTGGAATGATGGGTCTTTGCCCAAATTAAAAAAGCTTAAATGAAAATGGGCTACTTTTCCAAATAGTGCTCATAAATTAATTTAAAAATCGACCTTAATTATTTTAATTGTAACCAAAATTAACATATAAATCATTAAACATTTCTATCGTGACTAAATTTGAAAATGAAGGCTAATTTGATCAAACAAATTGAGATGCGATTAATTATATATTTAATTAGTCGAGTTTCTTGATTTAACGGAGTAAAATATCTATCAATTAATCATTGTTTAGTTTAAACAATGAATTAAATAATTGTTTTCACTATTTTGATTTTAAATTCTGATAAATATGTTTAAAATCATAATTTATGTGGAAAATATGCATATGATATACAATGATATACTTGATGATATTTTACCAAATGAAATGGAAAAATTTCACCGAAGTAATTTTGTAAATCCTTTTAACTCTGAAAAGTGCATATTCCACTCTATTTGTGATTCAAGAAGTCTGACTAATTAAATAAAATTTAGAGAGGGCAAAAATTAGGTGTGAGCAGGCTCAATTTATGATTGGTATATTGAAGTTTTTATGACCTGACAAACAATGTACCTAAAGCAATTAACTGGAGAGATAAGGTTTTTATGACTTGACAATCAAATTTTATCTTTCTAGTTCTTAATTCTTGTAGTTAGGTTCTGATAGTGGTTCCACTAATTTGCCTCTGCATGTATTAGTGATAAATTTTTGTTGGTAAAATAATGTTTATAGGGCCATAACGAACTGTTCAAAGAATATGTCCTTTAGGTTTGACAAGGAAGTTGTAGACCTGTTATCGCACTGATTTTTAGTGAAGTTTTGGTAAATCCTATGGGAAAGATAGGTTGTGGTTTTTGACTAACTTGAGCAAGGAGTTCTCCATGTGAGAATCTACGTGTTGATTATTTTACAATTCTGTTGCAAATTAGCTTCTTAAGCAAACTGCTTCAAGAATCATATTCTTGAAGTGCATAGGAGTAGCCCAATCCTAATAGAAATACTCTCGAAAGTGGAAAAAGAAGCCATACTTGCCTCTGGACCCACCTTAGGAACCTGAATCTTGTTCACAAATGGATCGTCTAATGTTAAAAGGTCTGCGCTGGAGCGGTGCTCATCACTCCATCCACGAAAATGATCCAACAAGCTATTAAGTGTCACTTATCTACTAGCAATAAAATAGAGTATGAAGTTGTGGTTACAGGGCTAGAATTGGCCCTCGAGCTCAGAGCCAAAAGCATTGAATTAAAGAGCGACCCTGAAGTGGTTATACTCTAAATCATTGGAACATAAGAGGCTGGAGAAGATTGGATGCAACAATTCTCATCCAAGAGTCATTGCCTTATTTCTCAATTCCAGGAATAGAAAGCAACATAAATCCCTTGCCTTGGTATCTCAGTTCAAGGAATAGAAAGCCACATAAATCCATCGACAAGAGAACACCAAAGAAAATTCCCTAGAAAACCTGGCGTCAACTTCTGACATTTCTAGGGAAGGAAAAAACCAATAGTTCACTTGTTTCATTCAGGCATCGACCGGTATAAAGTAAACTACACGCACCTTACATGGGATTGGCCTATTCAGTTTACTAACTATCTGGTACATGGAACATTTCTTAAAGACAGAAAACTCGCTAGGAAGCTCAAGATCATAGCATCCTGCTATTGCCTCATCGGAGGAGAACTCTATGAAAGATATTCAGCAGCTATTTGGCCAAAAGCTTCAGACCGGGACAAACCGAACATGTGATGGAGGAGGTTTATGAAGGACAATATGGTAATCACTCCAGTGACAGATCATTAGTAAGGCTAATTAGGGTTGGATACTATAGCCTCAGATAGAGCACGACTCAAAGGATTATGTCAAGAAATGTCACAAATGCCAATGATAAGCCCATTCTCTACATCAACCAGCGGAACTATTACACTATGTGTTAGAATCTTGACCTTTCATGAAATGGGCAATGGACATAGTTGGACCTTTTCCAACTGACCTAGGTTAGGTTCATTTCTTCCTTGTCTTGACTGATTACTTCTTTAAATAGGTAGAAGTAGGTGCTTTCTCCCAGACCTGATAGAGGGAAGTAATCAACTTTAAATGGAGGAATATCATCAGCCGTTTCAGCGTGAAGAAGGAGATAGCCTGCGATAAAGACCTCCAGTTTTTTGGTAAAATGAAGACAAAGTTTTTCAAGGATTGCAAAATTAAGAGAATTACTTCAAGTACCATTGGAGAGAAAATGGAAGGTAGAGTAGTCGAATAAGATCCTGATCAATAACTTGAAAAAGAGGCTAGATGAAGCTAAGGGCAGATGGCCCCAAGAGTTTCCAGGAGTCTTATAGGCATACCGAACAACGGCGAAGACAAGCACGGGATAAACCCTATTCTCGCTTGTATACAGAGTAGAGGCATTGGACCAGTGAGGTTGGAGAAGCGAGATTAAGATATGATCACGCCACCAAGGAGTCAAATAACCGGGAAATGGAGACCGAGATGGATATTGTAAAGGGGCATCGTGAGATGGCTCTCATCCAAATAGCTACGTAGAAGTAAAGGGTGGATAAGCACTATAACAGGAGGGAAAACTTCAGACACTTCAAACCCAGATACTCAAGATGTCACACCCCGAACCATGGTGCCTTGCTGCATGTGACCGAGCAAACTACATGGCTTGCTGAATCAACATGGGACATGTACTGATGTGGAATATAATATAACATGCATGGTGAGAATGAAGCATATGTTAAGTAACTGTAACGCTTCGTAAATCCGGATTAGGCTTGAGCGTGTTGAAAGAGTATCAGTGACATTTTAGACATATGAAGTATCATCAATATGATTTTGAGTGGAAATATTGATTTAAGATCAAGTCGAATAGTGGGGTACGTAAGATTCGATAGAATCGACTAAGTTTTTGGTAAACCTGACTTCCAGACTGTTTACATGAAAATCTCCTGGGAGTTTGAGAAAACTTAAATCATAAAAGTTGTAGACCTTTGAAATATCTTTCCAACCATATATTATAGAGCTCAAACAGAGCTCTGTTCTAGGTGTTATGACCGTTTTACTGAACACTATCGACACAGTCGAAAATCAAAAATTTTGGCTAAGTGTGAAATGGGCAGGGGAGCTCGCTGAGCACGGATCAAAGTGAGGTAGGAGCTCACCATAGGACTCTCTCAGCGAGGTGTAAGGTCCAAAATGTCCAGGCCTATAAAAACGACCCTTGGACGATTTTGTGTCATTTTTTCACATCCCAGACTTCCCCAAAACATCCAAGGTATGTTATTTATCAATTACCATCCAAGGTATGTTATTTATCAATTACCATCATTAGTAAATCAATATCACATCAAATTGACCCTAGTTCATCTCTCCAAACCTCATATTCTTAAAAATCGAAGAAAGAGAAGTTGAAGGAGACTTTGAAATTTCTTGAAGGTATGTTCTTTGAACTTTACGAAGATTATTTAGAGGATTTAGACTAGTGTAAAGTATAATAAACAATAATAATCCATGGGTGATTCATGGGGGATTCAAGAACACGTGTTGGGCACGAAAAAGCCCTAGTTTTTCGATAAGGGTAGAAACTCTTAGAATTCGATTAAAGTTCTAAACTTTATCATTAATAATCATTGTAGAACGATTGTAGAATTTAGAGAAATACTTTTTCTAGCTTTTAGCGGGATTTGAGGCATGTCTACTTTTCAAAAACCTTCTTTTTGAAGTATGTTATCTTGTTTGAAACGTGTAGATGATTATTCGGGACTTGAAATCTTTCTTCGGAATATGAACAGAAACTCTTGTTTGGCAGAAGTTCATTCTGATGGATTGGGTTCCAAGGGATCCGGGTTTTCAAATTATTTCATTTAATATTGTTTTACTGATTATTATTCGTTTTATGACTACTTTTATTTCGTTAACTATTGCACCTTAGACACTCATTGAGTACCCAGTACTCAGGCATACCATTTTTTTTTTATGGTATGTTAGGTAACGAAGAAGAGCAGGTATAGACAGATTCTGCGGACTAGCATTACTTGCAATTTCTAGATTGTTGGTGAGCCCACACAATTGTTCGTGGGTTTTCATTGAGTAATTTATTGCTTCTTAGTAGTTTCGGGCTGTGTCTTGAGTTAGTTTATTTTCTTAGAAGCTCAAAGACAGTTGTCAGAATTATGGGTAGATGTTGAAGTCTCTTATGACTTTTTGGGCGTTTCACCACATTTATGACCAAATATTTATATTAGACTTCCACTGGTTACTATTATAAGTTTGAGCATGTTTTCATTTAACATTAATGTCTTGTTTAAGTAATTGTCGAAAAAGAATTAAAAGAGATTAGACGTTTATTTAACTTATAAGGTGCTTCTGGTGTAGTTCATGGCATCAGATGCCTGTTGCACCTAGGGTGGGCTTTGGGGTGTGACAATAACCATAAGTCTGAAATTAAACGATAAATGTTGAGCCAATACTGGCTATACAACTCTGAATATCTAACATGACATAACTGAACTAGTCTAGTCTATGAAACCTCTGGCATGAGTCTGACTGCCAAACTGTTTATCGAGACAAGGCCCCGGGTATACCTTTACTGCATAACTGACAAAAAATAAATAAAGATAAAACCCTGAATGAGATGGGGCTCACCAATAGCTGGAACATGCAAAGTCCTAACGAGCTGATCCGTCATCCTGTAAATATGCATCGTGAAATGCAGGCCCCAGGCAAAGAAAAGGGGACGTTAGTACATTCGAATTGTACTAGTACGTAAGGTGAACTTCAGCACAGCTTTTCATCCGCAAACAGATGGCCAGGCAGAGCGTACTATTCAGACTCTGGAGGATATATTGAGAGCATGCGTCTTGGATTTCAAAGGTAATTGGGATGATCACTTGCCTCTCATTGAGTTTTTTTATAATAACAGTTATCGTGCTAGTATTGGTGTTACACCTCGCAATATTTTCACGTTGTTTGCGTCGTAAGTAAACTAAAGTAAGCTCGGAGAGGTCATGGAACCCTTATAAGGTTAATGAATACTCTGATACCACTTTTGTCATCACCCCAATAGAGGCCGTGACGGGTAACCGATACTACTATACCGGGCACCTCTTATCTCGCATTCTATTCTTACTACTTAGTGGGCCATATGGACGATACAATCATATTTCACTCAACATAGTCATCAATAGCATACTCGTAACCGAATGTCAATAAGATTTACCAAAATATTATACAACAACAAGGACGAACAAGATTGTGAAACATCGGACTGCACACGTCTGTGTACGAGCCTCTAAATAAGATACATATGTCCACAAGGAGGGGCCGGATTCCACCGTGCCCAAATATGTACACAAGAGTAGTACCGATAAACTGAAGCTCTGAAATAACTGGAGCGCTCTCAATGTGCCGCTGGTGGAGCTCCTAGGGATCAGACGCGTCTACCTGTTTACCTGCGGGCATGAACACAGCGTCCACGACAAGGAACGTCAGTATGAGCAATGTACTGAGTATGTAAGGCATTATTAATAACATATTAAAGGATACAAAGAATGAATAGTAACAGGACGGAAATATAGAGGCATATGATATGCAATGCATAGGTCATAGTGCCGAGGAACGTACGGCCCGATCCATATCCCATATAGGCCCCTTCGGGCATAATAGCATAATGGCCCCTTCGGGCATAATAATCATCATCACTGTGCACTAGCTGATCAGGTGGTAATGCGTATATAACGCCTTGCCCTTTTCCCATACCCCATACATATATATATAATATACATAATATACGCATATATAACGCCTTCTGGTCACGGGTCAATATGCATGTATGCAGATGAATGTAATGCATAAACATAAACTAACCTTATCATGATACAATATTTAGGACCCATGAACAGAAGGAATAATCATAATAGAGGGGTACAGGATCATCAATAACTGAGATGCTTCTAATACTTCTAAGAGTAGAGTAATATGGAGACTGGATTACTCGTTGTTCGCTCGTATCATAGGATCATGCCAAAAAGAAAGAAAGAAAGGGAAAGGCTTAACATACCTTTTTGGTCGCCTTAGCTTTAACTATTCAACGCTTGGCCTAACATAATGCTAAAACGTAGGGAAAATCTGGATGTGCCAAGCTCTGTACTTCCTTAATTGCGTCTTCGTCCACAGGAGTCTCGTGAACCCTTAAACGGGTCTTTGTCCTATGATTTCTCAGTCGAGTCTCCTCCTACTGGAGCCACATCCTCCGATGGGTCCGTCTCAATGGAATAGCTAATGCTCTTTTTTATACCTCTTTACATCCTCGATCCTGAGTCAACGGGTGGTACGGGTCTCATGTCCACCTTCGGAGCCTTACTTATGCTCCCATTAACTGAACTTGTCCTCTTAATCAATACAATCCTGCAATTTAACAAAAATCGTACCAAGAACGAGCTTTCCTATCATTGGCTCAGAAGCTTTTCCAAATCAAACGGTATAGTGCTTCTAAGGTTAAAATTGAAGAGAGTTGAAACTATACAAAATTGCCCAAGGGCTAGAAAACTCATAGAAGTCGGTAATTTCTTGGACTTAGCAGTATTAGATTGAAGCACCCTGGGCTTATAGTATATTGGCCTTTAAGAGGAAAGAAACAGAAAAGAAGCCGAATAAAGGAATAAGGCACCAATGATAGAAGGTGTAGTAGATACGACTAGATGAGATTTGCAGATACCCATGTAAGAGGAGTGCGGTGTGTGATCAAAGAAAAGGTTATTGGATGATTTGTATTAATAGTGTAGGTAAATCAAGGCTTCATAGACCGGAAAGTAAGGAGTAGGATCAGAAAGTGAGTTAATAAGTGAATTTGGAGTCCTTGGCAAGGACTAGATTATAGGATATTTATAATTTTGACTAAGGATTACAAGATGATCATCCCAATTGCCTCCAAAATCTTCAGTGCATGAATGACTGCTGCTTATCGAATTTGCATACAATAATAGCTATCACTCTAGTATTCAAATGGCCCCATATGAAGCTCTGTACGAGAGGAAGTGTAGATCGCCTATTAGATGGTTTGAAGTGGGAGAGACGAAATTAGTAGGCCCAGATTTGATTTAGCAGGCGGTAGAAAAAGTCAAGCTTATTCAAGAACGACTACTAACAGCTTAGAGTCGTCAAAAATCCTATTCGGATAACCGTCGACGAAATCTGGAATTCAAAGTCAGTGATTGGGTGTTCTTGAAAGTATCACCGATGAAAGGGGTGATGAGGTTTGGCAAGAAAGGGAAGCTTAGTATTCGGTATATTGGACCCTACAAGATTGTGCGCAACGTAGGCGAAGTAGTGTATGAGTTGGATTTACCTCCAGAATTAGAAGCAGTCCACCCAGTGTTCCACATATCCATGCTACTGTCACAACTTGACTAGGGGCCATGAAAGGTACCCGGGGATAACCACTGAGCACCACTGATTCTATTGCTTATCATACTCATTAAGCGTACATTCATTAATTTACACTCAATCATAGGAAAACCATTTTTCATTTGGAACATAATTACTTTTATATACATAAGCCCTTCGGCTATCAAAATAATAATATAGATACAATAGTAACATCGTGAGACCATACTACCCACACATGCATATCTACGAGCCTCTACTAGAGTACTAGACGTATGGACGGGACAAGACCTCCTCGTGCCCAAAATACGTATATGTACACAAAAGAATAAACCAAATAGCACCTCCGAAATAATTGAGTGCTCCTGTAAATCTGCTAACAGCTTCTATGGATCTATACCGTCTCCCTGTCTACTTGTGGGCATGAATACAGCGTCCAAAGAAGATGGACGTCAGTACGAATATTGTACTGATTATGTAAGGCATAAACAATAATGATATATCAATGAAATACAGAGACATCGAGTGAAGAGCGATCTGTAACTGACTGTCACTTAAAACTGAAATAATGCATGCTAACTTACTTCATAATCATCATCATATCATGTATGCATATATGTATAAGCTGCCCGTCCATATAGGTACGGTGTGATAATCATTAGCCCTCGTCCAGGCCTCCCACGTCCGGGGTACCATCTCATGCCGCCCACTAGTGGTGTCTACCCATGCCATCTAGACATGGTGTATATGCTGCCCGCTTTAGCGGTGTCTGCCCGGCCATGTAGGCGCGGTGTGATATCATCATGTACATCTCATAGACTAATCATATTCTCATCATACTATTATCATAATGCATGACTAGAAACTTAAGACAATTATACTCTATCGGGGTGACATAAGGTCGTGAACCCCTGATTCCGTTATGGAGCATTCATAAGCATTCTTCCTTATCTTGAAAGAATTAGCATATAAGGTGAGTGTATACAATGAACAACATCAATGGATCATAATAAGAATTTGTTACACCTCAGAAAATCTTCTGTTGATGCACAAGTGAATAGACTAGTGAAGAGTACGAGCATACGGTACTTCAATAAGTAAGAAATGACGTTTGATGACCCTAAGTAAGATTTCAAAAACATCCGATGTTAGACGAGAAAGTTGTCAAGAGAAGGCAAGGCATACGATAGGTTTCGGAAAGGAATTACGAGTAAAGAGTTAATGAAGAGTAAATGATGTCTTGGAGAAGAGCGATAACGTCCCTTAGATTGGTATTGAGGTGTTGAACAAGTGCTAAGAAGATTCCATAAGGATTGGAGATCAAATGTGTCGACGAAACGAGCTTCGGAATCACTGGGGATTATACGACCAAACATACTGGTCGTATAAATTATACGGTCCGTATGTTTGGGACCGTATAATCAGCCCAGAATGGCATAACTTTCTAGACCAAACATACGGCCAAACATACGGCCCGTACAAATTATACGGACCGTATGTTGGTCCGTATATCGGGTCGGGACTGAAATGGGTCATTAAATAAAGGATTCAAGTCTTATTTCATTTTACTTCTATATCACACCCCTTCTCTCTAAAATATCTCTCTACATTTATTCCACAAAAATTCAAGGATTATTAGTGATCAACAACATAAATCAAGTGAATCAAGTGTAAGAAAACCCATTAAAGATCATTCAAGTCGAGAAATCTCATTAGAGATTAACTAGGGTTTTTGCTCAAGTGGGGTATTATCAACCAAGGCTTGTTCCTACAATATCTAAGGTAAGATTTATGATATTTCTATGTTGTTTAAGGTATTTGACGGTTGAAATACTTGGATTGTAGAAGGGTAAGGAAAAATGGGCCATGAATGTGGAATAGTGCCATTTTGAGAAATAGCTTGAATTGAGTCATGATTCTTGATGTGTTGTGACGTAAATGTGTTATAAATGACGTTTAGAACATGGGATAGGCAATGTATGTGAATGAATGTAGTTGTGTATTGTGACCATGAATATGGGTGAATGAAAGTGAATTGAGAAATATGGATAATGTGGTTGCATAATGACTATCGTTCCTTAACCGTGTGTTGTGTATTTCAGAAATTCCTATAAAGAGAAAGGCTACAGCAGCCGAAAAGGGCAAGACGGTGGCAGAAAAGCGGGCTGAAAGAGCACCTCCACCGGTAGTAGAGGAAAGTGAGTCCCAGAGTGCGGCTCAATCTCAGTCCTCCCGTTCAGTACCTATATTAGAGGAGCGTGAGGGAGCCTCAGTCCCAGCTCCAGCACCTCCGGCTCCTCCACCGGATGCTTCAGGCCAAGATGTAAAAGAGGCCATACATTTGTTTACTCAGTTGGTTACTGCCCAGACTCAGTGGCAAAGTACAGGGCAGGGTGATAGGGCTGTTAGTGCAAGGGCCCGTGACTTCATTACTTTGAACCCTCCGGAATTCTTTAGATCAAAGCCGGATAAGGACCCTCAGGATTTTATTGATGGTATGTTAAGGACGCTTCGATTGATACATGTTTCAGACACCGAATCGGTGGAGTTAGCATCATATAGGTTGACAGATGTCTCGATCCAATGGTACACGGTTTGGATGGCTTTACGTGGGGCCAATGTACCTCCCCCGGTATGGCACGAGTTCGTTGATGCTTTCCTCCGACTCTATATTCCTCCAGAAGTTCGGCGAGCTAGTGCCGATAAATTCTTGAATTTGAGGCAAGGTAGCATAAGTGCTCTACTGTATAGTCTCCGCTTCAACTCTTTGGCTAGGTATGCTTCGGCCATGGTAGCGGATATGGGTGACCGAGTGCACCGGTTCGTGAAAGGCCTAGGGCCACACTTGATGGATAGGTGTTTCACTGCGTCCCTTCAGGACAGTATGGATGTTGCACGCATCCAGGCCCATGCTCAGAATTTGGAAGAAAGTCTATAACAGCAAAGAAGTGAACGCGAGCATGAAAGGGGACATGGCAAGAGGGCCAGATCTTCGGGTCCGATGAGCGAGCTCAAAGGTGGGCACAGGCAGCAGTTTTCTAGGCATTCCGGCCATTCTATGATTAGTGTGCCTCCCCAATTTTCAGGCCAGGGATTCGATAGATCTACTCGTTCCGGGCCGAGTCAGAGTTTTTCGGGGTCTCAGTTCAGAGATGATTCGGGTCAGGCAAGGATACCCATACCACGAAGTTTCCCAGTGTGGGAAGTTGCATTGGGGTCGATGTCGATTGGGTTCATATGTATGCTATTCAAGTGGTCGATCAGGCCATATTATGCGTGATTGCCCCTCAGTTCATGGTAGAGGTATGACCCAGCCTTCAGGGTCAGTAGCCGGATCTTCGTCTTCTATGCGCCCTATGGGGCCAGGTTCACATGCACCAGTCGGCCATGGTAGAGGCAAAGGGAGAGTTCCCAATTCTAGCGGTCCTCAGCACCGTGTTTATGCTTTGGCTGGACGCTAAGATCTTGAGTCTTCTCCTCATGTGGTCACAGGTATATTATCGGTATTTTCTCATGATGTATATGCTTTGATTTATCCGGGCTCCACATTGTCATATGTTACTCCATATGTTGTGGGTCGATTTAGAGTAGAACCGGAGTCGATCAAACCCTTCGAGGTGTCTACACCCGTTGGTGAATCGATAATAGCTAACCGGGTTTAAAGAAACTGTATAGTTGTGATTTGTGACCGCCGTACTATAGTTGACTTGCAGAGCTAAACATGGTAGATTTTGATGTCATTATGGGCATGGATTGGTTGGCTTCTTGCTATGCCAATGTTGAATGTAGAATGAAAATGGTTCATTTCCAATTTCCGGGAAAAACCAGTTTTAGAATGGAAAGGGAATACTGCGTCACCAAAAGGTAGGTTTATTTCCTACCTGAAGGAAAGGAAAATGATCACAAAAGGATGTATTTATCATCTAGTTCGGGTTCAAGATGTAGAAGCCGAATCGCCAACTTTTCGGTCAGTTCCCGTGGTGAATGAATTTTCGGATGTGTTCCCGGAAGAGCTTCCAGGCCTTCCTCCCGAGCAGGAGATTGATTTCTATTGATGTGTTGCCAGACACCAAGCCTATATTCATTCCTCCCTATAGAATGGAACCCGCAGAATTGAAAAAGTTGAAGGAGCAATTGAAAGACTTGCTCGAGAAAGGCTTTATTAGGCCTAGTTCATCCCCGTGGGGAGCACCCGTATTGTTTGTCCGAAAGAAAGATGGCTCCTTGAGAATGTGCATTAATTATCGGCAATTGAACAAGGTAACGATTAAGAACAAATATCCTCTCCCAAGGATTTATGACTTATTTAATCAATTACAAGGTGCCAAATGGTTTTCAAAGATCGATTTGAGGTCCGGGTATCATCAAGTGAGAGTTAGGGAGAAAGATATCCCTAAGACAGCCTTCAGAACAAGATATGGTCATTTTGAGTTCCGGGTAATGTCATTTGGGCTAACTAATGCACCTGCAGCATTTATGGATTTGATGAACAACGTGTTCAGGCCCTTTCTAGATTTGTTCGTGATTGTGTTCATCGATGACATCTTGGTATATTCTAGATCCGAGGAAGAACATGCGGATCATTTGCGTACTATCCTTAGAGTTCTTCAAACTCGAGAGTTGTTTGCAAAATTTTCTAACTATGAGTTTTGGTTGAACTCAGTGACATTTCTGGGACATATTGTTGCAGCCAAGGGTATTCGAGTGCATAGTCAAAAGATTGAGGTCGTGAAGACTTGGCCAAGGCCTATAACTCCTACGGAGGTTCGCAGCTTTCTGGGCTTAGCAGGTTATTACAGGAGATTTTTTGAAGGTTTTTCTTCCATTTCTGCACCACTCACAAAGTTGACCCAGAAATCGGCAAAGTTTCAATGGACAGATGCTTATGAACGTAGCTTCCAAGAGTTGAAAGATCGATTGACTTCTGCCCTAGTCTTGACACTTCCAGAGGGATTGGAAGGATATGTTGTTTATTGCGATGCTTCAAGCATTGGGCTAGGCTGTGTATTGATGCAACTTGATAAGGTGATTGCGTATGCTTTAAGGCAATTATGGAAACATGAGAAGAATTATCCGACCCATGATATAGAATTGGCTGCAGTGGTTCATGCGTTAAAGATATGGAGACATTATTTATATGGTGTCCACTTGGATATTTATACAGATCACAAGAGTCTTCAATATATCTTCAAGCAGAAAGAGTTGAATTTGCGGCAGCGAAGATGGTTTGAATTGCTAAAAGATTACGATGTTGATATCTTATATCACCCCGGAAAGGCAAATGTGGTGGCTGATGCTCTTAGCCGTAAATCTATTGGAAGTTTGTGTGATGTTCAACCAGAGAAAAGAGAAATGGCTCGTGAGCTCCAGCAGTTAGCTATCCTAGGAGTTCGAGTAGTGGACTCAGGTAGCAGGGGAACTACTATTCAGAATTCAGCAGTCTCGTCGCTAGTGGCGGAAGTGAAAGAGCGACAATACGAAGATCCCATGCTAATGCATTATAGAGATACACTCCCTCAGAAAGAGGAGTCATCATTTGAGATTGCTGGAGACGGAGACTTAGAGTTCCAAGTGAAAGACTGGGTATTCTTGAAAGTGTCACCAATGAAGGGTGTAATGAGATTTGGCAAAAAGGGGAAGCTTAGCCCCCGATATATTGGGCCTTATGAGATTATGCGCAAAGTAGGAAAACTGGCCTACGAATTAGATCTACCTCCGGATTTGGAGTCAGTCCATCCAGTTTTCCATGTCTCGATGCTTCGAAAATGCGTTGGAGATCCTACTCGGATCGTGCCAATAGATGATGTACAAGTGACAGAGAAATTGACTTATGAAGAGGTACCCATTGCCATACTAGATAGGCAAGTACGGAGGCTTAGAAACAAAGAAGTGGCTCGGTTAAGGTTTTATGGAGAAGCAGTAAACGGAAAGAAATGACATGGGAAGTGGAAGAAAGTATGCGATCTAGATACCCACATTTATTTCAGCCCCCAGAAGAGATCCAGGATGAGACGTCAAGATCATAAGGTACGTATGTTTTCCTTTTATGCTTTTTGGTCGTGTGGCGCCAAATTCTATTGCTATTATGTTGTGGCCCAGTGAGGCATTGTTATTATGGGTTGTTGTGACAGGATGGTAGTGCCATATTATAGGGGAAACTCTGGCAAAATTTGTATAGAATCCCCGAGGACTTTAACATTCGAGGACGAATGTTCTTAAGGGGGGAAGAATGTTACACCTCGAAAAATCTTCCGTTGATGCACAAGTGAATAGACTAGTGAAGAGTACGAGCATACGGTACTTCAATAAGTAATAAATGACGTTTGATGGCCCTAAGTAAGATTTCAAAGACATCCGATGTTAGACGAGAAAGTTGGCAAGAGAAGGCACGGCATACGATAGGTTTCGGAAAGGAATTACGAGTAACGAGTTAATGAAGAGTAAATGATGTCTTGGAGAAGAGAGATAACGTCCCTTAGATTGGTATTGAGGTGTTGAACAAGTGCTAAGAAGGTTCCACAAGGATTGGAAATCAAATGAGTCGACGAAACGAGCTTCGGAATCACTGGGATTATACGGCCAAACATACTGGCCGTATAAATTATACGGTTCGTATGTTTGGGACCGTATAATCAACCCAGAATGTCATAACTTTCTGGACCAAACATACGGCCCGTACAAATTATACGGACCGTATGTTGGTCTGTATATCGGGTCGGGACTGAAATGGGTCATTAAATAAAGGATTCAAGTCTTATTTCATTTCACTTCTATATCACACCCCTTCTCTCTAAAACATCTCTCTACATTTATTCCACAAGAATTCAAGGATTATTAGTGATCAACAACATAAATCAAGTGTAAGAAAACCCATTAAAGATCTTTCAAGTTGAGAAATCTCATTGGAGATGAACTAGGGTTTTTGCTCAAGTGGGGTATTATCGACCAAGGCTTGTTCCTACAATATCTAAGGTAAGATTTATGATATTTCTATGTTGTTTAAGGTATTTGAGAGTTGAAATACTTGGATTGTAGAAGGGTATGGAAAAATGGGCCATGAATGTGGAATAGTGCCATTTTGAGAAATAGCTTGAATTGAGTCATGATTCTTGATGTGTTGTGACGTAAATGTGTTATAAATGACGTTGATAACATGGGATAGGTAATGTATGTGAATGAATGTAGTTGTATATTGTGACCATGAATATGGGTGAATGAAAGTGAAATGAGAAATATGGATAATGTGGATGCATAATGACTATCGTTATAGTATTGTGAATGTATTATTGACGTTTGGGAGTTGATATACGCTATGGAGGAAAGTCGTATAAATAAAGGAGATGCTGTCTGATTTTCTCTAGTTTCAGTCATGTATGCTAGCTATCGATTTCTAATGATAGTATAACTTTAATGAAGGTAGAAACGCGAGTGCGGGAGGAGAACGCGCAAGTGGTAAAATAGTTGAACGGAAAGGTACGTAAGGCTAACCCTTCTCTCATAAGGCATGGTTCTTTGGCCAATCATCTAAATCTTCTATAATACTATGTTTTCCTTCAAATGATTCGATCTTCCGAGCTAGTAAGCTCATCATTCTTGATATGCTACGATTGTACTAAGTTCCTCGTATGACAAATAAGCCTATAAAGATAGATGTAATGAATGACGATAATCGTGACAATGATATTAATGACGACTGTAATGGTAATTGCGATGACGATATTGACGACGATGATAATAGTGATGTTAATAGTAAAGATGCTTATGAGGCTAGTATGTATATGTAACTATGTATGACTATTATGGAACCCCGAGCTTATAAGGTCGGGTAGAATACGTATGTATATGATTATGTAACGCGCGCACACCTCTGCAGATGGTACGGATAACCCTGATGCCTTGGTAGGGCTAGGTAGATGTAACCCTGAAGCCTTGGTAGGGCCAGGTATGTGTAACCTTGAGCCTTGGCTAGCCAAGTATGTATGAAACACCGATCCTTCACGGTCGGGTATGCTGTATAAATGCTATGTATATGACATCAATATGAGTACGAATATGCTAAGCATATGTAAGTGTTGTGTAAAGGTTATGTATATGAGATGTAAATGAGTACGGATATAGATGTATGTACACGGATACGCAATAGAAATGGAATGTCCCTATGGAAAGCAAATAAGTGCTATGACGATGGTATTATTATATCCCATCCTATGTTATCTCGTACGTTGTCTATTATGCTTTTATATTGATATTGATCATGCTTTACATACTCAGTACATTCTTCGTACTGACATCCTTTTGTTGGTGGACGCTGCGTCATGCCCGCAGGTGGCCAGGGAGACAGACTTGATCTATAGCTTCATTATTCAGGGACTACATAGCAGAGCTCTATTCCATCCGGAGCTGCAGCTTTTGGAATAAATTCTTTTGTGTACATATTTATGGGCACGGCGGGGTCCTGTCCCGCCTATATAATGTGACATATTATTCTTAGAGGCTATTAGACATATGTATATGGGTAGATGTGTTTGCCTTGTCGGCCTATATTTTGGGATATTATTTTGATAGCCTTGTCGACTTATGTACATTGATGTGGCATAAATGCCAATGATGATATAAAGGTGTTGATTGTCCAACGGGACTAGTATGAATGGATGAATAGAAATATATGTTTTATCATGTGGCTCACCTAGATGTAAGTGTAAGTGTATGATAAGGGGTGCCCGGGTGGGATAGCACCGGGTGCTCGTCGCGGCCCCTAGACGGGTCGGGACAAAAGTGATATCAGAGCAGTTCAATCCTAGGGTGTGTCTACGAGCCGTGTCTAGTAGAGTCTTGGTTATGGGTGTGTTGCGCGCCATACTTATAAACAAGAGGCAGCGGGCATTTTAGGAATAAACGACCTTCTTTCTTCATAAGAATCGTGCGATAGAGCTATCATATAAGAACTTCTCGTTCCTTAACCGTGTATTGTGTATTTCAGAAATGCCTGTAAAGAGAAAGGCTACAGCAGCCCAAAAGGGCAAGAAGGTGGCAGAAAAGCGGGCTGAAAAAGCACCGCCACCGGTAATAGAGGAAAGTGAGTCCTAGAGTGCGGCTCAATCTCAGTCCTCCCGTTCACTACCTATATTAGAGGAGCAGGAGGGAGCCTCATCCCCAGCTCCAGCACCTTCGGCTCCTCCACCGGATGCTTCAGGCCAAGATGTAAAAGAGGCCATACATTTGCTTACTCAGTTGGTAGCTGCCCAGACTCAGCGGCAAAGTACTGGGCAGGGTGATAGGGCTGTTAGTGCAAGGGCCCGTGACTTCATTACTTTGAACCCTCCGGAATTCTTTGGATGAAAGCCGGATGAGGACCCTCAGGATTTTATTGATGGTACGTTGAGGACGCTTCGATTGATACATGCTTCGTACACCGAATCGGTGGAATTAGCGTCATATAGGTTGAGAGATGTCTCGATCCAATGGAACACAGTTTGGATGGCACCACGTGGGGCCAATGCACCTCCCCCGGTATGGCAAGAGTTCGTTAATGCTTTCCTCCGACACAATATGCCTCCAGAAGTTCGGCGAGCTAGGGCCGATGAATTCTTGAATTTGAGGCAAGGTAGCATGAGTGCTCTAGAGTATAGTCTCCGTTTCAACTCTTTGGCTTGGTATGCTTCGGCCATGGTAGCGGATATGGGTGACCGAGTGCACCGGTTCGTGAAAGGCCTAGGGCCACATTTGATGGATAGGTGTTTCACTGCGTCCCTTCAGGACAGTATGGATGTTGCACGCATCCAGGCCCATGCTCAGAATTTGGAAGAAAGTCTATAACAGCAAAGAAGTGAACGCGAGCATGAAAGGGGACATGGCAAGAGGGCCAGATCTTCGGGTCCGATGAGCGAGCTCAAAGGTGGGCACAGGCAGCAGTTTTCTAGGCATTCCGGCCATTCTATGATTAGTGTGCCTCCCCAATTTTCAGGCCAGGGATTCGATAGATCTACTCGTTCCGGGCCGAGTCAGAGTTTTTCGGGGTCTCAGTTCAGAGATGATTCGGGTCAGGCAAGGATACCCATACCACGAAGTTTCCCAGTGTGGGAAGTTGCATTGGGGTCGATGTCGATTGGGTTCAGATGTATGCTATTCAAGTGGTCGATCAGGCCATATTATGCGTGATTGCCCCTCAGTTCATGGTAGAGGTATGACCCAGCCTTCAGGGTCAGTAGCCGGATCTTCGTCTTCTAAGCGCCCTATGGGGCTAGGTTCACATGCGCCAGTCGGCCATGGTAGAAGCAGAGGGAGAGTTCCCAGTTCTAGCGGTCCTCAGCATCGTGTTTATGCTTTGGCTAGACTTCTCCTGATATGGTCACAGGTATATTATCGGTATTTTCTCATGATGTCTATGCTTTGATTGATCCGGGCTCCACATTTTCATATGTTACTCCATATGTTGCGGGTCGATTTAGAGTAGAACCGGAGTCGATCAAACCCTTCGAGGTGTCTACACCCGTTGGTGAATCGATAATAGCTAACCGGGTTTATAGAAACTGTATAGTTGTGATTTGTGACCGTCGTACTATAGTTGACTTGCATGAGCTAAAGATGGTAGATTTTGATGTCATTATGGGCATGGATTGGTTGGCTTCTTGCTATGCCAATGTTGATTGTAGAATGAAAATGGTTCGTTTCCAATTTCCGGGAAAACCAGTTTTAGAATGGAAAGGGAATACTGCGTCACCAAAAGGTAGGTTTATTTCCTATCTGAAGGCAAGGAAAATGATCACAAAAGGATGTATTTATCATCTAGTTCGGGTTCAAGATGTAGAAGCTGAATCGCCAACTCTTCGGTCAGTACCCGTAGTGAATGAATTTCCGGATGTGTTCCCGGAAGAGCTTTCAGGCCTTCCTCCCGAGCGGGAGATTGATTTTGCTATTGATGTGTTGCCAGACACCAAGCCTATCTCTATTCCTCCCTATAGAATGGCACCCGCAGAATTGAAAGAGTTGAAGGACCATTTGAAAGACTTGCTCGAGAAAGGCTTTATTAGGCCTAGTTCATCCCCGTGGGGAGCACCCGTATTGTTTGTCCGAAAGAAAGATGGCTCCTTGAGAATGTGCATTAATTATCGGCAATTGAACAAGGTAACGATTAAGAACAAATATCCTCTCCCAAGGATTGATGACTTATTTAATCAATTACAAGGTGCCAAATGGTTTTCAAAGATCGATTTGAGGTCCGGGTATCATCAAGTGAGAGTTAGGGAGAAAGATATCCCTAAGACAGCCTTCAGAACAAGATATGGTCATTTTGAGTTCTGGGTAATGTCATTTGGGCTAACTAATGCACCTGCAGCATTTATGGATTTGATGAACTACGTGTTCAGGCCCTTTCTAGATTTGTTCGTGATTGTGTTCATCAATGACATCTTAGTATATTCTAGATCCGAGGAAGAACATGCGGATCATTTGCGTACTGTCCTTGGAGTTCTTAAAAACTCGAGAGTTATTTGCAAAATTTTCTAAGTGTGAGTTTTGGTTGAACTCAGTGACATTTCTGGGACATATTGTTGCAGCCGAGGGTATTCGAGTGCATAGTCAAAAGATTGAGGCCGTGAAGACTTGCCAGGCCTACAACTCTTACGGAGGTTCGCAGCTTTCTGGGCTTAGCAGGTTATTACAGGAGATGTGTTGAAGGTTTTTCTTCCATTTCTCCACAACTCATAAAGTTGACCCAGAAATCGGCAAAGTTTCAATGGACAGATGCGTGTGAACGTAGCTTCCAAGTGTTGAAAGATCGATTGACTTCCGCCCCAGTCTTGACACTTCCAGAGGGATTGGAAGGATATGTTGTTCATTGCGATGCTTCAAGCATTGGGCTAGGCTGTGTATTAATGCAACTTGATAAGGTGATTGCGTATGCTTCAAGGCAATTATGGAAACATGAGAAGAATTATCCGACACATGATCTAGAATTGGTTGCAGTGGTTCATGCGTTAAAGATATGGAGACATTATTTATATGGTGTCCACTTGGATATTTATACAGATCACAAGAGTCTTCAATATATCTTCAAGCAGAAAGAGTTGAATTTGCGGCAGCGAAGATGGTTGGAATTGCTAAAAGATTACGATGTTGATATCTTATATCACCCCGGAAAGGCAAATGTGGTGGCTGATGCTCTTAGCCGTAAATCTATGGGAAGTTTGTGTGATGTTCAACCAGAGAAAAGAGAAATGGCTCGTGAGCTCCAGCAGTTAGCTAGCCTAGGAGTTCGAGTAGTGGACTCAGGTAGCAGGGGAACTACTATTCAAAATTCAGCAGTCTCGTCGGTAGTGGCGGAAGTGAAAGAGCGACAATACGAATATCCCATGCTAATGCATTATAGAGATACACTCCCTCAGAAAGAGGAGTCATCATTTGAGATTGCAGGAGACGGATTTCTCCGATGTCGAGGCAGATTATGTGTTCCTAATGTGGCAGGTTTATGCCACCAGATATTGAGAGAAGCTCATTGTTCCCATTATTCCATCCACCCCGGAGCAACGAAAATGTATCATGATCTTAAGTCTATATACTTGTGGAATGGGATGAAGAAAGAGATAGCGGAATTTGTAACTCAATGTCCCAATTGTCAACAAGTGAAAATAGAGCACCGAAAGCCGGGCGGATTGTTGCAAGCTATAGAAATCGCAACTTGGAAGTGGGAAGTACTTAACATGGACTTCATTGCGGGATTACCCCGGTCTCGACGTAAGTATGATTCTATATGGGTGATTGTGGATAGACTCACAAGGTCAACTCATTTCTTACCAGCTAGAACGACGTATGTGGCAGAAGATTATGCAAAGCTGTATGTTAAAGAGATAGTGAGACTCCATGGTATTCCAGTATCTATTATCTCTGATAGAGGGACTCAGTTTACAGCTAATTTTTGGAAGTCTTTCCAAAAGGGTCTAGGGACCCAAGTGAGCCTTAGCACGGCATTTCACCCGCAGACCGATGGGCAAGCCGAACGCACCATTCAGACTCTTGAAGATATGTTGCGAGCATGTATGATAGATTTTGGAGGTAATTGGGATGATCATTTGCCACTCATTGAATTCGCTTACAACGATAGTTACCATTCTAGTATGCAAATGGCATCGTACGAAGCTTTATATGGGCGAAAGTGTAGATCCCCAATTAGGTGGTTCGAGACAGGAGAGGCTAAATTGATAGGGCTAGACTCGATCCAGCAAGCCATATAGAAAGTCAAGCTCATACAAGATCGGTTGTTAGCAGCTCAAAGTCGTCAAAAGTCCTATGCGGATAATCGTCGAAGAGACTTAGAGTTCCAAGTGAAAGACTAGGTATTCTTGAAAGTGTCACCAATGCAGGGTGTAATGCGATTTGGCAAAAAGGGGAAGCTTAGCCCCCGATATATTGGGCCTTATGAGATTGTGCGCAAAGTAGGTAAAGTGGCCTACGAATTAGATCTACCTCCGGATTTGGAGTCAGTCCATCCAGTTTTCCATGTCTCGATGCTTCAAAAATGCGTTGGAGATCCTACTCGGATCGTGCCAATAGATGATGTACAAGTGACAGAGAAATTGACTTATGAAGAGGTACCCATTGCCATACTAGATAGGCAAGTACGGAGGCTTAGAAACAAAGAAGTGGCTCGGTTAAGGTTTTATGGAGAAGCAGTAAACGGGAAGAAATGACATGGGAAGCGGAAGAAAGTATGCGATCTAGATACCCACATTTATTTCAGCCCCTAGAAGAGATCCAGGATGAGACGTCAAGATCATAAGGTACGTATGTTTTCCTTTTATGCTTTTTGGTCGTGTGGCACCAAATTCTATTGCTATTATGTTGTGGCCCAGTGAGGCATTGTTATTATGGGTTGTTGTGACAGGATGGTAGTGCCATATTATAGGGGAAACTCTGGCAAAATTTGTATAGAATCCCCGAGGACTTTAACATTCGAGGACGAATGTTCTTAAGGGGGGAAGAATGTTACACCTCGAAAAATCTTCCGTTGATGCACAAGTGAATAGACTAGTGAAGAGTACGAGCATACAGTACTTCAATAAGTAATAAATGACGTTTGATGGCCCTAAGTAAGATTTCAAAGACATCCGATGTTAGACGAGAAAGTTGGCAAGAGAAGGCACGGCATACGATAGGTTTCGGAAAGGAATTACAAGTAACGAGTTAATGAAGAGTAAATGATGTCTTGGAGAAGAGAGATAACGTCCCTTAGATTGGTATTGAGGTGTTGAACAAGTGCTAAGAAGTTTCCACAAGGATTGGAGATCAAATGAGTCGACGAAACGAGCTTCGGAATCACTGGGATTATACGGCCAAACATACTGGCCGTATAAATTATACGGTCCGTATGTTTGGGACCGTATAATCAACCTAGAATGTCATAACTCTCTGGACCAAACATACGGCCCGTACAAATTATACGGACCGTATGTTGGTCCGTATATCGGGTCGGGACTGAAATGGGTCATTAAATAAAGGATTCAAGTCTTATTTCATTTCACTTCTATATCACACCCCTTCTCTCTAAAACATCTCTCTACATTTATTCCACAAGAATTCAAGGATTATTAGTGATCAACAACATAAATATAGTGAATCAAGTGTAAGAAAACTCATTAAAGATCATTCAAGTCGAGAAATCTCATTGGAGATGAACTAGGGTTTTTGGTCAAGTGGGGTATTATCAACCAAGGCTTGTTCCTACAACATCTAAGTTAAGATTTATGATATTTCTATGTTGTTTAAGGTATTTGAGAGTTGAAATACTTGGATTGTAGAAGGGTATGTAAAATGGGTCATGAATGTGGAATAGTGCCATTTTGGGAAATAGCTTAAATTGAATCATAATTCTTGATGTGTTGTGACGTAAATATGTTATAAATGACACTGAGAACATGGGATAGGCAATGTATGTGAATGAATGTAGTTGTGTATAGTGACCATGAATATGGGTGAATGAAAGTGAATTGAGAAATATGGATAATGTGGATGCATAATGACTATCGTTATAGTATTGTGAATGTATTATTGACGTTTAGGAGTTGGTATACGCTATGGAGGAATGTCGTATAAATAAAGGAGATGTTGTCTGATTTTCTCTAGTTTCAGTCATGTATGCTAGCTATCGATTTCTAATGATAGTATGACTTTAATGAAGGTAGAAACGCGAGTGCGGGAGGAGAACGCGCAAGTGGTAAAATAGTTGAACGGAAAGGTATGTAAGGCTAACCCTTCTTTCATAAGGCATGGTTCTTTTGCCAATCATCTAAATCTTCTATAAGACTATGATGTCCTTCAAATGATTCGATCTTCCGAGCTAGTAAGCTCACGATTCTTGATATGCTACGATTGTACTAAGTTCCTCGTATGACGAGTATGCCTATAATGATAGATGTAATGAATGACGATAATAGTGACAATGATATTGATGACGAATGTAATGGTAATAGTGATGACGATGGTGACGACGATGATAATAGTGATGTTAATAGTAAAGATGCTTATGATGCTAGTATGTATATGTAACTATGTATGACTATTCTGGAACCCCAAGCTTATAAGGCCGGGTAGAATAAGTATGTATATGATTATGTAACGTGCGCACACCTCTGCAGATGGTACGGATAACCCTGACGCCTTGGTAGGGCCAGGTAGATGTAACCCTGAAGCCTTGGCAGGGCCAGGTATATGTAACCTTGAGCCTTGGCTGGCCAAGTATGTATGAAACACCGATCCTTCACGGTCGGGTATGCTATATAAATGCTATGTATATAACATTAATATGAGTACGAATATGCTAAGTATATGTCAGTGTTGTGTAAAGGTTATGTATATGTAATGTACATGAGATATAAATAAGTACAGATATAGATGTATGTACACGGATACGCAATAGAAATGGAATGTCCCTATGGAAAGCAAATAAGTGCTATGACGATGGTATTATTATCTCCCATCCTATTTTATCTCGTACGTTGTCTATTATGCTTTCATATTGATATTGATCATGCTTTACATACTCAGTACATTCTTCGTACTGATGTCCTTTTGTTTGTGGACGCTGCGTCATGCCCGTAGGTGGCCAGGGAGACAGACTTGATCTATAGCTTCATTATTCAGGGACTACATAGCAGAGCTCCATTCCATCCGGAGCTGCAGCTTTTGGTATAGATTCTGTTGTGTACATATTTATGGGCACGGTGGGGTCCTGTCTCGCCTATATGTTGTGACATATTCTTCTTAGAGGCTCGTAGACATATGTATATGGGTAGATGTGTTTGGCCTTGTCGGACTATATTTTGGGATATTATTTTGATAGCCTTATGTACATTGATGTGGCATAAATGTCAATGATGATATAAAGGTGTTGATTGTCCAACGGGACTAGTATGATGGATGAATAGAAATATATGTTTTATCATGTGGCTCACCTAGATGTAAGTGTAAGTGTATCATAAGGGGTGCCCGAGTGGGACAGCAACTGGTGCTCGTCGCGGCCCCTAAACGGGTCGTGACAGAATCATTAGCTTTGTAGAAACATAATATCATGGGCCTTAGACTCTTTAGACTTAGACTCATCATCATCGTTATCATGCTCGTAACATATCTCTTATCTTGTCTCATATGAAGCTCTTTATGAAGATTGACTCATAGTTTTTGGACGTAGGAATGTCATGAAGAGATACGAATTATCATGTCATAAGAATCATGCCTTAGAAAGAAGGGACTAGCCTTACATACCCCTCGTTTAGCTACTCTAACGCTTGAACGTTCCTCTTCAATATTCACGTTTCTACCTTCAAGAGAGTTTACACTCATATTAGATAATCGATAACATAAGCGTGTTTGAACTAAAGCTATAGAAAATTGAGCAGCATCTCCTTTGTTCCTACGACTTTCTCTATATCGTATACCAACTCCCAAACGTCAATAATAACATTCGTAATATCATCATCAATGACTTTAGTCAAATTCATCATTATCCAATCCCCACAATTTCCTCTCAAGGTCATCCATAATCGTAATCATAATACAACGTTACATTCATTCTCATCTAATGTTTCTCTCATACTCTTAACATCATTCCTAACATAATTACAATCACAATCACAATCATATCAATATTCATGATTCATTCCAAACTACTACTCAAAATTTACACTATTCCCACTTTCATGACCCATTTCCTATACCCTTCCACAATCCAAGTGTTTTAACTTTTCAACACCTTAAATAACATGTAAATACCATAAAACGTACCTTTGATAGTGTGGGAATGAGCTTTAAGTGGAAATACTTCACTTGAGCAAAACCCTAGTTCCGCTTCCCATGGAATTTCTTGACTTGGATGAACTTTGATGTGTTTCTCACACTTAGTTTTGTTGATTTGATGAAGTTGATCATCAATTTCTCATGATTTCTTGTATATGGAGTGTGTGGAAGGTTCTAAAGAATTCTTGAGTTGTGTAGAAGAAAAATGATATGAAATAAATGTGTTGAGGTCCTTATATCAACTTTTAAAAATCTGTCCCGACGAAATTATACGGACACTTATACGGTCCGTATAAATTTATACGGTCCGTATAAGTGACCGTGAAATTGCTTCAACAAGCATCCCTTTTTGTGTCAATTTGACGGGACATTATACGGTCTGTATAAATTTATACGGTCCGTATAAGTGACCGTGAAATCACCCATCAACTTATCGCTTCTGTGTTCATTATACGGCACATTATATGGTCTGTATAATTTTATACGGTCCGTATAAGTGACCGTATAATCCCATCAGTGAGGGACTTCACTGTGACGATTCTGCGGTCCATTATACGGACCGTATAATCGGCCGTAGAACCCACCTTTTCTCCGATCTTGTTCTCGTCACTTCGTTTGATCTCCAATCCTTATGGAACCTTCTTGACACTTGTTTAACACCTCATTAACAATCTAAGGGATATTATAACTCCTCTCTAAAACATTATTAAGCCATCATTAATTCGATACTCATGAATTCTGCCCGGTACACAACATATATCTTGTTTTCTTTAACAACTTTCATCTCCTACCTCAAATGTCTTTGAAATCTTATTTAAAATCATCAAATGGTATTTCTTTCTTATCGAAACATTGTATACATCGTTCCCTTCGTTAGTCTACTCACTGTACGTTAACGAAAAACTTTCGGGGTGTAACAGTTACGCAAGTGTGTTGGAGATCCTTCCAGGATTGTACCTGTGGATGATGTACAGGTCACGAAGACACTGTCCTATGAGGAAGTATCGGTTGCTATTCTGGATAGGAAAGTCCAAAGGCTTAGAAATATGGACGTAGCTTCAGTCAAAGTCCTATGGAGGAATAATAACAGAGAAGAAATGACTTGGGAAGCTGAGGAAGAAATGAAATCTAGATACCCGCATTATTCCCACACCCAGAAGACGTGCAGACAGGGCCATCAGCACCCTCAGGTATGTAATGCTTCTCTAAAGTGATTTCTTGGTCGTGTGTGGCCAATATGGATATTGATGTTGTAGCCCAGTGAGGCGATTATATGTTTTGGGTTGTCGTGACAGGATGATAGTGGTACAATTACAGGGGAAACTCTGGCGAAATTTTCGTAGAAATCCCTAAGAACTTAACATTCAAGGACGAATGTTCCTAATGGGGGGGGGGGGGGGGGAAGAATGTTACACCTCGAAAAATTTTCACGTCGTTTGCGTCGTAAGTAAACTAAAGTAAGCTCGGAGAGGTCATGGAACCCTTATAAGGTTAATGAATACTCAGATACCACTTTTGTCACGACCCCACTAGAGGCTGTGACGGGTACCCAATACTACTATATCGGGCACCTTTTATCTCATGATATGCTCTATATTTCCGTAATGTTATTATTCATGCTTTGTATCCTTTAATATGTTATTACTCATGCCTTACATACTCAGTACATTGCTCGTACTGACGTCCCTTCTCGTGGACACTGCGTCATACCCGCAGGTAAACAGGTAGACGCGTCTGATCCCTAGGAGCTCCACCAGCGGCACATTGAGAGCGCTCCAGTTGTTCCGAAGCTTCAGTTTATCGGTACTACTCTTGTGTACATATTTGGGCACGGGGGAATCCGGCCCCTTCTTGTGGATATATGCATCTTATTTAGAGGCTCGTAGATAGACGTGTGCAGTCAGATGTTTCACAATCTTGTTCGTCCTTGTTATTGTATAATATTTTGGTAAAGCTTATTGACATTCGGTTACAAGTACGCTATTGATGACTATGTTGAGTAAAATATGACTGTATCGTCCATATGGCCCACTCAGTAGTAAGAATAGAATGCGAGAAAAGAGGTGCCCGGTATAGTAGTATCGGGTACCCGTCACGGCCTCTAGTGGGGTTGTGACAATTGGGATGGCACCATTTGAAGCTCTGTATGGGAGAAGGTGTAGGTCACCAATTGGGTGGTTCGAAGTTGGTGAAGCAGAGTGGTTAGGGCCAGATTTGGTCTATCAGGCGATGGAGAAAGTCAAATTGGTTCAAGAGCATTTGAAAACGGCTCAGAGTCGCCAAAGGTCTTACACAGATGTGAGGCGAAGGGACTTAGAATTTCAAGTTAAGGATTGGGTGTTCCTTAAAGTCTCACCTATGAAGGGTGTTATAAGATTTGCGAAGAAAGTGAAGCTTAGTACCAGATATATTGGACCTTATAGAATTTCACGAAAGGTCGGTCTAGTAGCTTATGAACTTGAGTTGCCACAAGAGTTGGCTGTTGTTCACCCAGTGCTTCATGTATCCATGTTGAGGAAGTGTGTAGGAGACCCGTCGTTGGTAGTTCCTGCTGATACTATAACAGTTAAGGATGGCCTCACCTATGAGGAGATCCCCGTAGCCATTCTTGATCATCAAGTTCGCAAGTTGAGAACTAAGGAAGTAGCCTCAATAAAGGTCTTATGGAGGAGCCAGAAAGTTGAAGAGGCTACATGGGAGGCTGAAGAAGATAATAAATCCAGATATCCTCACTTGTTTGAAGAGCAAGCGGATAGACTTCAAGGTAAATACCTTTAGTATTCATGTCATGTCCCTTATGTATTCATGCCTCACGTTTCACGTTCAAGTTCATGTATTCTCTATTCATGTCTCATGTTTTAGCACTCATGTTTTCATAAAACTACGTCATGTTTCTTCACGTTCATATATTCAAGTTATGTCCAGCCGCATTCTTAACCATGACCCATCAGTCGAGGACGAATGATCCCAAGGGAGAGATATTGTAACACCTCGTGCATTCGGGTTAAGATTTGACTCATAAGACGGGGTTATAATGAACCCAATTTGAGTGGTGTATAAATGGTTTTTGAAACCCAATCAAGACATGAGAAGAGTCCTTGAGCAAAGGAAAGTCGGAAGCTACCCTACGGAGCGGGTTTTCAAGTGAGTTTGCGCCTTGTCTCAATTAAAATGAGTATACGGAAAACTCTGTAAGGTATTTTGGAACTTATAAAAGTTATAGATCCTTGAAATACCTTTCCAACAGTATATTATGGAGGTCAAACAAACATTTGTACAAAAAGTTATGCCCGTTTTACTAAAACAGTGCTTTGCCGATTTACGGTGGAATCTACGGGCCGTGAAAATTATACGGGCCGTAGATTTAGGCTGTAAAATTGGTCCAGAAATCCCAAATCACAATAATTGATTTACGGTGGGATATATGGTCCGTAAACTTTTATAGGCCGTAAAATAGGGCGTAAAATGGGTCCGACACCAATTTTAAAACTTCGTTTTAAGGCTTTTTCACTTTATTCTTCACACCCCCAAGCCCTAGAACGACCTTCTATTCTCTCCCATCATCAAGAACACCAAGGTAAGCCTATTCTAATCATTCCAAGTCAATTCTAATATATATCCTTATAATCTAAACAAGAAATCATCATTCCTAACCTAAGGTTGTCAAGAAAACCCATCTCAAGGTTCAAGATTCAAGATTTTGGAAATCTTATTCAAAGTTAAAGTCTTTATTTCAAGTTTGGAGCATTACTAGGTATGTGGAGTTACTATCTACGTGTAGGAATATCATTGTTCTTCCCCACGCCTCTTAATTCATAAAGTATGAATCTTTACGAAAACTAGGGTTTCTATACCATGCTCATAACAACCCTAGGTCTATGTCCATGATTATACTATGTATGAATTCCTGTTATTCTATCATTGTGTTCTTAATAACTCCATATGATTATTGAGAATCAGTCCGTAATCCATGAAAACCCATATATCTCATTCCATGGATTCTTACATGCAAGTTATTATATGCTATGATATTTCTCAAGAAAATACTATGTTTTACAAGTTCATGCAAGCAAGTTATAATTCATGATATCCACTTACAAGCAAGTTGTGATTCATGAAACCATGCGCAGCAAGTGCCACTTATTTTTACTTGTTCATGTTTTTGGGAGTTGCATTAATTACCGAGAAGGCTTCAAATAGCCTGAAACTACGTAGCCACCGTAGGATGAGGATTGCTCCATCCATGCTTAGGACGATCTCTCATAATGACTGGATCCTTTCATAATATTATTAAATTTCATGTCCCTGGCAAGATATGAGTGTTCTGCTGGTAGGACGCAAGTACCAGACCATGTTGTCGGTTATATTTACTGTTCTCCCTACTCACGATACTCTACACATGTCTTATATGTATATTTACTCATGTTCATGATCATCTTTCTGCTCAGTCTCTGTTATGTTATTTGCATGTCCCATGTTATTTCATTCGGTTGCTTTACATGCCAGGATGTTATATCCCATATTTTCATACATTGGGACGTTTTAAAATAAACGCGACAAGTTAAATACAAGACTATCTTAAGATACGAAGTAGAGATTTTAACTTCCGGTTTCGTTTCGAGTCACAATTCACCTACAATTTCGTTGGCATGAAAGTATTAATGGAAAATGGGGATTAAATTAACCATGGTTAGATTAATAAGTGGGATTGGGAACAAAAAAATCAGCCCATTATTTAAAGCCATGTTTGGCCGTGTAGAATAATGGAGTGGTCAAAGATTCTTGACCCAAGTTAGTGTAGTACACATGGCCAAAATATGGAGTGAATACATAATGTGAAAAATCTGATTCACTCCACATTCCACAACTCATTTCAACACTTACAAGTTGGAAATACATAGTGAGAGAAAGAGAAGCTCTCGGCTAGAGCTAGCCGAGAGTGGTGAGGTGAGTTCAATCCAAAAAAAAATCAGCTTTCTTCCTCAAATCAACTCCTCATTTAGTGTACAAGAATAGGTAGTAGTTGTTGAAAAGAAACAAGGAAGTGTATCACCTCAATAGAGTTGAAGTTTCGGCCAAGGTGAAGAACAAGATTGAAAGGTAAGAATGCTTATTGTTCTTGTGTTGTATGATGATTTGAATGTATAGTTCATGCATGTTGTTGTTGGATTGTTGTTGTAGTTGAAGTAGAGAGTGAGCCGTGAGTGAGGTGAAGTCATGATTGATTTCATTTTGCATGTATTGTTGATGAATTGAATATGTACCAACATAGGTAAATGAACAAAGATTGTAGAAGTTGGTTGTGATGTTGCATGTTGGATATTGGGCTGTTTTTCTTGAATTGAAAATGAGCCGTGTGTTGAAGGTTCTAATGAAGTCATGCTTTATCTTCTTGAACATGTATTGGGAATGGATTGAATGTATTGTAGTTGGATAAACGGATAAAAATCATGAAATCGTGGGAAGGGGGTTGTAGCCGTGAAAAAGGGACTGTTTTAGGGGAGATTTAGGGACTGTTTTGTGTCACATTTGGATTGTTGTTGTTATGGACATTGTGGTGTATTGTATTCATGTTGAATATGTGAATTGAGGTGTTAAAGAAATGAATTATGTTGAAGTGTATAGGCAGTCCAAAACCGTGGACAGTTTTGATGTTAGAAGTGAATTTGTGTGTGTTGAATGTTGATTCTTGTTGCAAACGTTTAGTGAAAATAAAGTGCATTGATTCAAGTTGAAACTGAAATGATGGTGGGCTGTTGTAGGAATGAAAACGAGGTTAAAACAGTTCCAAGAATCATGAAAGTAATGTCATTAAACGTGTTGTTGTTGTTGCAAGTTAAACTGGAAAATTGCTAAGTGAGAATGGAAATGCTATGTGTGTTGTTTAGCCGTGTGTATGAAACAGTTTGAATGGTGTAGGGACTTCCCAAGCTCCCTAAGTCATGTTTAAACAAGTTTTGATTAATATATGAAAGAACGATTAGCAATGTTAGGTTGTAACGCTAGTTGGTTCGAATGCGAACGAAACGTCGTTTAAATGTTAGAAAGGAATTGTGAGCGTCAAAATACGTATTGAATTCCCTTGTAGACTAATTGTAGTTCTTCATATCTTGATATAGGATAAGTGTTTTTGGGCAGCAAGTACGAGTTAGAATACAACTAAACGCTAAAGGTATGTAAAGCCTATTCCTTCTTTCTTTTGGCATGTCCTAGACGTAAGTATGAAATGATATGAACCTTGGGGTAAATTCTACTCTCTAGTTCCATGCATGACTTATGATTCTATATTTCCTTAATGCTATTGTCACGAGCCTACAATATGAATGACTAATGAATAATGTATGAAAGTTCCTACTCTTAAAGAATTGCACAACTAGAGGCATACTTGACTTTCAAAAGCTACACCATGTTAAAGTGATACATGTACATGAAATCTGAAACGTTTCTTTTAATAGTTTGTTATGAGACATAAAATGAACTGAATATGAATATTATCTTGACACTTTAGAGCTGGTTAGTTGCTTATCCATTGAGTCTCAAAAGATGAATTGCATATATGTGGTTGCTTATTATTCTGCTCGTGCTTACCGCTATATCCTTCACTGAGTCCCAGGCCAGGGTACGTTTTCGTGCACATATTTACTATATTAATCACTGAGTCCCTCACTAGAGGGCCGGGACACGTTATATATATATATATATATATATATAAGATGATATGATGATATGGTGGTATGATGATATGATGATATGGAGATGATGGTGGCCAGGAAGGCATATTCATTATTACCGAGTCCCTCATTAAAGGGCCGGGACACGTTATATATATATATGATGACATGATGATATGGTGATATAATGATATGATGACATGGAAACGGTGGCCAGGAGGGCATATATTCCTTATTACCGAGTCCCTCATTAAAGGGCCGGGACACGTTATATATGTTATATACGGAATGATTATGCAGCTTTGAGTACAAAACTCTATAATAACACTGATATGAGAATGATACAGACGAAATGTGTTCAAAGGCAAGTTTTTAAGAAATTTTGGTTGTTGCACTGAGTCCTATATACCTTGTCTCATTATAAGTCTATTACTATGTTTCAAGCTTTACATGCTCAGTACATATTCCGTACTGACCCCCTTTCTTCGGGGGGGCTGCGTTCGTGCCCGCAGGTACAGACGCTCGTTTCGGAGATCCGCCAGCTTAGGATACCTATTCAGCTATTTTGGACTGCTCCCTTGTTCCGGAGCCTAGCTTGTGGTATAACTCCCTTATGTTGTATTCATATGTCTTTGTTTGGGTACGGCGGGGCCCTGTCCCGCCATATGATACGGTCATTACTATTAGAGGTCTGTGGACATCGGTGTGGGTCTGTTTGTAGTTGTTGATGCTTTTTATGTCTATGACTTATGTTTGGGGCGTACCCATTCGTAATGGCAGCCTTGTCGGCTTGCATATATATGTATGTTTATTATTTTGTATATCGTGGCAGCCTTGTCGGCTTGCGTAGGAATATATATATATATATATATATATATATATATATATATATATATATATATATATATATATATATATATATATATATATATGTTGTTGTTTAAAAAGTGCAACTCCTCAGGAGACAGGTGTCTAAGACATACAAAACTTGACAGCTTTAAAATAACGTCCTACCCGTTTTATGTACAAATGAGATCATGACATGCTAATTGCAAATGACTACAATTAACAGATAATATGAGTGTCCAACTCGGGCACTAGTCACGGCCTACGGGGTTGGGTCGTGACAAAAGTGGTATCAGAGCGGTTCAATCCTCGGAGTGTCTACAGACCGTGTCAAGTAGAGTCTTGTTTATCGATGTGTTGTGCACCACATTTATAAACAGGAAGCTACAGGATATTTAGGATGTCATTTTTCCTTCTGTCTTAGATCGTGCGATAGAGCCTGGACTTAGGAAAAATTGGTTTTTGACATCTTTCCTGTAGGTAGGTGCAAAATTGTGAGAGATGAAGAGGCCAGCTTCAGATAGAGGGGGTGCTAAGAAGGCCCCTAGGGTAAGTCCGGGACCCCAGGCTCCAGGACCGAGCAGGAGGAGCCTCAGTTATTCTATCGAGACTGACCCCTCGGAGGACCCAGCGACAATTCCTCCAGAGTTTTTGATATCCAGGGAGGCGGTCCCTGAACCCATACCAGTTGCTCCTATGGCAGGGCACAACGTCAGACCGGCTACCCCGATAAGTGTTACAGATTATTCCAGCCCCCTGTCCTGGTCATCGGTAAAACAGGAGTTGCCCGATTATCTGCATTTTTCGGATTCAGATGAAGAAGACGATGAAGGTCAGACGAGTAGATGGCGGGCAGACGATGACGAAGAGCACACTTCACTTTCTAGATCACCGGGTCACACTAGAGACTGATCGGCTACAGGTATATGAGATCTTATTGAAATTTCGTATGTATGTGTAATTGTTATAGATTGTTACCTAATAGCGGCAAGCGGAAATCAAAAGCATCAGTAACTGTAAGAGGAATATATGTTAGACATAGTATGAATGCTGCAGGTATGTTTGAAACCTGCAGTTAAAAATGGAAAGGAAAAATAAACAGGAAATAGTAACAGGTACAGTTTGGGTTGGATACACGAGGCAAGCTCGTCATTTTCATCTTGTGACTGATATAGGAAGCCCTGTGCGGCTACGATACGATATAATATATATGTATGTATGTTGGCCCTGTGAGGCGTTGTTGGTATTTCCTGGGTGCAGGTTTTGGGATAGTAAGAAATACAGACGAAACTCTGCCAAAATTTTCTGAGAAATAACAAGGAAATGACGTATAAGTTCGTAATATTTTTGGAAAGTCGCGCCAACAGTGACGATAAGGTTTGACTAAGTCGCAAGTGCGTCTGACTTTGAGAGATGAAGATTAACCGATGAATTGATGGTAATAGTAATTATGAGGTCGGTATCAGTATGGTAAAAAGAAATGCTAGGATAATTTGGAAGGGTTTGTGATACTAAGGGATGATTTAGAAGGGGCCGACAAAATCTTAATAAAATGTTATATTGAGGTATCGACGGAACTGATAAGCAGGGGTAAATTACGACGAAATTTATAGTTAAAAGAAGAAATAGGATGATAGAGACAAGAGTGCAAGGGAGGAAGAATTATGACAAACACGAATGTATTGATAGGACAGCTTGTGAGATATTATGGGTAAGATTGAACAAAGGTTAAGTACGCCTACTCCACCGGGTGTAATTAAACTATAGTAAGAGTCGTGAATAAGGCCAAGAAGTGTTACACTATAGGATTGGTTACGAACAAGATATTACGTGAATATAATAAGTGTTGTGATAGAAATGAGTAAAGCCTAGTGAGGAGGCGACTAAAGAATATGACGTGATTTATGTGACTAAGGTATAAAGGCAAAGTGGTTCGATTTCAGTTCCCAGGGGAACCAATTATAGAATGGAGGGGGAATACAGCATCGCCGAGAGGTAAGTTTATTTCATACCTCAAGGCAAGGAAAATGGTTAGGAAGGGTTATATTTACCATCTGGTTCGTGTGCATGACTTGAAAGCAGAAGTACCGACTCTCCAGTCAGTCCCAGTGGTTAATGAATTTCCAGGTGTATTCCCAGATGAACTTCCAGGCCTTCCTCCTGAACTTGAGATAGAGTTCACTATAGATGTATTGCCAGACACTCGGCCCATATCTATTCCTCCTTACAGAATGGCACCCGCAGAATTGAAAGAATTGAAGGAGCAACTGAGAGATTTACTAGAGAAGGGCTTCATTAGGCCCAGTACATCACCTTGGGGAGCACCAGTGTTATTTGTACGAAAGAAGGATGGGTCGCTGCGAATGTGCATTGATTATAGGCAGCTGAACAAAGTCACCATAAAGAACAGATATCCCCTCCCCAGGATTGATGATTTATTTGACCAGTTGCAGGGTGCTAAATGTTTTTCAAAGATAGACTTGCGGTCAGGTTATCACCAGGTGCGGGTAAGGGAAGCAGATATTCCGAAGACTGCATTCAGGACCCGATATGGGCATTACGAGTTTAAGGTGATGTCCTTTGGGCTGACCAATGCTCCAGCAGTATTTATGGACTTGATGAACAGGGTTTTTAAGCCATTCCTTGACTTGTTTGTGATTGTATTCATTGATGATATTCTGGTCTATTCACGATCGGAGGAAGAGCATGCAGATCACTTGAGGACGGTACTCAGGATACTCCAGCACCAGAAATTATATGCTAAGTTTTCTAAATGTGAATTCTGGTTGACTTCGGTAGCATTTCTGGGGCATATTGTTGGAGCAGATGGTATTCGGGTAGACTCGCAAAAAATTGAGGCCGTCAAAACTTGGCCTAGACCGACGACGCCTACTGAGGTACGTAGCTTTCTAGGGCTGGCAGGGTATTACAGGAGATTTGTAGAAAAGTTTGCTTCTATTTCAGCGCCTTTGACAAGGCTAACACAGAAAGCAGCTAAATTCCAGTGGACCGATGCTTGTGAACGGAGTTTCCAATTATTGAAAGATAAGTTGACTACAGCTCCAGTCCTAACTCTTCCCGAAGGGCCAGATGGCTATGTTGTTTATTGTGATGCTTCCGGTGTTGGGTTGGGTTGCGTGTTGATGCAGCACGGCAGAGTTATAGCCTATGCCTCCCGACAGCTCAGGAAGCATGAAAGAAATTATCCTATACATGACCTGGAGTTGGCAGCGGTGATACATGCTTTGAAGATATGGAGACATTACCTATATGGCGTGCATGTTGATATTTATACAGATCATAAAAGTCTCCAGTATATCTTTAAGCAGAAGGAGCTGAATTTGCGGCAAAGGAGATGGCTGGAGTTGCTGAAAGATTATGATGTCGATATTCTATATCACCCAGGGAAGGCTAATGTTGTAGCAGATGCACTCAGCCGTAAATCTATGGCTAGTTTGGCTGGCGTACAGCCAGGAAGGAAAGAGGTAGTCCGTGAGATTCACCAGCTAGCTAGTCTTGGAGTTCGTTTGGCTGATTCTGATAATGGTAGCATTTTGGTGCGAGGTGTTGCTGAGTCCTCTATTGTAGAAGAGGTAAAGAAGCGTCAATATGAGGACCCTGTTCTGGTACATTATAGAGATACAGCACTTCAGAAGGAGGAGACCCCATTTAAGATGTCAGCCGATGGAGTACTACGATACAGAGACAGATTATGTGTACCTGAGGTTGCAGGGTTACGGCAGCAGGTAATGGGGGAAGCACACTGTGCTCGTTATTCTATTCACCCGGGATCGACAAAAATGTATCATGATCTTAGGTGTTTGTACTGGTGGGATGGTATGAAAAAGGACATAGCAGAATTCGTGGCTCAGTGTCCGAATTGCCAGCAGGTCAAGATAGAGCACCAGAAACCTGGAGGGCTATTGCACGAGATGGAAATTCCAACTTGGAAATGGGAGGTAATTAATATGGATTTCGTCACAGGTTTCCCTCGCACCCCGCGGAAGTATGACTCTATCTGGGTTATTGTTGATAGATTGACAAAATCAGCCCACTTTCTTCCAGTCAGGACTACGTACTCAGCTGAGGATTATGCCCGATTGTATCTTAAGGAGATAGTGAGACTTCATGGAATTCCCACAGCGATTATCTCGGATAGAGGGGCCCAGTTTACAGCAAACTTCTGGAGATCCTTCCAGGAGGGATTGGGGACGCAGGTGAGTCTCAGCACCGCATTTCATCCTCAGACTGACGGGCAGGCCGAGCGTACCATCCAGACGCTACACGATATGTTACGGGCCTGTGTCATTGATTTTAGGGGCTGCTGGGATGATCACTTGCCACTTATCGAGTTTTCTTATAATAACAGTTACCACTCTAGCATTCAGATGGCACCGTACGAAGCCCTGTATGGCAGGAAATGCAGATCCCCTATAGGCTGGTTTGATGTTGGCGAGACTAAGCTGATAGGACCAGATATGGTTCAGTAGGCTGTTGATAAGGTGAAACTTATTCAGGAAAGATTACTGACAGCTCAGAGTCGGCAAAAGGCATATGCAGATAATCGACGTCGACACTTGGAATTTCAGGTTGGCGATTGGGTGTTCTTGAAAGTGTCACCCATGAAGGGTGTTATGAGATTCGGCAAGAAAGGGAAGTTGAGCTCGAGATACATTGGACCTTACCAGGTTATCCGTAAGGTAGTCCAAGTTGCCTACGAGTTAGATCTCCCTGCAGATTTAGAAGCAGTACATCCGGTCTTCCATGTGTCAATGCTTCGGAAGTATATAGGCGATCCTTCCAGGGTGTTCCCTACAGATGATATTCAGGTAACTGAGGAGCTATCATACGAAGAACAACCTATTGCCATACTTGATCGACAAATCAGGAGGTTACGAACAAAAGATGTGGCGTCGGTTAAAGTGTTGTGGCGGAACAATAATAGGGAGGAGATGACTTGGGAGGCTGAGGAGGAGATGAAAAAGAAATATCCTCACTTGTTTTCCACATCTACAGGTAATTTAAACTCCCTTGCTTGATTGTGTTAATTGTCTGCTCAATTTATATGTTAGCAATAAGGAAAACCCTCCCCAAAACTCTTATAGAATCCAACGGGATAAAATCGACATTCGAGGACGAATGTTCTAAAGGGGGGGGAGGATGTTATATCCCATATTTTCATACATTGGGACGTTTTAAAATAAATGCGACAAGTTAAATACAAGACTATCTTAAGATACGAAGTAGAGATTTTAACTTCCGGTTTCGTTTCGAGTCACAATTCACCTACAATTTCGTTGGCATGAAAGTATTAATGGAAAATGGGGATTAAATTAACCATGGTTAGATTAATAAGTGGGATTGGGAACAAAAAAATCAGCCCATTATTTAAAGCCATGTTTGGCCGTGTAGAATAATGGAGTGGTCAAAGATTCTTGACCCAAGTTAGTGTAGTACACATGGCCAAAATATGGAGTGAATACATAATGTGAAATATCTGATTCACTCCACATTCCACAACTCATTTCAACACTTAGAAGTTTGGAAATACATAGTGAGAGAAAGAGAAGCTCTCGGCTAGAGCTAGCCGAGAGTGGTGAGGTGAGTTCAATCCAAAAGAAAATCAGCTTTCTTCCTCAAATCAACTCCTCATTTAGTGTACACGAATAGGTAGTAGTTATTGAAAAGAAACAAGGAAGTGTAGCACCTCAATAGAGTTGAAGTTTCGGCCAAGGTGAAGAACAAGATTGAAAGGTAAGAATGCTTATTGTTCTTGTGTTGTATGATGATTTGAATGTATAGTTCATGCATGTTGTTGTTGGATTGTTGTTGTAGTTGAAGTAGAGAGTGAGCCGTGAGTGAGGTGAAGTCATGATTGATTTCATTTTGCATGTATTGTTGATGAATTGAATATGTACCAACATAGGTAAATGAACAAAGATTGTAGAAGTTGGTTGTGATGTTGCATGTTGGATATTGGGCTGTTTTTCTTGAATTGAAAATGAGCCGTGTGTTGAAGGTTCTAATGAAGTCATGCTTTATCTTCTTGAACATGTATTGGGAATGGATTGAATGTATTGTAGTTGGATAAACGGATAAAAATCATGAAATCGTGAGAAGGGGGTTGTAGCCGTGAAAAAGGGACTGTTTTAGGGGAGATTTAGGGACTGTTTTGTGTCACATTTGGATTGTTGTTGTTATGGACATTGTGGTGTATTGTATTCATGTTGAATATGTGAATTGAGGTGTTAAAGAAATGAATTATGTTGAAGTGTATAGGCAGTCCAAAACCGTGGACAGTTTTGATGTTAGAAGTGAATTTGTGTGTGTTGAATGTTGATTCTTGTTGCAAACGTTTAGTGAAAATAAAGTGCATTGATTCAAGTTGAAACTGAAATGATGGTGGGCTGTTGTAGGAATGAAAACGAGGTTAAAACAGTTCCAAGAATCATGAAAGTAATGTCATTAAACGTGTTGTTGTTGTTGCAAGTTAAAACTGGAAAATTGCTAAGTGAGAATGGAAATGCTATGTGTGTTGTTTAGCCGTGTGTATGAAACAGTTTGAATGGTGTAGGGACTGCCCAAGCTCCCTAAGTCATGTTTAAACAAGTTTTGATTAATATATGAAAGAACGATTAGCAATGTTAGGTTGTAACGCTAGTTGGTTCGAATGCGAACGAAACGTCGTTTAAATGTTAGAAAGGAATTGTGAGCGTCAAAATACGTATTGAATTCCCTTGTAGACTAATTGTAGTTCTTCATATCTTGATATAGGATAAGTGTTTTTGGGCAGCAAGTACGAGTTAGAATACAACTAAACGCTAAAGGTATGTAAAGCCTATTCCTTCTTTCTTTTGGCATGTCCTAGACGTAAGTATGAAATGATATGAACCTTGGGGTAAATTCTACTCTCTAGTTCCATGCATGACTTATGATTCTATATTTCCTTAATGCTATTGTCACGAGCCTACAATATGAATGACTAATGAATAATGTATGAAAGTTCCTACTCTTAAAGAATTGCACAACTAGAGGCATACTTGACTTTCAAAAGCTACACCATGTTAAAGTGATACATGTACATGAAATCTTAAACGTTTCTTGTCATAGTTTGTTATGAGACTTAAAATGAACTGAATATGAATATTATCTTGACACTTTAGAGCTGGTTAGTTGCTTATCCATTGAGTCTCAAAAGATGAATTGCATATATGTGGTTGCTTATTATTCTGCTCGTGCTTACCGCTATATCCTTCACTGAGTCCCAGGCCAGGGTACATTTTCGTGCCCATATTTACTATATTAATCACCGAGTCCCTCACTAGAGGGCCGGGACACGTTATATATATATATATATATATATATATATATATATATATATATATATATAAGATGATATGATGATATGGTGGTATGATGATATGATGATATGGAGATGATGGTGGCCAGGAAGGCATATTCATTATTATCGAGTCCCTCAGTAAAGGGCCGGGACACGTTATATATATATATATATGATGACATGATGACATGGTGATATAATGATATGATGACATGGAAACGGTGGCCAGGAGGGCATATATTCCTTATTACCGAGTCCCTCATTAAAGGGCCGGGACACGTATATGTTTATGTTTATGGTGCTATGATTTTAATTACCGAGTCCCTCATTAAAGGGCCGGGACACGTTATATATGTTATATACGGAATGATTATGCAGCTTTGATTACAAAACTCTGTAATAACACTGATATGAGAATGATACAGACGAAATGTGTTCAAAGGCAAGTTTTTAAGAAATTCTGGTTGTTTCACTGAGTCCTATATACCTTGTCTCAATATAAGTCTATTACTATGTTTCAAGCTTTACATGCTCAGTACATATTCCGTACTGACCCCCTTTCTTCGGGGGGCTGCGTTCGTGCCCGCAGGTACAGACGCTCGTTTCGGAGATCCGCCAGCTTAGGATACCTATTCAGCTATTTTGGACTGCTCCCTTGTTCCGGAGCCTAGCTTGTGGTATAACTCCCTTATGTTGTATTCATACGTGTTTGTTTGGGTACGGCGGGGCCCTGTCCCGCCATATGATACGGTCATTACTATTAGAGGTCTGTGGACATCGGTGTGGGTCTGTTTGTAGTTGTTGATGCGTTTTATGTCTATGACTTATGTTTGGGGCGTACCCATTCGTAATGGCAGCCTTGTCGGCTTGCATATATATGTATGTTTATTATTTTGTATATCGTGGCAGCCTTGTCGGCTTGCGTAGGAATATATATATATATATATATATATATATATATATATATATGTTGTCGTTTTAAAAGTGCAACTCCTCAGGAGACAGGTGTCTAAGACATACAAAACTTGACAGCTTTAAAATAACGTCCTACCCGTTTTATGTACAAATGAGATCATGACATGCTAATTGCAAATGACTACAATTAACAGATAATATGAGTGTCCAACTCGGGCACTAGTCACGGCCTACGGGGTTGGGTCGTGACAGAAGTGGTATCAGAGCGGTTCAATCCTCGGAGTGTCTACAGACCGTGTCAAGTCGAGTCTTTTTTATCGATGTGTTGTGCACCACATTTATAAACAGGAAGCTACAGGACATTTAGGATGTCATCTTTCCTTCTGTCTTAGATCGTGCGATAGAGCCTCGACTTAGGAAAAATTGGTTTCTGACGTCTTTCCTGTAGGTAGGTGCAGAATTGCGAGAGATGAAGAGGCCAGCTTCAGATAGCGGGGGTGCTAATAAGGCCCCTAGGGTAAGTCCGGGACCCCAGGCTCCAGGACCGAGCAGGAGGAGCCTCAGTTATTCTATCAAGACTGACCCCTCGGAGGACCCAGCGACAATTCCTCCAGAGTTTTTGATATCCAGGGAGGCGGTCCCTGAACCCATACCAGTTGCTCCTATGGCAGGGCACAACGTCAGACCGGCTACCCCGGTAAGTGTTACAGATTATTCCAGCCCCCTGTCCTGGTCATCGGTAAAACAGGAGTTGCCCGATTATCTGCATTTTCCGGATTCAGATGAAGAAGACGATGAATGTCAGACGATTAGATGGCGGGCAGACGATGACGAAGAGGACACTTCACTTTCTAGATCACCGGGTCACACTAGAGACTGATCGGCTACAGGTATATGAGATCTTATCGAAATTTCCAATGTATGTGTAATTGTTATAGATTGTTACCTAATAGCGGCAAGCGGAAATCAAAAGCATCAGTAACTGTAAGCGGAATATATGTTAGACATAGTATGAATGCTGCAGGTTTGTTTGAAACCTGCAGTTAAAAATGGAAAGGAAAAATAAACAGGAAATAGTAACAGGTACAGTTTGGGTTGGATACACGAGGCAAGCTCGTCATTTTCATCTTGTGACTGATATAGGAAGCCTTGTGCGGCTACGATACGATATAATATATATGTATGTATGTTGGCCCTGTGAGGCGTTGTTGGTATTTCCTGCGTGCAGGTTTTGGGATAGTAAGAAATACAGACGAAACTCTGCCAAAATTTTCTGAGAAATAACAAGGAAATGACGTATAAGTTCGTAATATTTTTGGAAAGTCGCGCCAACAGTGACGATAAGGTTTGACTAAGTCGCAAGTGCGTCTGACTTTGAGAGATGAAGATTAACCGATGAATTGATGGTAATAGTAATTATGAGGTCGGTATCAGTATGGTAAAAAGAAATGCTAGGATAATTTGGAAGGGTTTGTGATACTAAGGGATGATTTAGAAGGGGCCGACAAAATCTTAATAAAATGTTATATTGAGGTATCGACGGAACTGATAAGCAGGGGTAAATTACGACGAATTTATAGTTAAAAGAAGAAATAGGATGATTGAGACAAGAGTGCAAGGGAGGAAGAATTATGACAAACACGAATGTATTGATAGGACAGCTTGTGAGATATTATGGGTAAGATTGAACAAAGGTTAAGTACGCCTACTCCACCGGGTGTAATTAAACTATAGTAAGAGTCGTGAATAAGGCCAAGAAGTGTTACACTATAGGATTGGTTACGAACAAGATATTACGTGAATATAATAAGTGCTGTGATAGAAATGAGTAAATCCTAGTGAGGAGACGACTAAAGAATATGACGTGATTTATGTGACTAAGGTATAAAGGCAAAGTGGTTCGATTTCAGTTCCCAGGGGAACCAATTATAGAATGGAGGGGGAATACAGCATCGCCGAGAGGTAAGTTTATTTCATCCCTCAAGGCAAGGAAAATGGTTAGGAAGGGCTATATTTACCATCTGGTTCGTGTGCATGACTTGAAAGCAGAAGTACCGACTCTCCAGTCAGTCCCAGTGGTTAATGAATTTCCAGGTGTATTCCCAGATGAACTTCCAGGCCTTCCTCTTGAACGTGAGATAGAGTTCACTATAGATGTATTGCCAGACACTCGGCCCATATCTATTCCTCCTTACAGAATGGCACCCGCAGAATTGAAAGAATTGAAGGAGCAACTGAGAGATTTACTAGAGAAGGGCTTCATTAGGCCCAGTACATCACCTTGGGGAGCACCAGTGTTATTTGTACGAAAGAAGGATGGGTCGCTGCGAATGTGCATTGATTATAGGCAGCTGAACAAAGTCACCATAAAGAACAGATATCCCCTCCCCAGGATTGATGATTTATTTGACCAGTTGCAGGGTGCTAAATGTTTTTCAAAGATAGACTTGCGGTCAGGTTATCACCAGGTGCGGGTAAGGGAAGCAGATATAACAGTTACCACTCTAGCATTCAGATGGCACCATACGAAGCCCTGTATGGCAGGAAATGCAGATCCCCTATAGGCTGGTTTGATGTTGGCGAGACTAAGCTGATAGGACCAGATATGGTTCAGTAGGCTGTTGATAAGGTGAAACTTATTCAGGAAAGATTACTGACAGCTCAGAGTCGGCAAAAGGCATATGCAGATAATCGACGTCGACACTTGGAATTTCAGGTTGGCGATTGGGTGTTCTTGAAAGTGTCACCCATGAAGGGTGTTATGAGATTCGGCAAGAAAGGGAAGTTTAGCTCGAGATACATTGGACCTTACCAGGTTATCCGTAAGGTAGGCCAAGTTGCCTACGAGTTAGATCTACCTGCAGATTTAGAAGCAGTACATCCGATCTTCCATGTGTCAATGCTTCGGAAGTATATAGGCGATCCTTCCAGGGTGTTCCCTACAGATGATATTCAGGTAACTGAGGAGCTATCATACGAAGAACAACCTATTGCCATACTTGATCGACAAATCAGGAGGTTACGAACAAAAGATGTGGCGTCGGTTAAAGTGTTGTGGCGGAACAATAATAGGGAGGAGATGACTTGGGAGGCTGAGGAGGAGATGAAAAAGAAATATCCTCACTTGTTTTCCACATCTACAGGTAATTTAAACTCCCTTGCTTGATTGTGTTAATTGTCTGCTCAATTTATGTGTTAGCAATAAGGAAAACCCTCCCCAAAACTCTTATAGAATCCAATGGGATAAAATCGACATTCGAGGACGAATGTTCTAAAGGGGGGGAGGATGTTATATCCCATATTTTCATACATTGGGACGTTTTAAAATAAATGCGACAAGTTAAATACAAGACTATCTTAAGATACGAAGTAGAGATTTTAACTTCCGGTTTCGTTTCGAGTCACAATTCACCTACAATTTCGTTGGCATGAAAGTATTAATGGAAAATGGGGATTAAATTAACCATGGTTAGATTAATAAGTGGGATTGGGAACAAAAAAATCAGCCCATTATTTAAAGCCATGTTTGGCCGTGTAGAATAATGGAGTGGTCAAAGATTCTTGACCCAAGTTAGTGTAGTACACATGGCCAAAATATGGAGTGAATACATAATGTGAAAAATCTGATTCACTCCACATTCCACAACTCATTTCAACACTTAGAAGTTTGGAAATACATAGTGAGAGAAAGAGAAGCTCTCTAGCCGAGAGTGGTGAGGTGAGTTCAATCCAAAAAAAAATCAGCTTTCTTCCTCAAATCAACTCCTCATTTAGTGTACACGAATAGGTAGTAGTTGTTGAAAAGAAACAAGGAAGTGTAGCACCTCAATAGAGTTGAAGTTTCGGCCAAGGTGAAGAACAAGATTGAAAGGTAAGAATGCTTATTGTTCTTGTGTTGTATGATGATTTGAATGTATAGTTCATGCATGTTGTTGTTGGATTGTTGTTGTAGTTGAAGTAGAGAGTGAGCCGTGAGTGAGGTGAAGTCATGATTGATTTCATTTTGCATGTATTGTTGATGAATTGAATATGTACCAACATAGGTAAATGAACAAAGATTGTAGAAGTTGGTTGTGATGTTGCATGTTGGATATTGGGCTGTTTTTCTTGAATTGAAAATGAGCCGTGTGTTGAAGGTTCTAATGAAGTCATGCTTTATATTCTTGAACATGTATTGGGAATGGATTGAATGTATTGTAGTTGGATAAACGGATAAAAATCATGAAATCGTGGGAAGGGGGTTGTAGCCGTGAAAAAGGGACTGTTTTAGGGGAGATTTAGGGACTGTTTTGTGTCACATTTGGATTGTTGTTGTTATGGACATTGTGGTGTATTGTATTCATGTTGAATATGTGAATTGAGGTGTTAAAGAAATGAATTATGTTGAAGTGTATAGGCAGTCCAAAATCGTGGACAGTTTTGATGTTAGAAGTGAATTTGTGTGTGTTGAATGTTGATTCTTGTTGCAAATGTTTAGTGAAAATAAAGTGCATTGATTCAAGTTGAAACTGAAATGATGGTGGGCTGTTGTAGGAATGAAAACGAGGTTAAAATAGTTCCAAGAATCATGAAAGTAATGTCATTAAACGTGTTGTTGTTGTTGCAAGTTAAAACTGGAAAATTGCTAAGTGAGAATGGAAATGCTATGTGTGTTGTTTAGCCGTGTGTATGAAACAGTTTGAATGGTGTAGGGACTGCCCAAGCTCCCTAAGTCATGTTTAAACAAGTTTTGATTAATATATGAAAGAACGATTAGCAATGTTAGGTTGTAACGCTAGTTGGTTCGAATGCGAACGAAACGTCGTTTAAATGTTAGAAAGGAATTGTGAGCGTCAAAATACGTATTGAATTCCCTTGTAGACTAATTGTAGTTCTTCATATCTTGATATAGGATAAGTGTTTTTGGGCAGCAAGTACGAGTTAGAATACAACTAAACGCTAAAGGTATGTAAAGCCTATTCCTTCTTTCTTTTGGCATGTCCTAGACGTAAGTATGAAATGATATGAACCTTGGGGTAAATTCTACTCTCTAGTTCCATGCATGACTTATGATTCTATATTTCCTTAATGCTATTGTCACGAGCCTACAATATGAATGACTAATGAATAATGTATGAAAGTTCCTACTCTTAAAGAATTGCACAACTAGAGGCATACTTGACTTTCAAAAGCTACACCATGTTAAAGTGATACATGTACATGAAATCTTAAACGTTTCTTGTAATAGTTTGTTATGAGACTTAAAATGAACTGAATATGAATATTATCTTGACACTTTAGAGCTGGTTAGTTGCTTATCCATTGAGTCTCAAAAGATGAATTGCATATATGTGGTTGCTTATTATTCTGCTCGTGCTTACCGCTATATCCTTGACTGGGTCCCAGGCCAGGGTACGTTTTCGTGCACATATTTACTATATTAATCACCGAGTCCCTCACTAGAGGGCCGGGACACGTTATATATATATATATATATAAGATGATATGATGATATGGTGGTATGATGATATGATGATATGATGATATGGAGATGATGGTGGCCAGGAAGGCATATTCATTATTACCGAGTCCCTCATTAAAGGGCCGGGACACGTTATATATATATATATGATGACATGATGACATGGTGATATAATGATATGATGACATGGAAACGGTGGCTAGGAGGGCATATATTCCTTATTACCGAGTCCCTCATTAAAGGGCCGGGACACGTATATGTTTATGTTTATGGTGCTATGATTTTAATTACCGAGTCCCTCATTAAAGGGCCGGGACACGTTATATATGTTATATACGGAATGATTATGCAGCTTTGATTACAAAACTCTATAATAACACTGATATGAGAATGATACAGACGAAATGTGTTCAAAGGCAAGTTTTTAAGAAATTCTGGTTGTTGCACTGAGTCCTATATACCTTGTCTCAATATAAGTCTATTACTATGTTTCAAGCTTTACATGCTCAGTACATATTCCGTACTGACCCCCTTTCTTCGGGGGGCTGCGTTCGTGCCCGCAGGTACAGACGCTCGTTTCGGAGATCCGCCAGCTTAGGATACCTATTCAGCTATTTTGGACTGCTCCCTTGTTCCGTAGCCTAGCTTGTGGTATAACTCCCTTATGTTGTATTCATATGTGTTTGTTTGGGTACGGCGGGGCCCTGTCCCGCCATATGATACGGTCATTACTATTAGAGGTCTGTGGACATCGGTGTGGGTCTGTTTGTAGTTGTTGATGCGTTTTATGTCTATGACTTATGTTTGGGGCGTACCCATTCGTAATGGCAGCCTTGTCGGCTTGCATATATATGTATGTTTATTATTTTGTATATCGTGGCAGCCTTGTCGGCTTGCGTAGGAATATATATATATATATATATATATATATATATATATATATATATATATATATATATATATGTTGTTGTTTAAAAAGTGCAACTCCTCAGGAGACAGGTGTCTAAGACATACAAAACTTGACAGCTTTAAAATAACGTCCTACCCATTTTATGTACAAATGATATCATGACATGCTAATTGCAAATGACTACAATTAACAGATAATATGAGTGTCCAACTCGGGCACTAGTCACGGCCTACGGGGTTGGGTCGCGACACCAGTACATTCGATGTGCTGACGTCCCCTTTTATTGCCCGGGGGCCTGCATTTCACGATGCAGGTACGGATTTACAGGATGCCACATCTGCTCAGTAGGATTTGCACGTACCAGCTTATTGGTGAGCCCCATCTCATTCGGGGTTTAGGCATCGTCTTTCTTTATTTAGTTTTACATCTAAAGGTATGTTGGGGGCCTTGTCCCAGCAAGTATGTTACGTATTTCATACTCATGTTAGAGGTTTCATAGACAAGACAAGTGTCATGCTAGACTTCAGAGTTGGTTAGCCAGTTTGGTTCATTTATGATATTGTCTGCATTCATGACTTGACCAAGTACTTGTGTTTAATATTATGACTTACTATGTTTTACAAAAGCTCATCATGCACTTCACTTTATAATTCCGCTCATGTATGCCTCATGATGATTCAGCAAGCCATGTGGTTCGCTCGGTCACATGTCGTGTTATAACAGGCTATGGTTCGGGGCGTGATAAAACTTGGTATCAGAGCCTAGGTTCAAGTGTCTTTAGGGAGTCTATGAAATCGTGTCCAGTGGGGTCACTTTTATATGTGTGAGGGCCCCATACATATAAACAGTTGACCACCAAGACATTCAGGATTGTCTCACTTCTTTCATACTGTTACACCTTGGAAAACTCCCCGTTAACGTACAATGAATAGGCTAGCATAGAGCGCAATGTATGCGATGTTTCGATAAGTAAGAAATGGAATTTGATGACCCTAATCGAGACTCAAAGACAATTAACGAAAAGAAAGAAGGATTATCAAGGAAGGCAAAGGATGTGTTGTGCGTCGGGTAAGAATTATGAGCGACGAATTAATGATGGCATAATGACGTCTTAGTGAAGAGTGATAACATCCCTTAGATTGGTATTGAGGTGTTAAACAAGTGTCAAGAAGGTTCCATAAGGATTGGAGATCAAACGAGTCGACGAGAACGAGAACGGAACAGCTGGGCACTATACGGCCCAACATACGGACCGTATAAAATATACTGGCCGTATGTTAGGCCGTATATTTAGCCAAGAGGGACACCATCCACTGGACCAAACATACGGCCATACATACGGGCCCGTATAAAATGTACGGACCGTATGTTGGTCCATATATTTTGGTCGGGACAAGTTTCAATTTAATATAAGGGACCCTTTCTCATTTCATTTCATTTCCACTCTCCCCTCATCAAGAAACCTCTATAACACCCTTTAATATTCATCCCCAAGAAATCAAGGGAAATCAATGATCAACTATACCAAAACCATGAAATCAAGTGTGTGAAATCTAGTAAGAGTTCATCTACACCAAGAAAACCCAAGGGAAGCGGATTAGGGTTTTTGAGCAAGAAGAGAAGTTCCACTCAAGGGTTGTTCATCCATCATCTAAGGTTAGTTTTATGGTCATTCCATGTTGTTTAAGGTATTGGAAGGCTAAGCCACTTGAATTGTAGAAAGACATAGAAAATGGGTCATGAATGAGTGAATAGTGTCATTATTGAACAATAGTTTGGATTGAATTATGAATATTGGAATGTTGTGATTGTAAATATGTTATGAATGACATTTAGAGCATGGAATAAGTATTATATGTGAGAGAACACAATAATGAATGACGACCATGATTATGGAGAAATTGGAGTGAAATGGCGAAATGTCAATAATGTAGATGAATGATGATTGTCGTTTGCTATATTGTGAATGTTGTTACGAACGTCTGGGAGTTGATATAGAGTATGGGAAAGGTAGTAGAAACAAAGGAAGTGCTGCCCAATTTTCCTTAGAAATAGTAACACGTTCTTATAGTCGATTAACTAATATTAATGCGAATTCTCTTGAAGGTAGAAACGTGGGCATTGAAGGAGAACAAGCAAGCGATAGACTAGTTAAACGTAAAAGGTATGTGAGGCTAGTCCTTTCTTTCTATGGCATGAATCCTATAGTAGGACTTCCCTTCCTCTTCATGAATTTCTTACATCCTGGAAAAACTGTGAGCCTATGTTCATGAATAGCTACATGAGATAAGAGATATGTTATGAGCCCAATAATGATGATGATGAGTTAAAGTATAGAGATTCTAGATGTTCATGATATGATGTTCCTAAAATGTTAGTGATGTCATTTATTGCTTACACTCACCATATATATTATTTCCTTCAAGGTGAGGCAGAATATTAATGAGTGCTCCATAATGAAATCGGGGGTTCACGACCTTACGTCACCCCGATAAAGTATAGTTGTCCTTGAGTCTTTATGCATGTATTATGATGAGCACACTATGATGAGCATACTATGATGAGCATATTATGATGAGCATATTATGATGATGATATAACACCGCGCCTATATGGTCGGGCAGTCACCGCTAAGGCGGGCAGCGTATACACCATGTCCAGATGGCATGGGCAGACACCACTAGTAGGCGGCATGATATGGTACCCCGGACGCGGGAGGCCTGGACGCAGGCTAATGCTAATGATTATCACACCAATCTGATACGGACGGGCAGCTTATACATTTATGCACATATGATATGATTATGATTATGAGTAAGCCAGCATGCATCATTTCCTTTATATTTGACAGTCAGATACAGATGATCCTTATTAATGCTTCCTTTATTTCATTGACGCATCATTATTGCTTATGCCTCTCATACTCAGTACAATGTTCGTACTGACACCCGTTTTCTTTGGACGTTGTGTTCATGCCCACAGGTAGACAGAGAGGTGATATTGATCCAGACTCGTAAGAGCCAGTAGCTGATTGAGAGCACTCCATTGTTCCGGAGGTTCTTACGATTATTATTTTGGGTACATGTATATTTTGGGCACGATGGGGTCCTGTCCCGTCCTTATGTCTAGCACTCCAGTAGAGGCTCGTAGATACGCAGTTGTGGATTATATGGTCTCACAAGGACACTACTGTATATATGTATATATGTGTACATTATCTCTTTTTGATAGCCGAGAGGCGTATGCATATAAAAGTATTTATGTTCCCAAATGAGATATGTTTTTCTTATGATTTGAGTATAAATTTGATAAAAGAGCGTTAAACGAGTATGATGAGTAATAGAATGAGCGGTGCTCGGTGGTTAGCCCCGGGTACCCGTCACGGCCCCTAGTTGGGTCATGACACATACTCTAGATCGTGCAGTTAGAGCAGTACTTCAGGAATCCTTCTAACTCGTGCGAATTTCGTATTTCAGAAAATGCCTGCAAAAAGGAAATACACCAGAAAGGCCACATCCACCAGACAGGGGGCTACTGCAGAGGCAACTCGCGAAGAGACCGTTCCGACTCAGACAGCAGCCCCAACCGCTCCTACAGCTACACCTCCTAAAGATTCAGACATGGACGTTAGAGGAGCCATCCAGATGCTTACTCAGATCATTGCCAACCAGGCGCAGCGACAAGAATCGGCCCGTAGCTCAAGTGCTAGTGGTGGGTCAAACAGTTCAAGAACTCAGGAATTCTTGCGGATGAAACCTCCAACTTTCACAGGGACTAAGGCTGAGGAGGATCCGCAGAACTATATTGATGGCCTGCAGAACATGTTTCGTATTATGCATGTCACTGAGACAGAGGCAGCAGAGTTTGGTGCTTTTCAGCTGCAGGATGTTGCTCATATTTGGTATGAGACATGGGAACAATCTCGAGGGGAGGATGCATCTTCTGCTACTTTGGACGAGTTCGTTGACACTTTCCTTGACCACTTCATGCCTATCGAGGTCCGGGAAGCAAAGGCTATGGAATTTGAGAGGTTGAGGCAGGGTAACTTGACCGTTCAAGAGTACTATCTCAAATTTATTCATTGTCCGGATATGCTCCTCACATGGTTCCCGACATGAGGGCAACGGTTAGAAGATTTGTACTGGGGTTGAAACCCGAATTGTATGGAGATGCCAAGACTACTGCTCCGAATGATAAGATTACTATCTCTAACATCTTGGCATTTGTGCAAGGTAATGAAGCTAAACTTAAGGAAGAGGAAGCTCTGCAGAAACAAAAGGATAAAGAATTCTACAAGAGGGCTAAATCTTCAGGTAACTTTAGTCAGGGAAGAAGTAGGCAGTTCTTTAAGAATAGGTCAGCAGGACCCGCTCCATCTACAGCTAGTGCCCCAGTCCCTAAGTTCCGAAATGACAAGAAGCAGAACTTCAGACCATCGAGTTCTTATTCTCAGGCTAGTGTGGGTCAGTCAGCCTATACTATTCCTACTTGCAGCAAGTGTAGCAAGAAACACTTAGGTAAGTGTCGTATGGGTACAAATGTGTGCTATGGTTGCAGCCACAAGGGCCACATTCAGAGAGATTATCCATCAGCTAGGCAAGGTACTGGAGGTAACGTGGCGCAGACCAATAATTCGGTAGCTCCTCATCACAATCAGGCCTAGCAGGGGCGTGGAACGACAAGGTCCGGCAATACAGGCGGTGGTCAGAACCGTTTGTATGCATTGACAGGTCGTCAGGAAACAGAGGCTAGAGCAGATGTTGTCATAGGTACACTCACAGTTTTCACTTTTGAAGTATATGCCCTTATTGACCCAGGATCCACCTTATCTTATGTAACCCCTTTTGTTGCTAAGAAATTTGGGTTTGAACTGGAAAAGTTACATGAACCCTTTGAAGTGTCCACCCCAGTGGGAGAGTCAGTCATAGCCAGGCGTATTTGGGTTTGAACCGGAAAAGTTGCATGAACCCTTTGAAGTGTCCATCCCAGTGGGAGAGTCAGTCATAGCTTGGCGTATTTATAGGGGTTGCCCAGTTTTAGTCTATCACTGCAGAACCATAGCTGATTTAGCGGAATTAGAAATGGTAGACTTTGATGTGATCATGGGTATGGACTAGTTAGCTTCATGTTAAGCCACAGTATGTTGTAGAACTAAAGTTGTAAGATTCGAGTTTCCTAATGAGCCAGTCATAGAATTGGAGGGTGATTCAGTAGTACCCAGGGGTAGGTTTATTTCTTAACTAAAAGCCAGAAAAATGATTTCCAAAGGTTATATCTACCATCTAGTACAAGTCAAGGATTCAAATGCCCAGACTCCAACTCTCCAGTCCGTCCCAGTTGTAAATGCATTTCTAGAGGTCTTTCCCGAAGATCTTCCAAGAGTCCCCCCTGACAAGGAGATTGAATTTGGAATTGATCTACTTTCCGATACTCAGCCGATATCTATTCTGCCATACAAAATGGCTCCAGCATAGTTAAAAGAGTTAAAATCCCAGTTGAAAGATCTTCTTGACAAGGGGTTTATTAGGCCTAGTGTTTCGCCTTGGGGTGCGCCAGTCTTATTTGTCCAAAAGAAGGATAGTTCCTTACGTATGTGTATAGACTACCGTCAGTTGAACAAGGTCACCATTAAGAACAAGTACCCTCTTCCTAGAATAGATGACTTATTTGACCAACTTCAGGGCTCCCAATGTTATTCCAAAATTGACCTCAGATCAGGCTATCATCAGTTAAAGGCTAAGGAAGTTGATATTCTGAAGACTGCTTTCAGAACCCATTATGGACATTTTGAATTTCTTGTTATGTCATTTGGGTTGACAAATGCGCCAGCTGCTTTCATGGATCTTATGAACAGGGTCTTTAAGCCTTATCTAGACTTATTCGTCATTGTCTTCATTGATGATATTTTAGTGTATTCCCGTAATGAGGCTGATCATGCAGAGCATCTCAGAATAGTGTTGCAGACTCATAAAGATCGCGAACTTTTTGCAAAATTCTCAAAGTGTGAGTTTTAGCTTAAGTCAGTGGCAGTCTTAGGCCATGTGATCTCAGGAGAAGGTGTTAAAGTTGATTCTCAGAAGATTGATGCGGTAAGGAGTTGGCCCAGACCCACTTCAGTTTCTGATATAAGGAGTTTCTTGGGTCTGGCAGGCTATTATAGACGTTTCGTAGAAGAATTTTACTCTATTTCTACTCCGTTGACTAAGTTGACCCAGAAGAAGGTTAAGTTCCATTGGTCAGATGCTTGTGAGCGAAGCTTTGAAGAGTTGAAGAAGAGATTGACTTCTGCTCCAGTTTTGACGCTACCAGAAGGAACCGAAGGGATCTTTGTTTATCGTGATGCTTCGGGAGTTGGTCTCGGATATGTCTTAATGCAGCATGGTATGGTTGTATCTTATGCATCTCGTCAGCTCAAGGTTCACGAAAAGAATTATCCGACTCACGACCTAGAGTTTGCAGCTGTAATTTTTGCACTTAAGATATGGCATCATTATTTGTATGGAGTGCATGTTCATATTTTCACATATCATAAAAGCCTGCAGTATATCTTCAAGCAAAAGGAGCTGAATCTTAGGTAGAGGAGATGGCTCGAATTGCTTAAGGATTATGATATGGATATTTTCTATCATCCGGGAAAAGCTAATGTTGTAGCCGATGATCTTAGTTGGAGTTCCATGGGAAGTTTAGCCCACGTGGATTCAGATAAAAGAGTTATGACCAGGGAAGTTCATCGTTTGGCCAGTCTTGGAGTTCGACTTTTGGACACCGAGGATGGTAGGGTGGTTGTTTAGAATAGAGCTCTTTCCTCTTTAGTCGTTGAAGTTAAAGAGAAACAATATATGGACCCTACTTGTTGCAACTGAATGAGGGGATTCACAAACATAAAACAACGGCTTTTGAACAAGGGGGGGATGATGGTACCTTGAGGTACCGAGGCAGATTTTGTGTTCCAGATGTAGATGGGCTCAGAGAGCGAATCATGTCAAAAGCTCATAACTCCAGGTATTCCATTCACCCAGGTTCCACTAAGATGTACCATGACCTTAAGGAGATTTGTTGGTGGAATAATATGAAGAAGAATGTAGCAGATTTTGTAGCTAAGTGTCCGAATTGTCAGCAAGTGAAAGCCGAACACCAGAGGCCTGGTGGCTTGGCTCAAAATATTGATATTCCTGTCTGGAAATGGGAAATGATCAATATGGACTTTGTATCAGGTCTACCTCGTTCAGCTAGGAGACATGACTCTATTTGGGTGATCGTTGACAGGCTTACTAAGTCGGCGCACTTTTTACCAGTCAAGACCACAGATTCAGCAGAAGATTATGCCAAGCTGTATGTTAATGAAATTGTCAGATTGCATGGGACCCCAGTGTCCAATATTTCAGATCGTGGTGCTAAGTTCACAACGAACTTCTGGAAATCCTTTCAGAAAGGATTGGGTACCAAGGTGAACTTCAGCACAGCTTTTCATCCCTAGATAGATGGCCAGGCAGAGCGTACTATTCAGACTCTGGAGGACATGTTGAGAGCATGCGTCTTGGATTTCAAAGGTAATTGGGATGATCACTTGCCTCTCATTGAGTTTTCTTATAATAACAATTATTATGCTAGTATTGGAATGGCAGCATTTGAAGCTCTGTATGGGCGAAGGTGTAGGTCACCAATTTGTCGGTTCGAAGTTGGTGAAACAGAGTTGTTAGGGCCAGATTTGGTCTATCAGGGGATGGAGAAAGACAAATTGATTCAAGGGCATTTGAAAACGGCTCAGATTCGCCAGAAGTCTTACACAAATGTGAGGCGAAGGGACTTAGAATTTCAAGTTAATGATTGGGTGTTCCTTAAAGTCTTACCTATGAAGGGTGTTATGAGATTTGGGAAGAAAGGAAAGCTTAGTCCCAGATATATTGGACCATACAGAATTTCATGAAAGGTCGGTCTAGTAGCTTATGAACTTGAGTTTCCACAAGAGTTGGCTGCTGTTCACCCAGTGTTTCATGTATCCATGTTGAAGAAATGTGTAAGAGACCCGTCGTTGGCTGTTCCTGCTGATACTATAACAGTAAAGGATGGCCTCACCTATGAGGAGATCCCCGTAGCCATTCTTGATCGTCAAGTTCGCAAGTTGAGAACTAAGGAAGTAGCCTTAGTAAAGGTCTTATGGAGGAGCCAAAAAGTTGAAGAGGCTACATGGGAAGCCGAAGAAGACATGAAATCCAGATATCCTCACTTGTTTGAAGAGCAAGCAGATAGACTTCAAGGTAAATACCTTTAGTATTCATGTCATGTCGCTTATGTATTCATGCCTCACGTTTCACGTTCAAGTTCATGTATTCTCTATTCATGTCTAATGTTTTAGCACTCATGTTTTCATGAAACTATGTCATGTCAGTTTTCCATGTTCCATGTCATGTTTCTTCACGTTCATATATTCAAGTTATGTCCAGCTGCATTCTTAACCATGACCCATCATTCGAGGACGAATGATCCCAAGAGGGAGATATTGTAACACCTCGTGCATTCGGGCTAAGATTTGACTCATAAGACGGGGGTATAATGAATCCAATTTGAGTTGTGTATAAATGGTGTTTGAAACCCAATCAAGACATGAGAAGTGTCCTTGAGCAAAGGAAAGTCGGAAGCTACCCTACGGAACGTGTTTTCAAGTGAGTTTGCACCATGTCTCAATTAAAATGAGTATACGGAAAAATCTAAGGAATGTGGGAAAATTTCTTATCAAAAGTTTTAGATCTTTGAAATACCTTTCCAACGGTATATTATGGAGGTCAAACAGACATCTGTACAAAAAGTTATGCCCGTTTTACTAAAACAGTGTTCTGCCGATTTACGGTGGAATCTACGGGCCGTTGATTTAGGCCGTAAAATTGGTCCAGAAAGCCCAAATCACTGTAATTGATTTACGGTGGTATATATGGTCCGTAAACTTTTATGGGCCGTAAAATAGGGCGTAAAATGGGTCCGACGGCAATTTTAAAACTTCGTTTTAAGGCTTTTTCACTTCCTTCTTCACACCCCCAAGCCCTAGAACAACCTTCTATTCTCTCCCATCATCGAGAACACCAAGGTAAGCCTATTCTAATAATTCCAAGTCAATTCTAATATATATCCTTATAATCTAAACAAGAAATCATCATTCTTAACCTAAGGTTTTCAAGAAAACCCATCTCAATGTTCAAGATTCAAGATTTTGGAAATCTTCTTCAAAAGTTAATGTCTTTATTTCAAGTTTGGAGCATTACCAGGTATGTGGAGTTACTATCTATGTATGGGAACATCATTATTCTTCCCCACGCCTGTTAATCCATAAAGTATGAATCTTTACGAAAAATAGGGTTTCTATACCATGCTCATAACAACCCTAGGTCTTTGTCCATGATTATATTATGTATGAATTCCTATTATTCTATCATTGTGTTCTTAATAACTCCATATGATTATTGAGAATCATTCCGTAATCCATGAAAACCCATATATCTCATTCCATGGGTTCTTACATGCAAGTTATTATATGCTGTGATATTTGTCAAGTAAATACTATGTTTTACAGGTTCATGCAAGCAAGTTATAATTCATGATATCCACGTACAAGAAAGTTATGATTCATGAAACCATGGGCAGCAAGTGCCACTTATTTTTACATGTTCATGTTTTTGGGAGTTGCATTAATTACCGAGAAGGCTTCAAATAGCCTGAAACTACGTAGCCACTGTAGGATGAGGATTGCTCCATCCATGCTTAGAACGATCTCTCATAATGACTGGATCCTTTCATAATATTATTAAATTTCATGTCCCTGGAAAGGTATGAGTGTTCTGCTGGTAGGACGCAAGTACCAGACCATGTTGTCGGTTATATTTACTGTTCTCCCTACTCACGATACTCTACACATGTTATATATGTGTATGTACTCATGTTCATGATCATGTTTCAGCTCAGTCTCTGTTATGTTATTTTCATGTCCCATGTTATTTCATTCAGTTTCTTTACATACCAGTACATTCGATGTGCTGACGTCCCTTTTTATTGCCCGGGGGCCTGCATTTCACGATGCAGGTACGGATTTACAGAACGCCACATCTACTCAGTAGGTGTTACATCTCAGAAAATCTTCCGTGAATGCATAAGTGAATGGACTAGTGATGAGTACGAGTATACGATATGTTCATGAGTAAGCGATGACGCTCGACGAACTCTAGATAAGATTTCAAAGATGTTAGAGATGGGGAAAGAGGATTGCCAAGAGAAGGCAAAGTATTTGATAAGTATTGGAAAGGAAATACAAGTAACGGGTTAGCGAGGCTTTAAGCATGTCTTGGGGAAGAGTGATGACGTCCCTTAGATTAGTATTGGAGTGTTGAACAAGTGTTAAGAAGGTTCCATAAGGATTGGAGATTAAACGAATCGACAAAACGAACTTCGGAACCCCTGGGAGTTATACGGCCAAACATACTGGCCGTATAATTTATACGGTCCGTATGTTGGGGACCGTATAACCATCCCAGCAAGGCAAAAGTTTCTGGACCAAAGGTACGACCAAACATACGGCCCGTACAATTTATACGGACCGTATGTTGGTTCGTATATTTGGTCGGGACAGATTTGGATCAATAAATGAAGGGGCCAAGTGTTATTTCATTTCACTTCCACTTCACACCCCTTCTCTCTAAAACATCTCTCTACATATGTTCCACAAGTTTTCAAGGATATTTAGTGATCAACAACATAAAACAAGTGAATCAAGTGTAAGCAAACCTATTAAGGACCATTCAAGTCAAGAAATCTCTTGGAGATAAACTAGGGTTTTTGCTCAAGTGAAGTGTTATCAACCAAGGCTTGTTCCTACATCATCTAAGGTAAGATTCATGACATTTATATGTTGTTTAAGGTATTTGAGAGTTAAAATGCTTTGACATTGGGTGAGTATAGGAAAATGGGCCATGAATGATGAATAGTGACGTTTTGAGAAATAGTTTGAATTGAATCATGATTGTTGTTATGTTGTGATGCGAATGTGTTATAAATGATGTTAAGATCATGAAAATGGGCATTTTACATGAATGAACGAAGTCGGGTAACATGACCATGAATATGGGCGAATTAGGAGCGAATTGAGAAATATAGATAATGTCGGTAATGTGAATGATTAATGGCCATTGTTATGATATTGTGAATGTATTATTGACGTTTGGGAGTTGAATTACGATATGGACGAATGTCGTGTAAATAAAGGAAATGCTGTCCGATTTTCTCTAGCTTTAGCCATGTGTGCTAGTTATCGATTCTAATGATAGTATGACCTTAATGAAGGTAGAGACGTGAGCATCGAAGAAGTACGTGCAAGTGTAGAATAGTTCAATGAAAAGGTATGTAAGGATAACCCTTCTTTCATAAGGCATGGTTCTTTGGCCTAACGTCTAAATCTTCTATAAGTCTATGATTTCTTCAAATGATTAACCTTCCGAGCTAATAAGCTCACGATGCTTGATGTGCTACGATAGTACTAAGTTCCTCGTATGATGAGTAGGCCTATAAGATAGATGTAATGATAACAACGAAGATAGTGATAATGATAGTAATAATGATGAGAATAATGTGATGATTAAGATGCCTATTGGTTATTGTATGTATGTGTGCCTATGAAGGGCTATGATAAGACCCCGAGCTTATGATGCCGGGTAGAATGTATGTATATGAATATGTATAGAGTATGTATACGACTACGTAACGCGCGCGCACTTCTGCAGAAGGTACGGGTAACCCTGAAGCCTTGGTAGAGGTAACCCTGAAGCCTTGGTAGGGCCAGGTATGTATAACCTTGAGCCTTGGTTGGCCAAGTATGTATGAAACACCGATCCTTCATGGTCGGGTACTCTATATAAAGGCTATAAGTATGTATATATACATATATATATATATATATATATATATATATATATATATATATGACATCAATATGAGTACGAATATGCTAAGGATATGTAAATGTTGTGCAAAGGCTATGTATAACCAATGTATATGAAATGTAGACGATATGAATAGGAGTGTGAATACGAATGAACAAAATTTTGTATACGGATACATGATGGAAATGGAATGTCCCTATGGAAAGCAAGTAAGTGCTATGACAATGATATTATTATCTCCCATCTTATGTTATCGTTTATGCTGTCTATTACGCTTTCTTATTGATGTTGATCATGCTTTACATACTCAGTACATTCTTCGTACTGACGTCCTTTTATTTGTGGATGCTGCGTCATGCCCACAGGTGGCCAGGGAGATAGACTCAATCCATAGCTTCATTATTCAGGGACTACATTGCGGAGCTCCATCTCATCCGGAGCCGCAGCTTTTGGTATAGATTCTTTTGTGTACATATTTATGGGCATAGCGGAGTCCTGTCCCGCTCATGTGATATGTTATACCCTTCTTAGAGGCTCGTAGACATGTGTATGTTGTTATATCCCGTATTTTTGAACGTCAGATTATTTGCTGAGGTGGGGCCCACACATCGAGATTTTTTTGGGACATCTGAAAAGTCATATGAATCACATATGTGAAATTAAACACAACTCAAGAAGGACCCTTAGGCCAAATCAAAGTGGAAGTCCCCCAAATGAATATTTTTAAGAAAACGTTTTCGGGTGATCTGATTTCTAGGGGCAAAACAGTATTATAAGTTTGGAATTTAGAAACATACCAAGAAATAGAAGTTGTAGATAATTGAATTAGCTTTCCAACCATAGGTCGTGGGTCCTCAGGTGCCGTCGGTACAAGGAGATATGGACGTTATAAGGTCGAAAGGTCAGTGAGCTAGGCCCAACTCGGGACCAACCGGGTTGGCCCAAAAAAATCAAAAAAACATAATAAGGCCCAAATTTGTGAGGGATGGCCGGCCAACATGGCCCAAGCCCATGATTTTATTAATTATCCATGTGATAATTAATATAAAGGATCAATTAATGAGTCATATCTCATTTAGAAACTTCAAGAACACTTGAGAAAAAGGAAAGAAAGAGAAATCTCCAAGGCCATTTCGTCCAAGTGCAAAAATTGACAAGAAAATTGACAAAAATTTCTTCAAAAATTATTTTCTACCAATTAAAGGATTCCTAGCAAGGTGTAGTGGTCTTTGGAGCAAGAAAAATTCATATTCTAGCAAGTTACAAGACTTAGCTAAGTGAAAGATCAAGGAAGAAAGTAAGAACTTATTCTTTACATGTTATGGATATTTTTGCATGTTGTAGTGTGCAAAAGTGAGTGAAATTCATGAATAGCAAGAATATAGTTGTGTGGCGGTGAGTTGTATATCACATGTATAGCCGTGTATATTTTGTGAATCATGAATGCATGGTGAGCAAGTTTTATTTAGTATGTTGGTTGTTGTGTTGTGGATTTTATATTGCAAACAAAAGCCTAATGAGCTTGGTGAAGTATTAGTAGTTGGAGGCTTGTCTTGGAAGATTATGTAAATTGAATATTATGTTCTTACATGTATGGAAGATAATGATATTAGTATGGTGTTGTTGGAATATATATTATAAGGTTGTTATTGTTTTCATTGGAGTTGGAAGGTTTTGAAAGAAGTAGTAAATTGATTAAGTTGTTATAATGTATCTTGGATTGAATATGGAAATTGTTAGTGTGGTTGAGTTATGTTAATAGTTTGGCCGGGTTTGAATTCCCGGGTTGTTGTTGATTGAAAACTTGCTAGGTAAATGTTGAGGATGGTGTATTTACAGAGGAAATGCTGCCGAAATTTCGGTAGCCAAGTGTTTCCTTGAGATTCTAACTCTAAGTACCCTAATGAAAGTTTGGGTAAATGTGACCAAATCGCAGATTTTGGCGAATTTGCAGCTTGAATTCGGAATAGCAAAAGAAGCGGAAAGAGGTATGTAAGGCTTCACCCTTCCTTCTATGGCATGTCTTAGCTGTAATAAGTTGGGTACGAGCCTCGGGGGCAACCCTATCCCCCGGAATCCGCACCTAAAGTTTCCTCTTTTTCTTTCAGTAGAATTGAACTAGAAAGTGTGCAAATGTTGAAAGGACCTCCTAAACCCCTAGAACTTGTATAAATGGGACCCGATTACCCTAATACCCTTACAAGTAACGCCATGACATGTAACATATGCAAATAGTATACGCTAGCTCATCCGGCCCGAGGTGGGCCCGTTACTCTCGAATTTTCCTTATAGTCTTGTTGGACTTACTAGAAGTTGAATCCAAGGGAATCCTTTGATCCCGATTTCGTTACCAAATGATAAGTACTATAACTACTCTAACGAGGAGACTTCCATGATGATAATGATAACAATGATACTAGACGAGGGGATATGCCTATGATAAGTACTACCGGAACGATTCTATGACTAAGATTCCTAAGCTAAGTATTCTATGTGAATATGAAAGTGATAAACTAATTTTTGAATCTTATTTATATTCCTTAGCTATGACATTATTTTCTAAGGGTTTCAAGGCCTATGAACTGACATCTATGATGCCCCCGATTTCATTCTACGTTTACTTTAATATTATTCTCCGTTGATAGTCTCACCTTAAAATACTCGTCCCTTCAAGGCGAGATGAAGCGATCACGAGTATTCCATAGTGTAATCGGAGGTCACCGACCTTACGTCACTCCGATGGCTACATGATTTTTCTTTGGGCTCTCTTGCATGCTTATATGAATATGTATATAAAACAGGTATATGTATATAAGATATGAATATGTATATAAAACATGTATATGTATACAATAACGACATGTATATGTATATAAGATATGTATATGACCCTGGGATGGGGGGAAGGGATATATGGGGGAATGGGAAGGGAAACATGTTTCATTACCACCTGATCAGCTTGCTTATCATCCCGGACGCGAGGTGCTCGGACGCGGGGTGCCCGGACGCGGGATATATGGGTGAGCCGGTGTATATCGGCGCTATGCGGGTGAGCCGATATTGCTCGGCGCTATGATATGACCTACCATGTCATGACCAGACATGCTATGATACGATATGCTATGACAAGCTATGCTATGATATGATAAGCTATGCTATGATACGACAATCTATGTTATGACGTGATACACTATGACACGCTATGCTATGACATGGACATGATATAACACGATACGACATGCTGTAATAAGATATGATATTACATGATACAATACGCTATAATAAGACACGATAGGACACGACCTGATATACCACGATAAGATATGGTAGGGCACGATAGAAAATGATACGGTAAGATACGACATAATATAAATTCTATTTTCTACGTTCATGGAAGAGAATCGTTTTTTTTTAAGGAAAAGACAAGCCATGCATGATAGCCGCCCAAAAAGGGGCCTCCTATGTACAGGTTACTTTCTTGTCTCATTATATGTCCTATGACTCCATGATATTATTAATCATACTCTATGTTACTGCTTGTATTATCTTCCATGCCTTACATACTCGGTACACTATTCGTACTGACGTCCCTTCTTGTGGACGCTGCGTTTCATGCCGCGCAGGTCAGCAGACAGGTGGATTTGATCCCTAGAAGCTCTACCAGCCGCCCTTGACAGCGCTCCAGTTGTTCCGGAGCCTCACTTCCGCGGTACTATTTTGTGTATGTATATTCGGGCACGGCAGTACCCGGCCCTTTCTATGTATAAGTGTACTATGTCTAGAGGCTCGTAGACAGATATGCCCAGTCAGTCAAGTACAGTTAGATATATGGTGTGTTGGCATTTTAATGTTGTTGTATAAAGTGATAACGACGTTTACTAGTCTATGTTCATAATGACGCTGCTAATGTTAATGTTCAAAAAAAATATATGGCACTGTTCATACGGCTTGCTAAGAGGTAAAGGCAAAATGATAGATAAGGGGTGCTCGGTACAAGTATCGGGTACTCGTCACGGCCCCTAATCGGGCCGTGACATATGTGGTTAGATGTGTTTGACCTTGTCGGCCTATATTTTGTATATCATTTTGTCGGCCTCGTCGGCCCATGTACGTTGATGCGGCATAGATGCCTATGATGATATAAGAAATGTTGTCGTCCAAAGGGGATAGTATGATGGATGAATAGAATGCATGATTTGATTTATGGCTCACCTAGATGTCATGTGAAAGTATGTCAAGGGGGTGCCCGGGTGGGATATCACCGGGTGCTCGCCGCGGCCCCTAGTCGGGTCGTGACAGTAGGATTTGCACGTACCAGCTTATTGGTGATCCCCATCTCCTTCGGGGTTTAGGCATTGTCTTTCTTTATTTAGTTTTACATCTAAAGTTATGCTGGCGGCCTTGTCCCAGCAAGTATGTTACGTGTTTCAGACTCATGTTAGAGGTTTCATAGACAAGACAAGCGTCATGCTAGACTTCAGAGTTGGTTAGCCGGTTTGGCTCATTTATGATATTGTCCGCATTCATGACTTAACCAAGTACTTGTATTTAATATTATGACTTACTATGTTTTAAAAAAGCTCATCATGCACTTCACTTTATAATTCCGCTCATGTATGCCTCATGATGATTCAGCAAGCCATGTGGTTCACTCGGTCACATGCAGACTCTGGAGGACATGTTGAGAGCATGCGTCTTGGATTTCAAAGGTAATTGGGATGATCACTTGCCTCTCATTGAGTTTTCTTATAATAACAGTTATCATGCTAGTATTGGGATGGCTCCATTTGAAGCTCTGTATGGGCGAAGGTGTAGGTCACCAATTTGTCGGTTCGAAGTTGGTGAAGCAAGTTGTTAGGGCCAGATTTGGTCTATCAGGCGATGGAGAAAGCCAAATTGATTCAAGAGCATTTGAAAATGGCTCAGATTCGCCAGAAGTCTTACGCAGATGTGAGGCGAAGGGACTTAGAATTTCAAGTTAATGATTGGGTGTTCCTTAAAGTCTCACCTATGAAGGGTGTTATGAGATTTGGAAAGAAAGGGAAGCTTAGTCCCAGATATATTGGACCTTACAGAATTTCATGAAAGGTCGGTCTAGTAGCTTATGAACTTGAGTTTCCACAAGAGTTGGCTACTGTTCACCCAGTGTTTCATGTATCCATGTTGAGGAAGTGTGTAGAAGACCCGTCGTTGGTTGTTCCTGCTGATACTATAACAGTTAAGGATGGCCTCACCTATGAGGAGATCCCCGTAGCCATTCTTGATCGTCAAGTTCGCAAGTTGAGCACTAAGGAAGTAGCCTAAGTAAAGCTCTTATGGAGGAGCCAGAAAGTTGAAGAGGCTACATGGGAGGCCGAAGAAGACATGAAATCCATATATCCTCACTTGTTTGAAGAGCAAGCAGATAGACTTCAAGGTAAATACCTTTAGTATTCATGTCATGTCCCTTATGTATTCATGCCTCACGTTTCACATTCAAGTTCATGTATTCTCTATTCATGACTCATGTTTTAGCACTCATGTTTTCATGAAACTATGTCATGTCAGTTTTCCATGTTCCATGTCATGTTTCTTTACGTTCATATATTTAAGTTATGTCTAGCCGCATTCTTAACTATGACCCATCATTCGAGGACGAATGATCCCAAGGGGGAGATATTGTAACACCTCGTGCATTCGGGTTAAGATTTGACTCATAAGACGGGGGTATAATGAACCCAATTTGAGTGGTGTATAAATGGTTTTTGAAACCCAATCAATACATGAGAAGAGTCCTTGAGCAAAGGAAAGTCGGAAGCTACCCGACGGAGCGTGTTTTCTAGTGAGTTTGCGCCATGTCTCAATTAAAAGTAGTATACGGAAAAATATGTAAGGTATTTGTGAAAATTCCTTTGAAAAGTTATAGATCTTTGAAATACCTTTCCAACAGTATATTATGGAGGTCAAACAGACATCTGTACAAAAAGTTATGCCCGTTTTACTAAAACAGTGCTCTGTCGATTTACGGTGGAATCTACGGGCCGTGAAAATTATACAGGCCGTAGATTTAGGCCGTAAAATTTGTCTAGAAAGCCCAAATCACTGTAATTGATTTACGGTGGGATATATGGTCCGTAATGTTTTATGGACCGTAAAATAGGGCGTAAAATGGGTCCGACAACAATTTAAAACTTCGTTTTAAGGCTTTTTCACTTCATTCTTCACACCCCTAAGCCCTAGAACGACCTTCTATTCTCTCCAATCATCAAGAACACCAAGGTAAGCCTATTCTACTCATTCCAAGTCAATCCTAATATATATCCTTATAATCTAAACAAGATATCATCATTCCTAACCTAAGGTTTTCAAGAAAACCCATCTCAAGGTTCAAGATTCAAGATTTTGGAAATCTTCTTCAAAGTTAAAGTCTTTATTTCAAGTTTGGAGCATTACCAGGTATGTGAAGTTACTATCTATGTGTGGGAATATCATTGTTCTTCCCCACGCCTCTTAATCCATAAAGTATGAATCTTCACGAAAACTAGGGTTTCTATACCATGCTCATAACAACCCTAGGTCCATGTCCATGATTATATTATGTATGAATTCCTATTATTATATCATTGTGTTCTTAATAACTCCATATGATTATTGAGAATCAGTCCGTAATCCATGAAAACCCATATATCTCATTCCATGTGTTCTTATATGCAAGTTATTATATGTTGTGATATTTGTCAAGAAAATACTCTGTTTTACAAGTTCATGCAAGCAAGTTATAATTCATGATATCCACGTACAAGCAAGTTATGATTCATGAAACCATAGGCAGCAAGTGCCACTTATTTTTACATGTTCATGTTTTGGGGAGTTGCATTAATTACCGAGAAGGCTTCAAATAGCCTGAAACTACGTAGCCACCAAAGGATGAGGATTGCTCCATCCATGCTTAGGACGATCACTCATAATGACTGGATCCTTTCATAATATTATTAAATTTCATGTCCCTGGCAAGGTATGAGTGTTCTGCTGGTAGAACGCAAGTACCAGACCATGTTGTCGGTTATATTTACTGTTCTCCCTACTCACGATACTCTACACATGTTATATATGTATATGTACTCATGTTCATGATCATGTTTCAGCTCAGTCTCTGTTATGTTATTTTCATGTCCCGTGTTATTACATTTGGTTGCTTTACATGCCAGTACATTCGATGTGCTGACGTCCCCTTTTATTGCCCGGGGGCCTGCATTTCACGATACAGGTACGGATTTACAGGACCCCACATCTTCTCAGTAGGATTTGCACGTACCGGTTTATTGGTGAGCCCCATCTCATTCGGGGTTTAGGCATTGTCTTTCTTTATTTATTTTTACATCTAAAGGTATGCTGGGGGCTTTGTCCCAGCAAGTATGTTACGTTCTTCAGACTTATGTTAGAGGTTTCATAGACAAGACAAGTGTCACGACCTAACCCCGTGGGCCGCGACTGGCACCCTAGCTGGGTACCCGTACAAGTGTCATGCTAGACTTCAGAGTTGGTTAGCCGGTTTGGCTCATTTATGATATTGTCCGCATTCCTGACTTAACCAAGTACTTGTGTTTAATATTATGACTCACTATGTTTTACAAAAGCTCATCATGCACTTCACTTTATAATTCCGCTCATGTATGCCTCATGATGATTCAGCAAGCCATGTGATTCGCTCGGTCACATGCAGTCAGGTACCGAGTGTCGTATTACGCCAGGCCATGGTTCGAGGCGTGACATCGGGATAGGGCCCCCGACATACCCGCAACACAAAAAAATACATATACGAACCCAAACTCGATAATGCTCCAGGAAGAAATAGAGCCCACCAATCAAGACTAGTACCTGGAGACAGCCTAATGAGGAAAGTCCTCGTCTCATCTGTCTATACATGCGGGCATGAACGTAGCGTCCACAAGCAAAAGGATGTCAGTACGAATCGTGTACCGAGTATGTAAGGCAGAAATTTAACATAATAAACATATGCTGCAAAGAAGAAGGATAAGAATTAACTTGGCACATCTGACTTACTAATGAGAATCTAGTATGTATGTCTCTTTATACTCCCATATCTTTAACTGCATCTGTGTACAATACTGTGATCCTGACCTACGTATCATCCTGGTGCTATCTGCCCAACTGATCAGTGGTAAATGCCCAACCGGTCGTAGCATAGTGGTAACTGCCCATCCGATTATCTCCCGTTAGTAGAGCGCAACTGCCCGACTGATCAGTGGTAACTGCCCAACCGGCCATAGCTCGGTGGTAATAACTGCCCAATCAGCCGTAGCATGGTGGTAAATACATAACTGGTATTCATGAGTAATCTCTATGCACTTCTCATGGTCATCACTTATATGTTATTGTGTACCTGATCACATAAGACTTTTAAGCACAGTTCTAGGATATTAGGACTTCTTTCCGCTTAACTAAACACTAACCAAATCCTGAGATACAGCATAAGCCTCTATTCTAGCATCAAATACCTCATTAGGGATCCTCTACTAGCACTCTATTCATGTCCTACAAAGCATTCCTTAAGAACACATTTCTAAATTCATCGGAGTGATGTAAGGTCGGTAAACCTTCGATTTCCATCATGAAGCTAACATCATTGGCATATCTCACCTTGAAGGAACAATAATCATAAGGTGAGACCAACATCAATAACATCTTAAGAATATCAAAAATGTAAGCTTCTAGCATTTCTATGAGAGGAATCATTATGGACATCATTTGTAAAAGTTCGTAACAATAAGATCATGTCTTAAGAAAGAAAGGGATAGCCTTAACATACCTTTTGGGTCTCCTTAACTACTCAATGATTATCCTTCCAAGCTTGTAAATCTACATTCAAGAGAATTCATACTATTGTTAGGCTTATCGTCACATACTTATCTTAAGCCTTCAAATTAAACCCCTTTATAATCTGCCGAAATTTGGGCAGCATCTCCCCTATATCTTCTACTCCCTCCAATCTTCAAAACAACTCCCAAAGCACAATAATACATTAACAATTCCATAATCAAAATATTACATTCCAACTATACTCAATTCAATCCCAAAACTTCTTTTCATAATCAATCCACAACAACAACTTCATACAACCCCTTATACACTCGTATACGACAATTCCGTAACATTATTATTATACCTCATAACAATATTAAGCTAAAAACATACTAATAAGTATAACTCAAGTTAATTCGCAACTCAAAATATCATCAACTGCCTATTTGAACTTTTCGTCCAATTTGCTGCTCCTCAAATCTGAACATAATTACCAAACAAACTCATAAACATGAAACTAAGATAAAATTTTACCTCAAAGTCCAAGAACACTTCAATTCCATGGTTACTCCACCTTAAAAATACTCAACCAAACATCTTCAAGAAGAGGAGCCAAGTGTAGACCTCGTTTGCAACCCTTAACCACTTTAATATTCACTTTGATCCTTAGTTTAGGCTTGTAAATATGTTGGAATATGTTTGGAGAGGTTTCTAGGACTTTCTAGTACTTAAGGCTATGTTAAACATGAAATAAAAATGACCAAAATTGTCATATAGACTTGTAGGAATATATGTGCATGTTGTGGAAGTTGGAGGAATGTTCTAGAGGATTTGGGATATGTTTAGGGGTGTTTGGATGAAAATATAAGGGGTAAAACCCCTTTTATAGAGTTCTAGAGTTGGTTGGCACCGACCTAGAATTTTCGGGTACCGTAGCTGCACGTGTCGCGCACTGTAGCTGCGCGTTTCTGCTCTGTGATCCTGACTTGTAACGTCCATAATTCTTTACTACGACGTCATATCGATGAGAGGTTTGTTGCATTGGAAACTAGATTTCATGAACTTCAATTTAGGCTTTTACTTTACTTCAAACCTCCTCGTATACTAAAAGATATTTTTTCCCTAAGTTGGCTCATACTTTGTTGTTCAAAGTAACGCTCATCTTTTTCCAAAGTCATACTAACTCAACTCCTTCCACTCAATTCCTTATACGACCTTCCGGAATTCCTCATATGCATCCTTTACTCATAAAATGTACTTAATAATGCTTCGTCCCTTATACTCCAAAGTTGTTTTACTTAGCCATAGTTCAACATACTTACGCTCAAATTTGATAAGTGCTTCTCCGCAAGTACGAGGTGTAACAATACATGTACTTAGGGTTATCATAAACATGTCTAGAACCCTAGTTTTGGGTAAAACTTCGCATAATCATACATAGCGTGGGGAAGAACGTGGCGTGGGGAACAACAATAATGTTCCCACACGTAGATAGAAACCCTATATACTTGTTAATGCTCCAAAACTTGTAACTAATGGTTTGAACTTAGAGAAGAATCCAAAAGCCTTAATGTTGAATCCCTTAGATGGGTTTTCTTGAAAACCCTAGGTTAGGAACAATGGATTCTTGTTTAGAAATCATGGATACATTTTAGAATTCACTTGAAAGGCTTGGAATAGGCTTACCTTAGTGTATGTTGATGGTAGGAGGAAAAGAACTTCGTGCTAGGGCTTGAGAATATGAAAAGTGAAATTAAAAACTAAAGTACCGAATTTATACTATTTACTGAAGCGGGGAAAGTACGGGCAACAAGTACGCCCATACAATATTGTACGTCCCGTACAATCTGGGCTTACATCATGTTCTTCTAGAAACCATGACTTTTAATCTGTGAGGTACGTGACAAAAAGTACGGCCCGTATAAATTGTACGCCTTAAAAGTACGGTCCGTACAAATGACGTAGAATGCCATTTTAACAATTTAAGGCAAATTCTCAATTCCAACACTTCCCATCTTGGTTTCTAAGTATATGAATCATGAACGTAACTAAGTTAGGTGGTATGAGGTGTTACAATATCTCCCCTTTGGGATCATTCGTCCTCGAATGATGGGTCATGGTTAAGAATATGGCTTGAATACATGAACGTGAAGAAAACATGACATGGAACATGCGAACTGAAATAACATGACATGGTTTCGTGAAAACATGATCACTGAAACATGAGACATGAGTACTGAATACATGAACGTGAATGTCAAACGTGAGGCATGAATACGTAAGGGATATGACATTGATTCAGAAGGCATTTACCTCAAACATTTTTCGCTTGCTCTTCAAACAAATGAGGGTATCTGGATTTCAAGTCTTTTTCGGCTTCTCATGTAGCCTCTTCAACTTTCTGACTTCTCCACAAGACCTTTACTTCCTTAGTTCTCAACTTGCGAACCTGATGATCAAGAATAGCCACTGGAATCTCTTCCCAGGTTAGGCCATCCTTAACTGTTATAGTATCAGCGGGAACAACCAATGACGGGTCTCCCACACACTTCCTTAACATGGACACATGAAAACTGGGTGAACAAACAGCCAACTCTTGCGGCAATTCAAGCTCATAACCTACTTGATCAACCCTTCGCAGGATTCTGTAAGGTCCGATATTTCTGGGATTGAGTTTCCCTTTCTTGCCAAATCTCATCACACCTTTCATAGGTGAAACCTTTAAGAACACCCAATCATCAACTTGAAACTCTAAGTCTCTACGCCACACATATGTATAGGACTTCTGGCGACTCTGAGCCGTTCTCAAACGCTCTTGAATCAACTTGACTTTCTCCATGGCCTGATAGACCAAATTCGATCCTAACAACTCTGCTTCACCAACTTCAAACCAACCAATGGGTGATCTACACCTTTTCCCATATAGAGCTTCAAACGATGCCATCTTGATACTAGCATGGTAACTGTTATTATAAGCAAATTCAATAAGAGACAAGTGATTATCCTAACTACCTTTGAAATCTAGGACATATGATCTCGACATGTCCTCAAGAGTCTGAATAGTACGCTCTGCCTGACCATTTGTCTGAGGGTGAAAAGTTGTGCTGAGATTCACCTTGGTACGCAATCCCTTTTGAAAGGATTTCCCGAAGTTCGCTGTGAACTGAGAACCACAATCTAAAATAATGTACACTAGGCTCCCATGCAATCTGACAATTTCATGAATATACAACTTGGCATAGTTTTCTGCTGAATTTGTGGTCTTAACTGGCAAAAAGTGCGCTGACTTAGTAAATCGGTCCAAATTCACACAAATCGAGTCATGTCTTCGCGATGAGCGAGGGAGACATGTTATAAAGTCCATGTTTATCATCTCCTATTTCCAAACAGGAATATAAATATTCTGAGCCAACCCACCAGGCCCCTGGTGCTCGGATTTCACTTGCTGACAATTTGGACACTTAGCTACAAAATATGCTACATTCTTTTTCATATCATTCCACCAAAAAATTTCCTTAAGGTGATGATACATCTTTTTGGTGGAACCTGGATGGATGGAATACCTGGAGTTGTGAGCTTCTGACATAATTCGCTCTCTAAGCTCATCAACATCTGGAACACATAGCCTGCCTCTGTACCTCAAGTTACCATTATCTCCCCCTTGTTCGAAAGTCGTTGTCTTATGCTTGTAAATCCCCTCTTTTAGCTGCAATAAGTGAGGATCACTAAATTGTCTCTCCTTTACTTCGGCCACTAAGGAGGAATAAGCCCTGTTCTGAACAACAACTCCACCATCTTCGGAATCCAAGAGTTGAACTCCTAGGTTATCTAAGAGATGGACTTACTTGGTCAAAATTCTCTTATCTGCCTCAACGTGAGCTAAACTCCCCATGGATCAGCGACTGAGAGCACCGGCTACTACATTCGCCATCCCTGGATGATAGAGAATATCTACATCATAATCCTTAAGAAATTCGAGCCACCTTCTTTGTCTAAGATTCAGCTCTTTTTGCTTGAAAATTTACTGCAGGCTTTTGTGATTGGTGAAATTATCAACATACACTCCATACAAATAATGACGCCATATCTTAAGTGCAAAAACCACGGCTGCCAACTCCAAGTCATGAGTCGAATAATTCTTTTCATAAGCCTTAAGCTACAACCTTACCATTCTGCATTAAGACACATCCGAGACCAACTCCCGAAGAATAACAATAAACTACGAACCCTTCGGTTCCCTCTGGTAGTGTCAAAACTGGAGCAGAAGTCAACCTCTTCTTCAACTCTTCAAAACTTTGCTCACACGCATCTGACCATTGAAATTTGACCTTTTTCTATGTCAACATAGTCAATGGAGCTGAGATAGAGGAAAATCCCTCTACGAAACATCTGTAATAGCTTGCCAGACCCAAAAACTTCTTATAACTGTAACTGAGGTGGGTCTGGGCCAATTTTTTATGGCATCAGTTTTCTGAGAATCAACTTTTACACCATCACCTGAAATCACGTGGCTGGGAAACGCCACTGACTTGAGCCAATATTCACACTTGGAAAGTTTTGCATACAACTCACGATACTGAAGTGTTTGCAACACTATTCTGAGATGTTCTGCATATTCAGTCTCATTACGGGAATACACCAAAATATCATCGATTAACACAATGACGAATAAATCAAGATACGGCTTGAAGACCCTGTTTATAAGATCCATGAAAGAAGCTGGTGCATTTGTCAACCCAAATGACATGACAAGAAATTTAAAATGACCATAACGGGTTCTGAAAGCAGTCTTCGGAATATCAACTTCCTTAACCTTTAACTGATGGTATCCTGATCTAAGGTCAATCTTGGAATAACAATGGGCACCCTACAGTTGGTCAAATAAATCATTTATTCTGGGAAGAGGGTATCTGTTCTTAATGGTGACTTTGTTCAATTGACGGTAATCAAAGCACATGCTTAAGAAACCATCTTTTTTTTCGAACAAACAAGACTGGCGCGCCCTAAGGTAAGATAATTGGCCTAATAAATCCCTGGTAAAGAAGATCTTTCAACTGGGCTTTTAACTCTTTTAACTCTATCGGAACCATTCTGTATGGTGAAATAGAGATCGGCTTAGTGCCTAGAAGTAGATCAATTCCAAATTTTATCTCTCTGTCAGGAGGAACTCCGGTAAGATCTTCTGGAAAGACTTCTAGAAAGTCATTAACGACTGGTACATACTGGGGAGTTGGGGTCTGGGTATCTGTATCCCTGACTCAAACTAAGTGATCGATATACCCCTTGGAAATGATCTTTCTGGCTTTACGATAGGAAATAATCTACCCCTAGGTACTACTGAATTACCCTTCCATTCTATGATTGGTTCTTTAGGAAATTCAAGTCTTACTTTTTTAGTTCTACAACCCACTATAGCATAACATGAAGCTAACAAATCCATACCCATGATTACATCAAAGTCTACCATCTCTAATTCTGCTAAGTCGGCTATGGTTTTGCGGTGATAGACTAAAACTGGGCAGCCCCTACAAATACGTACTATAACTAACTCTCCAACTGGAGTGGACACTTCAAAGGGTTCATACAACTTTGCTCGTTCTATCCCAAATTTTTGCAATAAATGGGGTTACATAAGATAGGGCGCATCATGAGTCAATAAGGGAATAAACGTCGAAAGTGAAGACTGTTAGTGTACCCGTGACAATATCTGCACGTGCCTCTGTATCCTGACGACCTGCTAAAGCATACAAGAGGTTTTGACCTCCGCCTGCATTTCCAGACTTAGCTGCACCATGCCCTGACTGGGCTTGAGAGTTTCGAGAAGCTGCTGAATTTGTGGACCAAGCCACATTACCTGTGATACCCTGCCTCACTGATGGACAGTCCCTCTAAAAATGGCCCAGCTGGCTACATCTATAGTATATATCTATGCCCATACGACACTCCCTTTGGTGCCCCTGACCATACCTGCTGCAAACAGGATTATCATAAGTCTGCTGACCCACACTAGCCTGAGAATAAGAGTAAGTTGCATTGGAATTTTGTCTCTTCTGGTCATTCCTAAACTTTGGGCTGGGGCACTGGCTGCAGATGGAGCAGGTCCTAATGACCTGTCCACCTCCCCTATGATTGATGTTATCTACAGACTTAGCTCTCTTATTAAACTCTCTGTCTTTCTCTTTCTGAAGAGCTTCTTCCTCTTTCATTCTGTCCTCAATACCCTGAACAAAAGCAACCATCTTGGTGATAGTCATCGTCCCATTCTAAGCAGCAGTATTCGCATCACCATGTAAGTCGGGTATAAGGCCAACACAAATCGCCTAACTAAGGCCCTCATATCAGGGACCATATATTGAGAATACTTAGCCAAGGAAACAAACTTGAGATTGTACTCATTCACACTCATACCATTCTGCCTGAGTCTCTCAAATTCGTAGGTCTTCGCCTCTATGACCTCAATCGGCTAGAAGTGGTTAATGAAAGCATATAAAAACTCATCCCAAGTTTCTAGAGAGGCATCTTCCCCGCAGGACTGTTCCTATGTCTCATACCAAATATGAGCAACATCCTGCAACTGATAAGCTCTCAACTCTACTGCCTCTGTCTTAGTAGCATGCATAACATGAAAGACTTCCTGAAGCCCATTGATGAAGTTTTGCGGATCATCCGCCTTAAGAGATCCTGTGAACACTAGAAGCTTCATATTCATGAATTCCTTGGTCCTAGAACTGTTCGGCCCTCCACTAGAAACAGTGCTAGGAGCCGTTTCCTGACGTAGAGCCTAGTTACCAATAATTTGGGTGAGCAGCTGGATAGCTCCCCCAACATCCATGTCAGTAGCACTGGGCTGCGGAGTAACTATAGGATGGACCTCTGCAGGCCTTTCTGTAGCTGGGGTTTCAGTCGGGGGCACTGCATCCGGTGCAATCCCCTGAGACTCGGTGTGAACTTCCTGAGTTTGAGAGTCCTCAGCAGTAGTCCTTGGGCTTGTAGCTGACGTCCTTCTGGTGTACTTTATTTTCGCAGCTATTGTCATAAATACGTAATGCGCATGAGTTAGAAGGATTCCTGAAAACATAGTTCTAACTGCACGATCTAGAGTATGAAAAAAGTGAGACAATCCTAGATGTCTTTGTGGTCAACTGTTTATATGTGTGGGCACCACACACACATAAAAGTGACCTCATTGGACACGGTTTCATAGACTCCCTAAGACTCTTGAAGCTAGGCTCTGATACCAAGCTTTGTCATTGTTACACCTCGGAAAATTTTCCGTTGATGCACAGTGAATAGACTAACGAAGAACACGGGATGTACGGTAATTCAATGAGTGAGGAATGACATTTGATGACCCTAAGTAAGATTTCAAAGACATTCGTAGTAAGAGGAGAAAGTTTGCCAAGAGAGGGCAAGGCACGCGATGTGTATCAGAAAGGATTTACGAGCAGCAATGTTAATGATGATTAAATAGTGTCTTGGAGAAGAATTATAACATCCCTTAGATTGTTAATGAGGTGCTAAACAAGTGTCAAGAAGGCTCTATAAGTATTAGAGATCACACCAAGTGACGAGAACAAGATCAGTGAAAAGATGAGTTATACAGTCGATTATACGGTCAGTATAATGTTATACGATCCGTATAATGGTCCGCAGAATGGTCACAGTGAAGTCCCTCATTCGTGAGATTATACGGTCACTTATACGGACCGTATAAAGTTATACGGCTCGTATAATGTGTCGTATAATGATCACAGAGGCGAGATGTTGATGAAGTAATTTTACGGTCACTTATACGGCCCGTATAATGGGCCGTATAATGGGCACAGAATCGAGTGGTTAAAGGGGAGATTTCACGGTCACTTATACGGACCGTATAAGTTTATACGACCCGTATAAGTGTCCGTATAATTTTTTGACAGATCATATTTTTGACGTTATTAAAAAGGGACCAAGTCATTATTCTTATGTTACATCCCGTATTTTGTACATTCGGATATTTCAAGATAATCGCGGTAAGTTAGGGACAAGGCTATTATTTTCTTACCGATATTATTTTAATACATAAGTTGTTTATTAGTAGTATGGAAATATTGAGAAAGGCTAGGGGTAAAAAGAAAAATTCAAAAGAGGGTTCATGATAAGGCCACCTATGGCCGTGTGGGTCCCACCCATGGCTTGACCAATTAACTCAAGCCATGAGTGGGGGCATGTGTCCACTTTTTATTAGTAGAAGCTAAGTATATATATAGATAAGTGATGACATAGCAAGACAATTATTCATCTTTTTAATTCAAGAAGCTTGGAGAAGGAAAAAAAAAGTATTCGGCCATGGTTGGCCGAATTTGATGCTCTTGGAGTTGATCAAAAAAATAATTCTAGTATTCCAACCAATTGGAAGGCCCTTATTAACGTGGAGTAGTTGTTGGAGCAAGCAAAGCATTCATTTGTGCAACTCATAAACCCTAGCCAAGTTGAGAAGTTAAAGGATAAAGGTAAGATTTAATCTCCTTTTCTATGTGTTAGGGATGATTTGTGAGTGTTGTAGTATGTAGAAATGGATGAAATTCATGAAATATGTATGTGTAGGTTGTGGCCGAATAGGGGATGTGTTGGTAAGATGTGATGAATTGATTTTATTTAGTAATTTTGGTTGTTGTTGTTGTGGATTCCATGATGAAAATGAAGGTTTGATGGCTTAAAATGAAGTTGTAATCGTTGTGGGTTGTTGTAGAAGTTAATGCGACGTTAGCATGGTTTCTTATATTTGTATGAATGATGTTGTTAACGTGTGGTTGTTGGTATAATTCATGAACTTGGAAGCGAGGAATGTGTTGTTGTTGTTCTTATTGAGCTTGGAAGATTGCGGATTGTGTTGTTGTGGTTGATTTGAATGTAAATGAAATGCCGTCGAATTATGTAGAAAGGTTTACTAACGTTAGAATGCAATTCGAACTAATTGTTGAAGTGGTCAATATGGTTGTTGGTATTGTTGTTGACGATTTAGCCGAGTTGATTTCTCGGGGATGGTTGAATTTATAGGGGAAATGCTGCCCAAATTTCTGTAGGTGGATTGCTAGTTTAGAACTGGATTCCTAAATACCTATAGCTAATGTTTGATATCTTTTGACGTTGTTGTAGATCTTGCGAAAGCCGAGACTTAAGTTCGGATTAGCTTAGGAAGCGGGCAAGGTATGTAAGGCTTACCCTTTCCTTCTTTTGGCATGTCCTAGAGCTAAGTAAGGTATGACACGCGTCTTGGGATAACTCTATTCTTTAGTTCCGAGCTTGTTTACGATTCTTATTCACTTCTTGACACTAGCCTACTTAGTACAGTCAAGCTTATTGTATGATTGAATAACGAGCAAAGCATAGAGAGTCCCTATTCCAAAAAGGGTTCTACAAGGGTTAACGTCCATAACTTTCTTATGCTAACTCGGATTGACTCGAAACGTGTTTATGATCCTTCAAGTGTCGATTAGTGTACTTACCTATCGAGTTTTAAAAACTGATTTATTTGCATATAGTTTCTCACTACTCTGCTCGTACATGCCTCAATATGTCCTTCACTGAGTCCCGGGCCACGACCCGTTCTCGTGCGTACTCCACTGCATTGTTCACCGCGTCCCTCACTAGAGGGTCGGGGCACGTTATATATATATATATATATATATATGATAATACGGGGGTGGCGGCCAGGATGGCATATGATGACTCTATTCACCGAGTCCCTCACTAGAGGGCCGGGACACGTTATATGTATATATGATATATGATGTTGACATGCATGATTTTCATTTCAAAAGGCAAGAGTATTGATGTTTTAAACAGTCATACCTGTTTCTGGTAATTCTCCGTTTTAGTTATGATCCTTTTTACTGTATTTCATGCCTTACATGCTCAGTACATATTCCGTACTGACCCCCTTTCTTCGGGGGCTGCGTTTCATGCCCGCAGGTACAGACGCTCGTTGCGGTGATCCGTCAGCCTAAGACATCCATTCTGCTACTTTGAAGTGCTCCCTTGTTCCGGAGCCTATACTTTTGGTACAGATCCTTCTATTGTATATATATATATATATATATATATATGTCTAATTAGGGTACTGTGGGGCCCTGTCCCGCCATATGACACTGTTGTTACTCTTAGAGGCCTGTAAACATATATGTGGGTCATGGGTGGTCATCGTTCAGTTATATTAGTGTGGATTACGTTTTGGCAATTTCCTGCATTATGATAGCCTGACCGGCTTGTGTGTGATATCATATGTGATAGTTTTGGACAACGTTTTGTCTTGCATTTATAAAAGCTCTTAACATGCTAAACGCTAGTATGATAAGTGACCATCTGGTTGAGTCGTGACAGCACTGGTTGAACGATAGATAATATGAGAAAGGGTGCTCGGTAGCTAATACTGGGCACCTGTCATGGCCCTCGGGTTGGGTCGTGACAGAAGTGGTATCAGAGCGGTTCATCCTCGGAATGTCTACAGGCCGTGTCTATTAGAGTCTTATTTATCGGTGTGTGGTGCACCACATCTATAAACAGGAAGCTACGGGACATTTAGGATGTTATCTCTCCTTCTTACTCTAGATCGTGCGATAGAGCTGTATTATCAGGATGGTTCCTCTCTAAATAAATTGCTATGTTTACAGCGATGCCTCCGAAGAAAGCGACCGCTGCCCAGAAGAGCAAATCAGTAGCAGGGGACACTAGCCTGACTAGGAGAGTTACCAGGGCCCGTGCCCAGATCATGCCTGAGGTTGTGCTCCAGTCCGCGAGTTCTGCGACAACGCCACTTCCAAAGGAACCTAGGGCAGCGACAGCTCCAGGTCAGGGGGCGGCTCCACCGCCAGTTCCTGAGGTCCCAGCACCTGAGCCTCCAGCTCCTCAGCCAGGGGCGGAGGATAGAGCTATGAGAGACGCAGTACAGTTGCTGACTAGACTAGTAGCAGGGACGGCTCGTAGGCCTGGGCCAGGAGGTGATTATGCGGATAGATATGACAGTTTAAGGGTTCGTGACTTCTTGACTTGTAATCCTCCGGAGTTCTACGGGTCAAAGCCCAAGGAGGATCCCCAGGAGTTTATTCGACAGATGCAGCGTACGCTGAGGATAATCAGAGCTTTCGAGACTGAGTCTGTCGAGATGGATTCATACCGGTTGCGTGACGTGGCTGTTAAGTGGTATGAGTCCTGGGAGTTGTCTAGGGGCGAGGGTGCTCCCCCTGTGGTGTGGGCTGAATTTACAGAGGCCTTTCTCGGCCACTTTCTTCCTCCCGAGGTGCGGCGAGCTAGGGTTGACAGATTCCTACAGTTGAGACAGAGGGGCAGAAGCGTTCGGGAGTACAGCCTAGAGTTCGACTCTTTGGCTAGATATGCACCCACTATTGTAGCTGATATGACTGATAGGATGCATCGATATGTGATGGGGTTGGATCATTATCTGGTTGATAACTGCATGGCAGTGGCTTCCCAGCCAGGGATGGACATCGCTCGGGTACAGGCGTATGCGCAGGGGATGGAGGATCGACACAGAGGGCGCCAGCCCGATAGAGATCGTGATAGGGACCAGCCCAAGAGGGCTAGATCAGCTAGTTATTCCGGGGAGTTTCGAGGCGGGCAGCCTCAACAGCATACCAGGCATCCTTCTCAGCCAGCACGGAGTGCAGCCCCATAGTTTACTGGTAAGAGACTCGATAGCACAGGATATTCAGGAACTGGTCAGAGCTCCAGGGCTACGGGTTCGCAGTTGAGCAGAGGGTTTAGTCAGATGAGGCCACCCATGCCTCAGTGCCCTCGGTGCGGCAGGTGCCATCTGGGAGAATGTCGTCTCGCTACCGGTGCATGTTTTGCTTGTGGCCGTCAAGGCCATATCATGAGGGAGTGTCCGTTTGGGAGTAGTACAGGTGGTCCGGCCCAGCCCACTGGGTCAGTTGCTGGTTCATCTTCCTCCTCTGTAGCTATGCGCCCTACGGAGCAGGGTATGCCGACACCAGTAGGCCGCGGTAGAGGTCGTGGCGGAGCTTCCGGTTCTAGCGGTCCTTCAAACCGCATATATGCCTTGGCCAGCCGACAGGACCAGGAGGCGTCACCAAATGTGGTTACAGGTATATTATTGATCTTCTCCCGAGATGTATATGCATTGATAGATCCAGGCTCTACTCCCCTGGTTGCTAGTAGAATTGGGATAGAGCCCAAACCGATAGAACCGTTCGAGGTAGCTACACCGGTAGGAGATTCCGTTATAGATAGGCGAGTATATAGAGACTGTTCCGTAGATATATGTGGTCGTTGCACCAAAGCGGATCTGATAGAGCTAGATATGATTGAATTTGATGTTATTATGGGTATGGACTGGCTAGCTTCTTGTTATGCCAACGTCGACTGTCAGAAGAAAGTAGTTCGCTTCTAGTTTCCAGGAGAACCCATTTTAGAGTGGACGGGAAGTACAGCATTGCCGAGGGGTAAGTTTATTTCATACCTCAAGGCTAGAAAGATGATTAAGAAGGGGTATATTTATCATTTGGTTCGTGTGCATGACATGAAAGCAGAGGTACCCACTCTTCAGTCGGTCCCGGTAGTCAATTTATTTCCGGATGTATTTCCAGACGAGCTTCCAGGTCTTCCACCTGAGCGGGAGATAGAGTTCACGATAGATGTGCTGCCAGATACTCAGCCTATATCTATTCCTCCCTACAAAATGGCACCTGCAGAATTGAAGGAGCAGTTGAGGGATTTGTTGGAGAAGGGCTTCATCAGGCCCAGTACATCACCTTGGGGAGCGCCGGTACTGTTCGTGAGGAAGAAAGATGGGTCACTACGGATGTGTATTGATTATAGGCAGCTGAACAAGGTGACTATAAAGAATAAATATCCCCTCCCCAGAATCGACGATTTATTTGACCAATTGCAGGGTGCTAAGTGTTTCTCGAAGATAGACTTGCGGTCCGGCTACCATCAGGTGCGGATAAGAGAGGCAAATATCCCAAAGACTGCATTCAGGACCCGATATGGGCACTACGAGTTTAGGGTGATGTCCTTTGGGCTGACCAATGCCCCAGCAGTGTTTATGGACCTGATGAACCGGGTATTCAAACCATGATTGTATTTATTGATGAAATCCTGGTCTATTCACGATCAGAAGAGGAGCACGCAGATCACCTAAGGGCAGTACTTGGGGTACTCCGGCACCAGAAATTGTATGCTAAATTCTCTAAATGTGAATTCTGGTTGACTTCGGTGGCATTTTTGGGGCATATCATTCGAGCTGATGGCCTTCGGGTGGATACGCAGAAAATTGAGGCCGTGAAGGCTTGGCCGAGACCGACAACCCCGGTACGTAGTTTTCTGGGATTGGCAGGATATTATAGAATATTTGTGGAGAAGTTCGCTTCGATTGCAGCGCCATTAACGAAGCTGACTCAAAAGGCAGATAAGTTTCAGTGGACTGATGCTTGCGAACGAAGCTTCCAGTTGCTAAAAGAAAAGTTGACTACAGCTCTAGTTCTGACTCTCCCCGAGGGACCAGACGGTTATGCCATTTATTGCGATGCTTCCGGTGTTGGGATAGGTTGTGTATTAACGCAGCATGGCAGGGTTATAGCTTACGCCTCCCGGCAGCTCAAAAAGCACGAAAGAAACTATCCTACTCATGATCTGGAGCTAGCAGCAGTAATTCATGCTTTAAAAATATGGAGACATTATCTATATGGCGTCCATGTCGATATTTATACGGACCACAAGAGCCTTCAGTATATTTTTAAGCAGAAGGAGCTGAATTTGAGGCAAAAAAGGTGGATAGAGTTACTGAAGGACTACGATGTTGATATTCTGTATCACCCTGGAAAAGCCAACGTAGTAGCAGATGCACTCAGCCGTAAGTCTATGGGCAGCCTGACGGACGTGCAGCCCGGAAGAAAAGAAATGGTTCGTGAGATTTACCAGGTAGCTAGTCTTGGAGTCCGTTTGGTTGGCTCTGGAGATACTGGGGTTTCTGTCCGAGAAGTTGCTGAGTCCTCTATTATGGAAGAAGTAAAGCGACGTCAATATGAGGACCCAGTTCTGGCATAATATAGGGACACAGCCCTTGAAAGAGGAAAGACTCCGTTCGAGATTACACCTGATGGAGTGCTACTACATAAAGGCAGAATAAGTGTACCTGAGGTTGCGGGGCTGCGGCGACAAGTGATGGGAGAAGCACATTATGCCCGCTATTCTGTTCATGCGGGATCAACAAAGATGTACCATGAGCTCAGATGCTTATATTGGTGGGATGGTATGAAAAGGGACATCGCAGCGTTTGTTGCTCAGTGCCCAAATTGCCAACAGGTTAAGATCGAGCATCAGAAACCTGGTGGGTCGTTACAGGAGATGGAGATTTCGACTTGGAAGTGGGAAGTAATCAATATGGATTTCATTACAGGTTTACCGCGCACTCCATGGAAGTATGACTCTATATGGGTTATTGTTGATAGACTAACGAAATCCGCCCATTTTCTCCTAGTCAGGACCACCTATTCGGTTGAGGATTATGCCCGGTTATATATTAAGGCGATAGTAAGACTTCACGGAATCCCCACATCTATTATATCCGACAGAGGTGCTCAGTTTACAGCTAACTTCTGGAGATCATTTCAAGAAGGATTGGGGACCCAGGTAAGTCTTAGTACCGCATTCCACCCGCAGTCTGACGGACAGGCCGAGCGTACTATTCAGACGTTAGAAGATATGCTACGGGCCTGTGTTATTGACTTCAAAGGTAGCAGGGATGATCATTTTCCACTTATTGAGTTTGCTTATAATAATAGCTACCATTCCAGCATCCAGATGGCATCGTATGAGGCTCTGTATGGTAGGAAGTGCAGGTCACTGATTGGTTGGTTCGACGTTGGCGAAACAAGTTAATTGGCCCGGACATGGTTCCGCAAGCAGTTGATAAAGTGAAGCTCATTCAGGAACAGTTACTGGCAGCCCAGAGTCGACAGAAATCATATGCCGATAATCGACGTCGACACTTAGAGTTCCAGGTTGGCGATTGGGTATTTCTAAAAGTGTCACCCATGAAAGGTATAATGAGATTCGGCAGGAAGGGAAAGCTCAGTCCAAGGCATATTGGACCTTATCAGATCATCCGTAAGGTAGGCAAGGTTGCCTATGAATTGGACCTACCATCTGATTTGGGAGCAGTCCATCCAGTCTTCCACGTGTCTATGCTTCGCAAATGTATTGGTGACCCTTCCAGAGTGTTTCCCATAGATGATATCCAGGTGACAGAGGAGCTATCCTATGAGGAACAGCCTATAGCCATACTGGATCGTCAGGTGAGATGATTACGTACCAAAGACATGGCTTCCGTTAAGGTATTGTGGGGAAACAATAAGAGAGAAGAGATGACCTGGGAAGCCGAAGAAGAGATGATAAAGAAGTACCCTACTTATTTCCTACACCTACATGTAATCTAAATTTCTAAAGCGGCTATGTTGATTGATGAATGAACTGCATGTGATAGCTGTAAAAGAGATTTCCCGGAGTGTTATATGACCCCATAAGACTAGTTCAACATTCGAGGACGAATGTTTTAAAGGGGGGGAGGATGTTACATCCCGTACTTTGTACATTCGGATATTTCAAGATAATCGCGGTAAGTTAGGGACAAGGCTATTATTTTCTTTCCGATTTTATTTTAATACACAAGTTGTTTATTAGTAGTATGGAAATATTGAGAAAGGCTAGGGGTAAAAAGGGAAATTCAAAAGAGGGTTCATGATAAGGCCACCTATGGCCGTGTGGGTCCCACCCATGGCTTGGCCAATTAACTCAAGCCATGAGTGGGGGCATGTGTCCACTTTTTATTAGTAGGAGCTAAGTATATATATAGATAAGTGATGACATAGCAAGACAATTATTCATCTTTTTAATTCAAGAAGCTTAGAGAAGGAAAAAAAAGTATTCGGCCATGGTTGGCCGAATTTGATGCTCTTGGAGTTGATCAAAAAAACAAATTCTTCTAGTATTCCAACCAATTGGAAGGCCCTTATTAACGTGGAGTAGTTGTTGGAGCAAGCAAAGCATTCATTTGTGCAACTCATAAACCCTAGCCAAGTTAAGAAGTTAAAGGATAAAGGTAAGATTTAATCTCCTTTTCTATGTGTTAGGGATGATTTGTGATTGTTATAGTATGTAGAAATGGATGAAATTCATGAAATATGTATGTGTAGGTTGTGGCCGAATAGGGGATGTGTTGGTAAGATGTGATGAATTGATTTTATTTAGTAATTTTGGTTGTTGTTGTTGTGGATTCCATGATGAAAATGAAGGTTTGATGGCTTAAAATGAAGTTGTAATCGTTGTGGGTTGTTGTAGAAGTTAATGCGACGTTAGCATGGTTTCTTATATTTGTATGAATGATGTTGTTAACGTGTGGTTGTTGGTATAATTCATGAACTTGGAAGCGAGGAATGTGTTGTTGTTGTTCTTATTGAGCTTACAAGATTGCGGATTGTGTTGTTGTGGTTGATTTGAATGTAAATGAAATGCCGTCGAATTATGTAGAAAGGTTTACTAACGTTAGAATGCAATTCGAACTAATTGTTGAAGTGGTCAATATGGTTGTTGGTATTGTTGTTGACGATTTAGCCGAGTTGAATTCTCGGGGATGGTTGAATTTATAGGGGAAATGCTGCCCAAATTTCTGTAGGTAGATTGCTAGTTTAGAACTGGATTCCTAAATACCTATAGCTAATGTTTGATATCGTTTGACGTTGTTGTAGATCTTGCGAAAGCCGAGACTTAAGTTCGGATTAGCTTAGGAAGCGGGCAAGGTATGTAAGGCTTACCCTTTCCTTCTTTTGGCATGTCCTAGAGCTAAGTAAGGTATGACACGCGTCTTGGGATAACTCTATTCTTTAGTTCCGAGCTTGTTTACGATTCTTATTCACTTCTTGACACTAGCCTACTTAGTACAGTCAAGCTTATTGTATGATTGAATAACGAGCAAAGCATAGAGAGTCCCTATTCCAAAAAGGGTTCTACAAGGGTTAACGTCCATAACTTTCGTATGCTAACTCGGATTGACTCGAAACGTGTTTATGATCCTTCAAGTGTCGATTAGTGTACTTACCTATCAAGTCTTAAAAACTGATTTATTTGCATATAGTTTCTCACTACTCTGCTCGTGCATGCCTCAATATGTCCTTCACTGAGTCCCGGGCCACGACCCGTTCTCGTGCGTACTCCACTGCATTGTTCACCGCGTCCCTCACTAGAGGGTCGGGGCACGTTATATATATATATATATATATATATATATATATATATATATATATGATAATACGGGGGTGGTGGCCAGGATGGCATATGATGACTCTATTCACTGAGTCCCTCACTAGAGGGCCGGGACACGTTATATGTATATATGATATATGATGTTGACATGCATGATTTTCATTTCAAAAGGCAAGAGTATTGATGTTTAAAACAGTCATACCTGTTTCTGGTAATTCTCCGTTTTAGTTATGATCCTTTTTACTGTATTTCATGCCTTACATGCTCAGTACATATTCCGTACTGACCCCCTTTCTTCGGGGGCTGCGTTTCATGCCCGCAGGTACAGACGCTCGTTGCGGTGATCCGTCAGCCTAAGACATCCATTCTGCTACTTTGAAGTGCTCCCTTGTTCCGGAGCCTATACTTTTGGTACAGATCCTTCTATTGTATATATATATATATATATATATATATCTAATTAGGGTACTGTGGGGCCCTGTCCCGCCATATGACACTGTTGTTACTCTTAGAGGCCTGTAAACATATATGTGGGTCATGGGTGGTCATCGTTCAGTTATGTTAGTGTGGATTACGTTTTGGCAATTTCCTGCATTATGATAGCCTGACCGGCTTGTGTGTGATATCATATGTGATAGTTTTGGACAACGTTTTGTCTTGCATTTATAAAAGCTCTTAACATGCTAAACGCTAGTATGATAAGTGTCCATCTGGTTGAGTCGTGACAGCACAGGTTGAACGATAGATAATATGAGAAAGGGTGCTCGGTAGCTAATACTGGGCACCTGTCATGGCCCTCAGGTTGGGTCATGACATCTTACACCTTGGAAAAAATTCCCTGTTAGCGTACAGCGAATAAGCTAGCCAAGGGCACGACGAATACGATGATTTGATAAGTAAGAGATAGCATTTGATGATTTTAATCGAGATTCGAAGACATTTGACCAAAGGGAAGAAGTTTGGCAAAGAAAGTAAAGGGTATGTTATATGTCGGGTGCGAATCATGGACGACGAGTTAATAATGGCATAATGATGTCTTAGAGATGAGTAATGACGTCCCTTATATTGGTATTGAGGTGTTAAACAAGTGTCAAGAAGGTTCCATAAGGATAGGAGATCGAACGAGTCGACGAGAACAAGTCCCGGACAGCTGGACATTATACGGCCAGACATATTGGCCGTATAAAATACACGGACCGTATGTCCAGCCGTAGGTTCAGCCCAGAATGGCATACTTCACTGGACCAAACATACGGTCCAGAGATACGGTCGGTGAAAAATATACGGATCGTATGTTGGTCCGTATGTTCTGGTCGGGACAGATTGTGAATTAATATAAGGGATCTCTCTCTCATTTCATTTTCATTTCATTTTCACTCCACAAGTCAAGAAACCTCTAGAATATTCTCTCCACTCTTCATCCACAAGAAAATAAAGGAAAACCAATCAACTACTTCAAATCCATGTAAACAAGTGTGTGAAACTTAGTAAAAGTTCATCTACCTCAAGAAAACCCAAGGGAAGTGAAATAGGGTTTTGGTGCTAGAAGAGTATTTCCATTCAAGGCTTGTTCATCCATCATCTAAGGTAAGTTTCATGACCATACCATGTTGTTTAAGGTATTGGAAGGCTAAAACACTTGAATTGTAGAAAGACATAGAAAATGGGTCATAAATGAGTGAATAGTGTCATTGTTGAATAGTGGTTGGGATGAATGATGAATGTTGGTATGTTGTCATCGTGAATACGTTATAAATGACATTTATACCATGGAATAGGTATTATATGTGAGAAAATGCGATAGGGAGTCATAATCATAATTGTGGAGAAATTCAAGAGAAATGGTGAATTGTGGTAAATGTAGATAAATGATGATTGTCATTTGTGATATTGTTAATGTCGTTATGAACGTTTGGGAGCTGATATAGAACATGGGAAAAGTAGTATAAACAAGGGAAATGTTGCTCAATTTTCTCTAGCGTTAGTAAGTCCGTTCTTATAATTGTTAACTAACGTTAATGCGAATTCTCTTGAAGGTGAAGCGTGGATATTGAAGAAGAACAAGCAAGCGATAGATTAGTTAAACGTAAAAGGTATGTGAGGCTAGTCCTTTCTTTCTATGGCATGAATCCGATGGTATGATTCTCCTTTCTCTCCATGAATTCTCTATACATATCCCGGAAAGTCAAGAGTCTATGATCATGAATAGCTATATGAGATAAGAGATAGGTTATGAGTCCAATGATGATGATGATAAGCTTGAATCTAAAGATCCTAAACTCATGATATGACGTTCCTATAACGCTAATGATGTCGTATGTTGTACACACTCACCTCATACATTATTCCCTTCGAGGTGAGGCAGAATACCATTAAGTTAAGTATGTCATGTATTGTATACACTCACCTTATGTATTGTCCCTTCAAGGTCAGGCAGAGTACCATAGAGCCGATGATGTTATGCATTGTACAGACTCACCTTATATACTACTTTCTTTAAGGTGAGGCAGGATGCTTGTGAATGCTACATAATGTAATCGGGGGAATCACGACCTTACGTCACCCCGATAAAGTATAGTTGTCCTTGAGTCTTCATGCATGTATTATGATGAGCATACTATGATGAGCATACTGTGATGAGCATATTATGATGAGCATATGATGATGATATTACACCGTACCTATATGGTCGGGCAGATATACACCCCACTATAGTGGGCAGCATATACCCCGGACGCGAGAGGCCTGGACGCAGGTTACTTATTATTACACCGTACCTACATGGACGGGCTGCTTATACTTATACATTTATGCATATATGATGTGATGATGAGTACGAGTAAGATAGCATGATTTTTTTTTTTTTATGATTCACAGTCAGTTACAGATTGCTCCTCATTTGATTCCTCTTCATTTCATTGATGTTTCATTATTGTTCATGTCTCTCATACTCAGTACAATATTCATACTGACGTCCATTTTCTTTGGACGTTGTGTTCATGCCCATAGGTAGACAGGGAGGTGAGCTTGATCCGGACTCGTAGGAGCCAGTAGCTAATTAGAGAGCACTCCTTTGTTCCGGAGGTGCTTATGATTATTTTTTTATGTATATTCATGTATATATATTTTGGGCATGACGGGGTCTTGTCCCGTCCTTATGTCTAGCTCCAGTAGAGGCTCGTAGATACACAGTGTGAGTTATATGGTCTCACGAGATCGCCACTATGTATATATATTATTTTGATGGCCGAAAGGCTTATGTATGTAAAAGTGTTTATGTTTTCAAATGAAATATGACTTTCTCATGATTTGAGTATAAATTGGATAAAAGGGCGTTAAATGAGTATGATGAGTAGCAGAACGAGCGATGCTCGGTGGTTAGCCCCGGGTACCCGTCGCGGCCCCTAGTCGGGTCGTGACAAAAGTGGTATCAGAGCAGTTCAGTCCTAGGAAGTGTCTACGAGCCGTGTCTAGTAGATTCTTGTTTATGGTGTGGTGCGCGCCACATCAATAAACAAGAGGCTATAGGGCATTTAGGAAAAATGACCATCTTTCTTCTTATGAGATCGTGCGATAGAGCCGTGTATAAGATTTTATCCTCCCTAATAGTGTGTTGTGATTTCAGAATGCCGCCAAAGGGAAAAGCTACAGCCGTCCAGACGGGAAAGACTGCGACAAAAAGGCGGGTGGAAAGAGAACCTCCGATGAATGTAGAAAAGGGCGAGTCACATAATGAGACCCTATCTAATACATCCTCCACCCCGCCTAATGTGGAAGAACAAGGGGGAGCTTCAGCTCTAATTCCTCCACCGGTTGCTTCGGGTCGACAAGTGACCGAGGCCATTCAGTTATTGACACAGTTGGTTGCCACCCAGGCACAGCGGTAGAATGCGGGCCCAAGTGATCGGTCAGCTAGTATCAGAGCCCGTGATTTTATGAGTCTAAATCCTCCGGAGTTTTTCGGGTCGAAGCCGGATGAAGATCCGTAGGGTTTTATTGATAAGATCCTAAGAACATTGAGGATTGTCCATGCCTCCGAAACTGAATCCGTGGAGTTGGCATCTTATAGACTCCGAGATGTGGCGGTATTATGGTATAATAATTGGATAGCATCGAGAAAAGAAAATGCTTCTCCTCCCGTGTGGCAAGAATTCGTAGATGCTTTTATTCGTCACTATTTGCCACCCGAGGTCCACCGAGCTAGAGTGGATAGGTTCTTGAATCTAAAGCAAGGGAATATGAGCGCTCGGGAATATAGCCTTCAATTTAATTCATTGGCTAGATATGCCCCGACTATGGTGGCCGACATGAGAGATCGGGTACATAGATTTGTGAGTGGCTTGGGGCCACATTTGTTCAAGGATTGTTTGACGGCTTCATCGCAAGGCGGGGTGGATATTTTCCCAATACAAGCCCATGCCCAGAAATTAGAAGGACAACGACATCCGCAAAGGGGTGATCGCGACATTGATATAAGGCAAAGCAAGAGGGCCAGATCTATGGGGACAGGTAGCGATTATAGAGGGGGATCGAAGCAGACTTATTCCAGACACTCTGGCCAGTCAGTGACCAGTGCACCTCCTCAATTTACGGGTAGGAGATTTGATCGCTCCTTTCGTTCAGGACAGGGTCAGAGTTCGAGGGCCCCAGATTCTCAGTTTGAGGGAGATTATAGCCAGAGGAGACCCCCAGTACCGCAGTGCAGTCAGTGCGGTAGATTACATTCTGGACGGTGTCGCCAGGGATCGGATGCTTGCTATGCCTGTGGCCAGATTGGGCACATGATGAGAGATTGCCCGTCAATGAAAGGTAGAGTTGGGACTCAACCCACAGGATCAGCGGCCGGTTCTTCCTCAATGCGCCCGGTAGGGCAGATTCCCCAGATGTCAGCAGGTTGAGGTAAAGTCAGAGGGGTAGCATCTACTTCAGGTGCCACTCAGCCCCGTGTATATGCTTTAGCCGGACGGCAAGATCTTGAGACCTCCCCGGATGTGGTTACAGGTACATTGTCTATATTCTCTCGTGATGTGTATGCATTGATAGATCCGAGTTCTACATTCTATTATATTACTCCATATATTGCTGGCTGTATTGGGGTAAAACCTGAGCCAATCAAACCTTTTGAGGTATCTACTCCGGTTGGTGATCCCGTGATAGCGAGACAAGTGTATAAAAATTGTGTAATTGTGATATGTGATCGCCGGACCAAAGCTGATTTAATTGAGCTGGAAATGCTAGATTTTGATGTGATTATGGGTATGGATTTGTTGGCATCATGTTATGCCAGTGTTGATTGCCGATTGAAAGTAGTTCAATTCCAATTTCCGGGAAAGCCCGTGCTTGAATGGAAGGGTAATGCAACATCTCCGAAGGGTAGGTCTATTTCCTACCTTAAGGCAAGAAAGATAATAGCCAAAGGCTATATTTATCATCTAGTCCGAGTTTATGACACCGAGGCAAAGTCTCCAACTTTCCAATCCCTTCCGGTAGTGAATGAATTTCCAGATGTATTCCCAGATGAACTTCCAGGTCTTCCTCCAGAAAGAGAAATTGACTTCGCCATTGATGTGTTGCCGGACACCAAGCCTATTTCTATTCCTCTGTATCGAATGGCTCTGGCAGAATTGAATGAGCTAAAGGCACAGTTGAAAGATTTGCTTGAAAAGGGGTTTATTAGGCCCAGTTCATCACCGTGGGGAGCACCAGTCTTGTTCGTGAGAAAGAAAGATGGTTCTCTATGAATGTGCATCAATTATAGGCAATTGAACAAGGTGACAATAAAGAACAGATATCCTCTTCCAAGGATTGATGATTTATTTGATCAACTACAGGGCGCTAAGTGGTTTTATAAAATAGACTTGAGGTCGGGTTATCATCAAGTGAGGGTTAGAGAAGAAGATATTCCCAAAACAGCCTTCAGAACGAGATATGGCCACTATGAGTTATGGGTGATGTCGTTTGGGTTGACCAATGCTCCGGCCGTGTTTATGAATTTGATGAATAATGTGTTCAGGCCACTCTTGGACTTATTTGTGATAGTGTTCATTGATGATATTCTGGTATATTCTCGCACAGAATCAGAACATGCGGATCATTTGCGAATCGTTCTTGGAATTCTTCGAGCCCGAGAATTATATGCAAAATTTTCAAAGTGCGAGTTTTGGCTGAATTTTGTAACATTTCTGGGTCATGTTATTTCAAATGATGGTATTCGAGTCGACACTCAGAAAATTGAAGTTGTGAAGACTTGGCCAAGGCCTACGACGCCTACAGAAGTTCGTAGTTTTCTGGGATTGGCAGGTTATTATAGAAGATTCGTAGAGGGCTTCTCATCTATTTCAGCCCCGTTGACGAAGCTAACACAGAAGTCGGCGAAATTTCAGTGGAATGATGCTTGTGAGCGTAGCTTCCAGGAGTTGAAGGACAGATTAACCTCAGCTCCAGTCTTAACACTTCCAGAAAGGCCAGATGGTTATGTTGTGTACTGTGATGCTTCCGGTGTTGGGTTAGGATGTGTGTTAATGCAGCATGGTAAAGTCATTGCTTATGCTTCGAGACAGCTGCGGAAACATGAAAAGAACTACCCAACTCATGATCTCGAATTAGCTGTGATTATTCATGCACTGAAGATGTGGAGACATTACTTGTATGGTGTGCATGTCAATATCTATACAGATCACAAAAGTCTCCAGTACATTTTCAAACAAAAAGAGTTGAATCTGCGGCAAAGGCGGTGGTTAGAATTGTTGAAAGACTATGATGTGAATATTTTGTATCATCCCGGAAAAGCGAATGTAGTAGCTGATGCGCTTAGCCGCCGATCAATGGGCAGTTTATACGAAGTTCCACCGGAAATAAAAGAGATGGTTCATGAGCTCCACCGATTAGCTAATCTTGGAGTACGTGTGATTGATTCGGGTAGTGCGGGGATTAGTATTAATGATCCTACAGTATCATCCTTGAATATGGAAGTGAAAGAGCGGCAATATGAAGATCCTCAGTTGAGCCATTACAGAGACATATCTTATGAAAAAGAGAAATCTCCATTCTATGTTTCCACGAATGGAATTCTTAAATACCGAGGCAGGCTATGTGTGCCGAATGTGGCAGAATTGCGCCGACAAATTCTAGAAGAAGCCCATTATTCTCGGTATTCTATTCACCCAGGTGCAACCAAGATGTATCACGATCTTAAATTAATATATTGGTGGGATGGCATGAAGAGAGACATAGCAAAATTTGTAGCTCAGTGTTCAAATTGCCAGCAAGTAAAGATCGAGCATCAAAAGCCAGGAGGGTTATTGCAAGTGATGGAAATCCCTACTTAGAAATGGGAAGTGATCAATATGGATTTTATTGTGGGGTTACCTTGTTCTCGAGGAAAGTATGATTCCATATAGGTGATCGTGGATAGACTTACGAAATCAGCCCATTTTCTTCCGGTTAGAACTACCTACTCGGCTGAAGATTATGCAAGGCTGTATCTCAAGGAAATTGTGCGACTTCATGGTACTCCATTATCCATTATCACAGATAGAGGGGCACAGTTTATGGCCAAGTTCTGGAAATCCTTCCAGGAGGGTCTAGGTACCCAAGTGAAACTTAGCACGGCATTTCATCCGCAGACTGATGGACAAGCCGAACGCACTATTCAGACTTTGGAAGATATGCTACGGGCTTGTGTACTAGACTTTGGTGGTAGTTGGGATGATCACCTACCTCTGATTGAATTTGCATATAACAATAGTTACCATTCCAGTATCCAAATGGCTCCGTATGAAGCATTATATGGAAGGAAATGCAGGTCCCCAATTGGATGGTTTGAAATAGGAGAAGTACAACTAATAGGCCCTGAATTGATTCAGCAAGCGGTAGAAAAAGTCAAAGTAATCCGAGATCGATTGTTGATAGCCCAAAGTCGCCAAAAGTCTTATGCAGACAATCGCTGACGAGACTTGGAATTTCGGGTTGATGATTGGGTATTTTTGAAATTGTCGCCAATGAAAGGGGTGATGATATTTGGCAAGAAAGGGAAGTTAAGTCCTAGATACATTGGACCCTATAAAATTACCTGCAAGGTGGGTCATGTAGCCTATGAATTGGACTTGCCTTCGGAGCTTGAATCAGTCCATCCAGTATTCCATGTTTCGATGCTCCGCAAGTGTGTTGGAGATCCTATGAGGATTGTTCCGATTGATGATGTCCAAGTGACAGAAAAGCTGGCATATGAAGAGGTGCCCATTGCCATTCTAGATAGGCAAGTACGACGGCTTCGAAATAAGGAAGTAGCCTCAGTCAAGGTCTTATGGCGAAACAACAACCGGGAAGAAATGACTTGGGAAGCGGAAGAGAAAATGAAATCCACATGTCCACACTTATTCCAACCCCCAGAGGATATTCAAGATGAAGCCCCAACGTTATGAGGTATGTACGCTTACTTTTCATGCTTTTGGTCGTGTGTGGCCATAGATATGTTGCTATTATGTTGTGGTCCTGTGAGGCAGTGATATTATGGGTTGTTGTGACAGGATGGTACTGCCATATTACAGGGGAAACTCTGGCGAAATTTTCGCAGAATTCCCGAGTGCTTAACATTCGAGGACGAATGTTCTAAAAGGGGGGAGAATGTTACACCTTGGAAAAAATTCCCCGTTAGCGTATAGTGAATAATCTAGAGAAGGGCACGACGTATACGATGATTTGATAAGTAATAAATAGCATTTGATGATCTTAATCGAGATTCGAAGACATTTGACCAAAGGGAAGAAGTTTGGCAAAGAAAGTAAAGGGTATGTTATATGCCGGGTGCGAATCATGGACGACGAGTTAATAATGGCATAATGATGTCTTAGAGACGAGTAATGACATCCCTTAGATTGGTATTGAGGTGTTAAACAAGTGTCAAGAAGGTTCCATAAGGATTGGAGATCAAACGAGTCGACGAGAACAAGTCCCGGACAGCTGGACATTATACGGCCAGACATACTGGCCGTATAAAATACACGGACCGTATGTCCAGCCGTAGGTTCAGCCCAGAATGGCATACTTCACTGGACCAAACATACGGTCCAGACATACGGTCAGTGAAAAATATACGGACCGTATGTTGGTCCGTATGTTCTGGTCGGGACAGATTGTGAATTAATATAAGGGATCTCTCTCTTATTTCATTTTCACTCCACAAGTCAAGAAACCTCTAGAATATTCTCTCCACTCTTCATCCACAAGAAAACAAAGGAAAACCAAGATCAATGTCACGACCCACTAGGGGCCGTGACAGGTACCCGGGGCTAACCACCGAGCACCACTCGTTCCACTACTCATTATACTCATCCGACATTTCTTTATCAATTTATGCTGAGGACATAAGAAAATCATCCCTTCATTTGGGAATATAAAAATACTCTTTTATATACATAAGCCATTAGGCTATCAAAATAATAGATGTATACATATACATAACGGCAACCTCGTGAAACCACATAACCCACACTGTGTATCTATGAGCCTCTACTGGAGTACTAGACATGTAGACGGGACAGGACCCCGTCGTGCCCAACATATACAAATATACACAAAAGAATAATCAAGCACCTCCGGAACAAAGGAGTGCTTTCAATCAGCTAACAGCTCCTACGAGTCTGGCTCAAGCTCGCCTCCTGTCTACCTGTGGGCATGAACACAGCGTCCAAAGAAAACGGTCGTCAGTACGAATATTGTACTGAGTATGTAAGGAAAGAATGAAATAAATATAATGGAAGGATCATGAGTCGTAAGAGAGAGATATAACCTGCATAAGTATCATAGGCAATTACATTCTTTACATATATCATATTTTACACAATCATGGTACATGTGTCATCACATCACATAATCATCACATCATAATCCTCATCGTTAACCCACGTCCGGGTAACCATCATATGCCGCCCACTAGTGGTGATCATGCCCGGCCCTCTAGGCTCCGTGTAACATCGCAGCCCGCCTTAGCGGTGACATGCCCGGCAATCTAGGCACGGTGGAATCATATGCAGCCCGCCTTAGCGGTGACATGCTCGGCCATTCTGGCGCGGTGGAATCATATCATCACATAATCAATCATAACCCATCACTATTACACATCTCATGAACGTATCATAATCTTATCATAGCTCGACAACTTCCATACATAACATAGGCATATTATAAGCTAGCACTATTCATTATCTTATAGACATATCATGACTTAGCATTATTTCACATTCATCGTTAGAAGCATACATTAGGCTTTGAAGACAACCATAACTACGTCGGGGTGACGTAAGGTCGTAAACCCCCGATTATATTATGAACATTTATGAGTATCCTGCCTCACCTCGAAAGAGATAGTGCATAGGGTGAGTGTTAACGATAATTACATCATTAGTGTTGTATCATGAACCATCGGATCTCTATACTCTAGCTCATCATCATCATTATCATGCTCGAATGTAGTTTAGTATATTTGAGGACTCATAAGTTCCATCGTATAGGAGGATCATGGAAAGCTTGAAAGATTCATGCCTTTGAAGGAAGGGATAAGCCTTACATACCTTTGACGTTTAACTAAGCTAGCGCTTGCTTGTTCTCCTTCGATATCACTTTTCTACCTTCAAGAGAGAATTCGCACTATCGTTAGTTAATCGACTATGAGAACGCGTTACTAATTCTAGGGAAAATTGGGCAGCGCTTCCTTTATTTATACTACTTTTCACATATTCTATATCAACTCTCAAACGCTCACAATAACATCCATAATAACATCCACAATACTGCAATCAGCAATCATCATTTATATCCATTGACCACAATCCACCATTTCTCTTCCATTTCTCCATATTTATGGTTATAGCTTACTATCGCGTTTCCTTGTGTATAATACTTATTTCATGTTCTAAATGTCATTCATAACATTTTTATAATCACAACTTATCAATGATCATGGCTCAATTCAACCCTTTACTCAACAATGCTACTACTCACACTTTCATGACCCATTTCTTACATCCATCTATAATTCAAGTGTTTCAACTCTTCCATACTCTAAATAATATGTAAATACCATAAAACTTACCTTAGATGTTGTAGGAACAATCCTTGAGTGGTATTGTTCTTCTTGCACCAAAAACCCTAGTTTACTTCTCTTGAAATTCCTTAACTTGGATGAGCTTTGATGAGTTTCATACACTTGATTCACTTGGGTTCTTGATATTGATCCTTGATTTCCTTTGTTTTCTTGTAGGTGAAGAGTGGTGAGTATTCTAGAGGTTTCTAGAGAGAAGTATCGTGGAAATGAAATAAATTAATGAGCTTGGGTCTCCTTTTTAATAACTTAAAATCTGATCCGGAATGAACAGTAGTTGAAGTGTACAATGGTCGTAAACCCAGTTTACGGTCCGTATTCCAGTTTACAGGCCGTATTTCGTGGTCGTATTTAAGCATAACAGAACCAGAAAGGTATGTTGGAGGTCATGGTGATTTACGATCGCAGTTTACGGGCCGTATTTCAATTTACAGTCCGTATTCCAAGTCGTAATTAACCATTTGAACATTTGGCAGAAAGTTGAAGTTTTGTAAGTTGAAATACGACATGGTAGTTTACGGGCCATATACCACTTTACGGTCCGTATTTTATTTTACGACCGACTGGGCCAAAATGCAAATCTGCAACTTTTCACATTTTCAAAACCTATGATTAGTCATTGTGGGCATAACCTATCTCTTATTGCAATTACCTTTGAAATCTTACTCAGGGTCGTCAAACGTCGTTCCCTTCCTATTAAAACATCCTATACCCGTATTCTTCGTTAGTCTATTCGTTGTACGTTCACGGGAAATTTCCGAGGTGTAACAATCAACTACTTCAAATCCATGAAAATAAGTGTGTGAAACTTAGTAAAAGTTCATCTACCTCAAGAAAATCCAAGGGAAGTGAAATAGGGTTTTGGTGCTAGAAGAGTATTTCCATTCAAGGCTTTTTCATCCATCATCTAAGGTAAGTTTCATGACCATACCATGTTGTTTAAGGTATTGGAAGGCCAAAACACTTGAATTGTAGAAAGACATAGAAAATGGGTCATAAATGAGTGAATAGTGTCATTGTTGAATAGTGGTTGGGATGAACGATGAATGTTGGTATGTTGTGATCGTGAATACGTTATAAATGACATTTAGACCATGGAATAGGTATTATATGTGAGAAAACGCGATAGGGAGTCATAATCATAATTATGGAGAAATTGAAGGGAAATGGTGAATTGTGGTAAATGTAGATAAATGATGATTGTCGTTTGTGATATTGTTAATGTCGTTATGAACGTTTGGGAGCTGATATAGAACATGGGAAAAGTAGTATAAACAAGGGAAATGCTGCTCAATTTTCCCTAGCGTTAGTAAGTCCGTTCTTATAATTGTTAACTAACGTTAATGTGAATTCTCTTGAAGGTAGAAACGTGGATATTGAAGAAGAACAAGCAAGCGATAGATTAGTTAAACGTAAAAGGTATGTGAGGCTAGTCCTTTCTTTCTATGGCATGAATCCGATGGTATGATTCTCCTTTCTCTCCATGAATTCTCTATACATATCCCGGAAAGTCAAGAGTCTATGATCATGAATAGTTATATGAGATAAGAGATAGGTTATGAGTCCAATGATGATGATGATAAGCTTGAATCTAAAGATCCTAAAGCTCATGATATGACGTTCCTATAATGCTAATGATGTCGTATGTTGTACACACTCACCTCATACATTATTCCCTTCGAGGTGAGGCAGAATACCATTAAGTTAAGTATGTCATGTATTGTATACACTCACCTTATGTATTGTCCCTTCAAGGTGAGGCAGAGTACCATAAAGTCGATGATGTTATGCATTGTACACACTCACCTTATATACTACTTCCTTCAAGGTGCGGCAGAATGCTTGTGAATGCTACATAATGTAATCGGGGGAATCACGACCTTACGTCACCCCGATAAAGTATAGTTGTCCTTGAGTCTTCATACATGTATTATGATGAGCATACTATGATGAGCATATGATGATGAGCATATGATGATGAGCATATGATGATGATATTACACCGTACCTATATGGTCGGGCAGATATACACACCACTATAGTGGGCAGCATATACCCCGGACGCGGGAGGCCTGGACGCAGGTTACTTATTATTACACCGTATCTACATGGATGGGCAGCTTATACTTATACATTTATGCATATATGATGTGATGATGAGTACGAGTAAGATTGCATGATTTATTTCTTTTATGATTCACAGTCAGTTACAGATTGCTCCTCATTTGATGCCTCTTCATTTCATTGATGTTTCATTATTGTTCAATCCTCTTATACTCAGTAAAATATTCGTACTGACGTCCGTTTACTTTGGACGCTGTGTCACGACCCAGCCCCGTGGGCCGCGACTGGCACCCTATCTGGGTACCCAGACCAAACCGCATGTTCATTTACCAAATCCGAGCATGTTCCAAAAATTCATAAAAGTCATATCAAACTGAACCTTTATCAAATATGTCTTAAGCGGTCGCACAAATCAAAATGCCATATCAAATACAAACTGAGCGGCGGAATAGACATCGCCGGTCGAAAGTGCAAACATAAGCATAAGGGCCATTTAGGGCCATCAAAACAAACGGACCGCTTTAAGACCAGAAAACAAAATCAAACAAACATATATAGGACCCTCGCCCCACATATATGACTACAGGCCTCTACGAACTCAAAACAAAGACATATGGCGAGACAGGGCCCCGCCGTACCCAAATCGTCAAATATACAGAGCATATACATAGCAAAAGGAGTCTGTACCAAAAGTGGACTCCGGATCAGAAGGAGTACTCCAAAATAGCAGAAAGTGAAGCCTACAGTGGAGGATCACCAATGTCTGTACCTGCGGGCATAAAACGCAGCCCCCGAAGAAAGGGGGTCCGTACGAAATATGTACTGAGTATGTAAAGCACGGAGTACAGAAATATAGATCAAAACTGAAAGCAAATCAGATAACAAAGTGGAGTACAAATCGGGATGTCAAAATCCGTATCAAAATCATATACGTATACATAATGCAAACGAAATCATGCAAACGCTTAGGAACGTGGTCGCCACTCCGACGCTGGCGCCACACACAGCATAACACCAGAAGGTTTCAAATCTCCGTATCTCCGAACACAAACACAAACATAGGTGAGTGTATCGCATCACGAGCCATATCACAGCATAACTCCAAACGGAACCCGGCCCTATGGCGAAGCCTCGGGAACCGTAACACAGCATACGGCCGAATTATTGTAAGGCGCACGAATCATAACCGGCCCGGGAACCGGTGAACGAAGTCATGATAAGGCACGAGCGGAGTCGTGAGCAAACAAATGCAAGTCATACTTCAAAATAGTCTTTCAAAACAGAGTATTCCCATAAGTCATTTCATAATACAAAATAATCGAATATTTAGTCGATACAAGGTTTCATTTCACAAAACGTTTCCAAAATAGTACGTATAGCTCAAGACGTAACTTAGCGTATCGTAATATTCAAAACACGTCTCGTAGGAGGAAGTTCCAAAATCGAAGGTATCATTTCAAACTTTATTCAAAAGGACCAATAAGACAAATAGGGCGTCTCGGGGTTAGCGGGCCCACCTCGAGTCGAATTGAGGTGGCGAACATAATTTACGAACATTTAGGGGCCAAAAGTTCATACATAATTATTTCTAAGTTACCCGACCACATTTCGATAGGTTTCGGACGATTGGTGGCATTCTAGCCAAAATAGAGCCCTTAGGCTTCAATTGAATTGAATGAATAGTAACTTTTCTGTGGATCGGGTTTCGAGGAGCAGAAATGCTCCGGAGGTTCCAATACTCACCTAGCATACTAAGACATGTCAAATGAAGAAGTGGGAAGCTTTACATACCTTACAGACGTCGTATGCTCTCCCAAAAGTCAAGTCCCGTTTCGTCTGAAATCTGCGAATGGTCAAAGTTACCAATTGAGATTCTTAGGCTTAAAAATGCCATTAACTTCATTTTTGCCTACCGAAATTTCGGCAGCACCTCCCCTATAAATCTAACACCCCCGAGACCTAACTCGGCTCAAAATACATCAACAACAACAGCCCACACATCATCAAACAATACAAATCACTCTAGCTTCAAAGTTCTACTTTATTACACAAGTTGGCAACTTTTCATTCAAACTTCCAAAACTCCAAATCTATATCCACATCATTATATTCATTTACTCATTCAAGATTATTCAATCACATCCCAAATACATTCCAAACCATATACAAAATTGCCCAAAATTCATTACTTTCCATAATTCTTTCAAAACATCAAAACTTACAACGGACGTTCTAATTTGCGTCGTTTCATTCCGAATTCATTAACATCAACCATAAGTCATATTTAAAGTCTCAATATCATAGATATACAATGATATACACAAACATACCAAAAATATATACTTTCCCATAATGTTCCGAAATCATTTTCCAACGCCAATTCAATTCACTTAAACATTCATTTGCGTTATAGAGGTCCCAACGACGCCACAAACTAACTAAACAAGATTAGTTCACATTACTTCCTCCTCCCTATAGCTCACGGTCACACACACACACACTCACAACACACAAAGTCTTCATACTTTACATTGATTTCCTAAGGCAATAGCAACATAATCAACATACTAACAAGTTTAACCATTTCCCTCCATCCAACTACTCCCTACGGCAACAACACAAACACACACCACATGCATGCAACACTCCCGAAATTCTCATATACACTACACATGCTACCATATAAACAAAATTCCTTCAACATAGAAAGCAAGAATCTTACCTTTTCCACTTTCTTTCCACTTGCCAAAAGAAGCACTTTCTTGCCTTGAAAATTATACCAACTTGGAGAGGGCTTTGCACTTGGTAATAATTTCACAAAAGATGAACTTTTGAACCAAGGAATTGGCTCCAAATTTTTTTTTTCTTTCTTTTCTCTTTTCTTTTCTCCTAAACCCGAACCCTTTTTTTTTTTTTCCTTTGTTCTTGCTTTGTTCTTTCTTGAACATTCTTGCTAATTATCCACTATATAATACTACCAAATTAAATTGTGGACTTGGGCTATTATTTTTTTTTTCACTTCATGGCCGGTTGGGCCTTCCCTTCTTGGGCCTTGTCTTATTATTTCTTTTGAGCCCAAGAATTGTTGGTTACATATTGTAATCCATAAGGCAAATTTCCAAAATTCCAATTTTGCCCTTGGCCACCTTTCGTAATTCCACACCATTGTATTCATAGCCTACACATTCATACCAAGAGATGTCCAATTGTGGCCTTATTCATCATAAGTCAATTTATCTTGAATTTTTTCGAATAAGCGAAAATGTCGGATGTAACACGCTGTGTTCATGCCCACAGGTAGACAGGGAGGTGAGCTTGATCCGGACTTGTAGGAGCCAGTAGCTGATCAGAGAGCACTCCTTTGTTCCGGAGGTGCTTATAATTATTTTTTTGTGTATATTCATGTATATGTATTTTGGGCATGACGGGGTCTTGTCCCGTCCTTTTGTCTAGCACTCCAGTAGAGGCTCGTGGATACGCAGTGTGGGTTATATGGTCTCACGAGATCGCCACTATGTATTTATATTATTTTGATGGCCGAAAGGCTTATGTATATAAAAGTGTTTATGTTTTCAAATGAAATATGAATTTCTCATGATTTGAGTATAAATTATCAAGGGCGTTAAATAAGTATGATGAGTAGCAGAACGAGCGGTGCTCGGTGGTTAGCCCCGGGTACCCGTCGCGGCCCCTAGTCGGGTCGTGACAATCATTATTTCATTTCATTTTTCATCCAACATTTCAAGAACTCTCTAGAAACCCTCTCCACTCTTCATCTACAAGAACTCAAGAGAAATTTATGATCAACTTCATCAAACTAAGAAAACCAAGTGTAAGAAACTCATTAAAGATCATCCAAGCCAAGAAATTTCATTGGAGATGAACTAGGGTTTTGGCTCAAGTGAAGTATTTCCATCCAAAGCTTATTCCTATAACATCTAAGGTAAGTTTTATGATATTTCCATGCTATTTAAGGTATTGAGAAGTTGAAACACTTGGATTGTAGTAGGAGATAGAAAATGGGTCATGAATGTGGGAATAGTGTCATTTTTGAGTAATAGCTTGGGTTGAGTAATGATTCTTGATATGTTATGAATATAATCATGTTATAAATGATATTGAGAACATGGGATAGACATTGTATATGAGTGAAAGTAATAGTGTGCTATAACTATGGATATGGATGACTTGAAGCGAATTGAGGAATATGGATAATGTAGTTAAATAAAGACTATTGTTATGATGTTGCGAATGTATTATTGATGTTTGGGAGTTGATGTATGATATGAAGGAAGTCGTATAAATAAAGGAGATGCTGTCCAATTCTCTCTAAGCTTTAGTCATGTATGTTAAGTTATCGACTTTCTAATGATAGTATAACTCTAATGAAGGTAGAAACGTGAGCATTGAAGGAGAACGTGCAAGTGATAGAATAGTTGAACGGAAGGGTATGTAAGGCTAACCCTTCTTTCATAAGGCATGGTTCTTTGGCCAAATATCTAATTTTCTATAAGCCTATGATGTCCTACAAATGATGCCATCTTCAAAAGCTGCTAAGCTTATGACTTTTGATATATTACAATTGTACTAAATTCCTCATATGACGAAGAATCCTATAAAGATAGATGTAATGAAAAACGATAATAGTGATAACGATAATGATGACGACGATAATGGTGATGATGATAATGATGACGATGATAATAGTGATGACGCTAATGATGTTTATGGGCTTTATGTATATGTGCCTAAGTATGGCTATTATGAAATCCCGAGCTTATATGGTCGGGTAGAAAATATAGTGTATATATATATAATGCGCGCGCACCACTGCAGTTGGGTATGGATAACCCTGACCCTTGGAAGGGCCAGGTATGTGTAACCCTGAGCCTTGGTTGGACAGGTATGTATGATAACCGAGCCTAGCCATGGCCGGGTACGTGAAACACCGAACCTTCGTGGTCGGGTATGCTATGTAAATGCTATGTATATGATATGAATATGTATATGATATAGATATGAGTATGAATACGAATATGAATAAAAATATGTATATGAATACGACTATGGATACGAAATGTAAATGATTACGGATATGAGTACGGATACGGATATGGATGTATGTACACAATTACGCGTTAGAAATGGAAAGCCCCTATGAGAAGCAAGTAAGTGCTTATGACGATGATACTACTATCTCTCATCCTACGCTATTTCTATGTTGTCTATTATGCTTTCATAATGATATTGATCATGCTTTACATACTCAGTACATTCTTCGTACTGACATCCTTTTATTTGTGGATGCTGCGTCATGCCCGCAGGTGGCCAGGGAGACAGACTTGATCTATAGCCTTATTACTCAGGGATTACATAGCGAAGCTCCATTTCCTTCGGAGCTAAAGCTTTTGGTACTTATTCTTTTTTGTATATATTTATGGGCATAGCGGGGTCCTGTCCCGCCTATATGATATGACATACACTCCTTAAAGGCTCGTAGACATGTGTATATGGTTAGATGTGTTTAGCCTTGTCGGCCTATATTTTAGATGTCATTTTGTTAGCCTCGTCGGCTTATGTACATTGATATGGGCATAGTTGCAAATGATGATATAAATGTATTGTTGTTAGCATGAATAATGGATAGAAAGTATGATTTAGCTACGTGGCTCACCTAGAGGTAAATATGAAGGTATGTTAAGAGGTGCCCGGGTGGGCTAGTACCGGGTGCCCGTCGCGGCCCTCCGGTTGGGTCGTGACAGTCATGCCCCGAACCATGGCCTGGGCGTAAGATGGCACTCGGTGCTTTGCTGCATGTGACCAAGCGAACCACATGGCTTACTGAATCAACATGGGGCATATACTGATGCGGAATATAATATAACATGCATGGTGATAATGAAGCATAGGTTAAGTAACCATAAGTCTGAAATTAAACGATAAATGCTGAGCTAATACTGGCTATACAACTCTGAATATCTGACATGACATAACTGAACTAATCTAGTCTATAAAACCTCTAGCATGAGTCTGACTGCTAAACTGTTTACAGGGATAAGGCCCCCCGGCATTGTCAGACTACTAAACTGTTTATAGGGACAAGGCCCCCGGCATACCTTTATTGCATAACTGACAATAAAAAAATAAAGATAAAACCCCGAATGAGATGGGGCTCACCAATAGCTGGTACGTGCAAAGTCCTAACGAGCTGATCCGCCATCCTGTAAATCTGCATCGTGAAATGCAGGACCCCATGAAAATAAAATGGGAGATCCGGACATTCGAATTGTATTGGTATGTAAAGAAACTGAATGAAATAAGCATGGCACATGAAATAACAGAACTGAAACTGAAACTGTATCTGTAAGCTGAACATGAACATGAATATCATCTGACAAGAATATGTATAACATGAATAAAATATTTTAAGTATGTAAAGATATCTTGTGGGAGAGAATTAGTATAACCGATATGTACCCACCACGTAAGCACGTGGCGCCTGATCTGTGCTCGATCAGCTAAGCCATCTTGTACCTTGCCGGGGTACAAGAAATGAACATGACATATAAATGGAGCCAATAACCCGCAATGGGTAAACATGAAGGAATCGTCCTAACTGGGCGGAGCGATCTTTATCCTACGCTGGCATACGTAGTTTCCGGTATTAAACCTTCTCGGTAATCTGTGCAACTCCCAAAACATGAACATGGATATAATTGGCTTAGTAGCCCATGAATTATGTAAACATGATTCGTGATTGTATATAACATGAAGATAGATATATAGTATAACTTGCATGAAAACATGGAAGCATATAGAAGTTCATGAAAGTAAACATAAAAGTTCATATCTTGCATTTAAGAACCCATGGAATGCAAAGTATGGATTTTTATGGATTACAGACAGATTCTCAATAACCAAAAGGGAATATTAAGAACACAATAATGAACTATTAAAGCAAACATGGTATATCATCGTACATGTACTTATAGTTATCATGAACATGTCTAGAACTCTAGTTTTGGGTAAAACTTCGTATAATCATGGAAGAACATGGCGTGGGGAAAAACAACGATGTTCCCACACATAGATAGAAACCCTACATACCTGTTAATGCTCCAAAACTTGTAACTAATGGTCTGAACTTGGAGAAGAATCCAAAAGCCTTAATCTTGAATCCCTTAGATGGGTTTTCTTGAAAACCCTAGGTTAGGAACAACGGATTCTTGTTTAGAAATCATGAATACATGTTAGAATTCAGTTTAAAGGCTTGGAATAGGATTGCCTTAGTGTATGTTGATGGTAGGAGGAGAAGAACTTCGTGCCAGGGCTTGAGAGTATGAAAAGTGGGATTAAAAACTAAAGTCCCGAATTTATACTATTTACTGAAGCGGGGAAAGTACGGGCAACAGGTACGCCCATACAATATTGTACGTCTCGTACAATCTGGGCGTACCTCATGTGCCAAATTCCAGAACCCATGATTTTTAATCTGTGAGGTACGTGATAAAAAGTACACCTTATACAATAAAGTACGACCCGTATAAATTGTACGCCTTAAAATTGCGGCCCTACTTTGTACAACTTGCCCGTACCTAGAATGTCAAATTTCAGTGACTTCTGATTTTCCCATGTGAGGTACTCCAAAAAGTACAGCTCGTACAAATGATGTATACCGTCATTTTAACGATTTAAGGCAAATTCTCAATTCCAACACTTCCCTTCTTGGTTTCTAAGTCCCTGAATCATGAACGTAACTTAGTTAGGTAGCACGAGGTGTTACACAAGAGCCCAGTATCGGGAAGCTAGGAAAGTGCGGGGACTATATGTATTGGTATTAACATATATCGAGGGAAAACACTTTTAGACTAAACACGTGGTGAGCAAAGAAAGGGATAAGGTGCATTCAACAAGTCAAACACTCTTTGTTTAGAGTTCTTGTTGGTTATTCTAAAGCTTACAACTGGACATGCCCTACCATTTCGGGGTTTGAAATGCCTGGAAGATTCGTTCAGAAAGCCTCGGATCTTGATGAAAGGATGACACACATAACAGCGACACTCTGAGATTTAGGGAATCACATTATTCACATTAAGAGTCCACAGTCTCCGCCCAAGTAACGTCTGAGACGTGCGTAAGATTAGGGAAGTTAGTTAATATAATCTATCCTATCCTTATGCCCCGATTATATGGTACCTATTTTTTCACCTAAATACTAAAAGCTCTCTATTTCGCTTTGTAACAAGCAATCACCTAACATTGTTCTTCAATGATACTCATCATTGACCACTGAAGATCGAATAACAATTTCTCTCTTTTGCTGCTCAGTTCTTTGATTATTGCTTATTATTTCACTTATAGTTTGCTGCTTCGGTCAGATAATCAAGGATTTCTTATTATTTGGATCAATTACGTTGTTATACAACCTCTTTCAAACAAATTCAATTGATTTTCCTAATAAACAAATTTTAAGCTACACATATATCACTTTATCAAACATTATGGACTATTAATACTTCATGTGAATGTTTTAGGGTTATTGTGAGCCTAAGTTAAAAGATATTGGACTAGTTTAAGCTTTAAATCATTTTGCGTTAGCTTAAATGAGATAATTTAAAAGCCATGTTTGTTTTGTTGGAGATCGCGAGGGGGTGGGCGTGGGGGTTTTTGGCGTGGGGGTTGGGGAGTGGGCGTGGGTGTTGGCGAGCGCATGGACTCGAGTGTCTGCTGAACTAGCTTGCTTTGAGGGGTATATGTTTGTCTGTAAGGAGTTGGTGGCCCAAATGTGATATTTGAGTAATACTTTCTGATCCGCCTCTCTCGGGAAGGTGATCCAGCTGCTTTCGCCCCACCCACACACGACCCAACACTATACACCTCAAGCGCACCCACAACACCGCGTTTCATTTTTTTGGTTTAGCAAAAAGCTCCCAATCTTTGCTGTCTTGGGGATATTCTGAAATGCTAGTTTTGGGGATTTTGTTGAGGTAATTCTTGAAATCTGCACATCACTTTTTGTTTAGAATTTCCCATGTTTTCTTGACTTCGAGAATCTGATTCTTGCTTCTCGTATTGGCCCAACCCTAAAGATCATATTGTTTATCTGAAGAAAGACTATGCTCCTGTTATCCAGACGCTCAGTTCGTAGGGCTTTAAATTTAATCTTATTGAAATTGCATGTCACATATAGTCTCTTGCTTGGCTGTACTGAATGTGTTCTTCGTTGGTGAATTTTGCCACACACGAAGTTGCTGGCTGCGTATGGGATGTAGGGGTTTTTAACAATTTTTGTAGGTTTTGATACAAATTGACACATGTATCAGAAGCTCACCAAAGAAAATCCTTGCGGAGCACCACTTTTTTCCCCGCAGAAGTATTTAGTAATGGTTGATGAAGTTTGTCTTGTGGCATTAACTGCCAGTTTCAATTGTGTGGTCCGCAAGCAACTGCCGTTATATGCATGTAGGTTTAATAGTCGGTCTAAATATGTTTTTATAGTCTCTCTTTGGAGTTCAGGGACGTTGCATATCAGTGTAAATTTGCTAACTTTGCACTCTATTTCCTTAATAAGACTCGAAAATATACATGTCTGGTATGGTGCAGGGTGCAGTGACATTGCATCATCATAGCACGTGCAAAAATTCTCTGCTGTTTGCTTTAGGGGTGCGGCCTTTCCCCGGACCCCCCTAATGCAGGATGCTTTGTGCACCGGGCTGCCCTTTTTTTGCTTTTGGGTTTCACTGTCCTTGTGCCTGTGAAATTTTAAGTAGTCTTGATTTGATAGATGTCTGAATTGAATGTAGACATGGGGCAACCACCATTCTTCTCCTGTGTTTATATGATATCTTAAGCTTAATATTGTTGACATTTTGGAAACAAGGAATGAGCAAAACTTGTATTGTACGTTTGTTAGAATTTTAGATGTATCTGCGAAGCTTTATCTAGACTGGGCAATGCATGGTGGATCTTAGCAACTGATTAGTAAATGTGAATAATCCTAAAGTCGCTAGTGGTCTGCTTTCATATTCAATTCTAAAGTTCCATTATTCAGTTCTCTTAAATCTGTACATTTGACACACGGATATTTCTAGGCATAATTGGGCTGTATATTATGAAGACAGTGATTTCTGAGGGCAATAACAATCCAGTGGGACTACATGCACTGAAGTTCTCACGAGAATTAGGAATCGTTGTAAGCTTTTAGTGTCCATTACTGAGTTGCAAAAGTAAGTGAACATTGCTTCATCTTTTAAACTCTTTCTTTCTCCTGTGTGATGAAGCTTTCTGTAGTGGAACATTAAATTCGAATGACCCTGTACCTACGTGAAATCTCCCTATGTTCCTGCTTTTTCCTTCTAGCTTAAGTGGACATATGTCCTTTGAAGCAAGTGTCATTTATCATCTTATTCTATGAATATTAGTTCTGCTGGTTGATTACAAAATCGAGGTTGAAGTGTGATAGCCACAAGGAAAACCACCGGACTTATACATTTCAAGCTAGAAATTGGATAAGGAAAGGAATGCAATTTGTACATACGAAATGTCCCTCCCTTTTCTTTTCTTCTTTTGCAAATTTTTTAGTATAGATACAATTATAGAAAAATAAGTGAGGCCATAATTTTTTTTTGCAAGTTATTTGTTTTCTTTTTAGGGATGTATGGTAAGTCCTGATATCCATGAAAAATAAGTGGGGACAGAATATTTGCAAATTTCTTTTTTTTGGCAAGCTTTTCTATTTGACTGAGCTTTGTTAAGTTACATCAATGGTCGGATAACATGAATCTTGTTGGAATGCTAGATTATTGGTAGTGCAATCAAGTTGTTAGGTTGAACATTTTTGCACATTGGGCAAATGTAGTACATGCATTGTGCTTGTCGATTCAGCACATCACTAGAAGTCCATCCTTCATTCGAGCAAGACACTTCATTAGCCCTCAAATCAAGTTGAACAACTTGGAGATTGGGACCGGGGGATACAAGAGTTGTACTCATTAACAAAAATCATTAAAATAAATTTTTATAGTATTTGTTTTGTTATTGCAATGATTTACTTTCTTTAGTCAAAAGTTTGTGACTGACACACTCATAAGTAGGTATGTCTTGAATTCATCAAGTCATCAATATATCGTTTTTCTTCTCATAGTTCTCTAAAGGTATCAGAAGAGCTTCTATGATTAGGTGGAGAATCAAGTAGCATATGCATACTATTATGGTGGCCTTATGTTGCTTGTTCCACATTGCATAGAATGATGGAAGTGTTGATATGTTAGAAGTCTCTATATACTAGAACTGTCAAGTACTTAGGACTTAGGTAAGATTGTTCCACACAGGATGAATATCATATGGTATTGTGTGTGGTACCTAATGTGTCCTGTATTCATCAAAACATCAAGTCATTGTTATATCTTATTCTTTCTCATACTTTTGGTACGTCTTTACCATAATATGTGTGAGGGGCACCTAATTGCTTCTTCTCTACATTTGTTACAATGTGGCTCTATGGTGGATCCTATTGTACAAGTTAACTTTAAAGATAAAGAATATTAGCACCTAATACTCCGTGGCAAAGCTACTGTGTAAGGACATGTGGTTTATGTTTTCCCATGGTTCTTGCAAAAACAAGTGGCGTTTTGCAGCTTTGTTTCCTCAAATTGTTAGTTGTTAAATAGCAGTCCATATTGTACACCACACAAAAAAAAAACCTCTTCCTTAGAGCTTTAGATCTCCACTTAAAATTCCATAGAGGTCCCGATTCACCTTTCATTGAACTTATGACCAAAGTGAGATTTCAATGTGGAAAATTTTCCAGGTAACACTCCCTAGATAATTCTATCATCCTCCCAAAAACTCTCTATGACTATAGTCTTAGCATCTACCTCCTTGAGTTCACAAGCCTCTGGATCTAATAGATACCTCTCATGTTAATTGCGTTTCATTCCTTTTGTAGGACCTTTTGTTACTCGTAATAGAGAATAGGTTAGGAAGTCATCTTTCAAAGTGCTATTATCCAAGTATCAAGTCCAAATCATATCCGTTAGCTGTTTCCGAGTGAAAACTCTTGTCCAATCCAATCTATGATAGTCTAGAATCCTTGTGAGATGACACAGGATCAGAGGTTGTATGCTTTTGTAAAATTAAGGGGGACTACATAGTCTTTATATATAAATATACAAATATGTTACCTTCTAAAAAATAAAAACTGTCGCAGATATCCTTCCATTAATTATCTTTCGCCAGATGGAATTCCTCATGGAGATCACCTTAACTATGTTCTGGTGAATGCTCTATTAAAAGTATCTAATTTACAGATGCCCAACCCATTAGCACTAATTTGGTTTGCGACCCAGCCCAGACTAATTAAGTTGTACTTCCTTTTTTTGTTTATACCATGAACAAAGGTAGATGTAAGGTCTGCGTACATCCACCCTCCTCAGACCCCACTTATGGGATTACACTGGGTATGTTGTTGTTGTACCATGAACAACGCATCTTTAATTAATTAACCTGGCCCTTTGCTAACTGACGTAATTTGAAATATAGAACGTGAAGAGTGCTTGACACTACCAATGTGATTCTACCTCTTTGGTTAAGTACTTCTTTCACCCCTACCTCCTTTTTTCAAACTTTTGTAGTGTTGGTTTCCGCAACACGCTTATCCTTTAATCTTCCTTTTAGAGATAAACCAAGAAATTTAGTGGCAGATAAGCTACTCTAAATATGCTAACCTTTAGTGTTGTGTAGCTTTTTGATATGAACCTAATTGGAAACTCTAGAAATCAAAATAAACAAAATGCAGAAATTGAAATTAAGATGAGAATTGGAGATGAGAATAAAAGCAAGACCCAAAGGATAATAAATCTATGGACAAACTTGGGTATAAGAAACCCAAATCCTTCCCATTGGATTCAACCCTAAGAACCTATACTATTTGAATTCTAGAAGACTCAAATTGGAGATCCACAAATGAGCAATTCTATGTGAATTTAATGGAAATGATTCAATTAGCAACTAAGAAATCACACTTAGTCAACCAAACAAACTATATTAATCTCTACTTAACAATCTCTTAACACAATCAAGTTTTTATCAATATTCAAGCTAAGTTGAAATGAAGACTAAGTAGTCTATTTATATTAAGCTTATTACAACAAAGGCCCAAAAGTGGCCTTTGTGGAAATAACCCACATGGGACCTTCAACCTTCACACGCCCAACACCTCGCAATTATAGCCTCGAATTGCACCCTTACCCTTGAATTGTATTCTTAGCCATGAGTTGCAACCTTTAGCCATGAATTGCACTTCCAGACCTCTTGCGCTCCTAGCCACTTTGTGTAGTAGCCTGCTCAATCTCTTCCCAAGCTATCTCCCAAATGTTGTACACTCGTGAGACCTTCTCTTCAATCTCCTCCAACTCTCCCCTCTTCATGAATAAGGCTTGTAGCTCTTGGTTCCCTTGCTTGACTCCGAGTGAATGATCTTGAGCTTGTTGGGATCATATCATCCTCCCCTTCTTGGAAAAGATTCGTCCTCGAATCTAAAGGTTCACCTACAACACAAGAAGATAGATCACTTTCATTGAAAACATTATGGACAGCAGTTCAGAATTTTTATGAGGAAGGTGTCTTTGAAAGGAGCATAAATGCTAGTTTTGTGGCTTTGATTCCTAAGAAAGTGGGAGCTGTGGAGCTGGATGATTTTAGACCCATCAGTCTGATAGGGGGGTTTACAAGATCATTGCAGAGATGTTAGCAGAAAGATTGAAGAAAGTCATGCACAGGCTAGTGGATAGACAACAAATGGCTTTTATCAAAGGAAGGCAAATTATGGATGCGGTTTTGATAGCAAATGAATGTGTAGATTCCAGGCAGAGAAGTAAAAAATCAGGCATTCTTTGCAAGCTAGATATACAGAAAGCATACGACCATTTGAACTAGAGCTTCTTAGTGCATATGCTTCAGAAGATGGGCTTTCGAACTAGATGGATCAGATGGATCAAGCAGTGCATCAGTACAATTAAATTTTCTGTTTTGATAAACAGATGTCCTAATGGGTTCTTCTCTTCCCAGAGGGGTTTGAGGTAGGGGTATCCATTTTCTCCTTTTCTCTTTATTCTGGCAGTGGAAGGGATGAGCAACTTGATTCACACAGCTAAGGAAAGGGGCTGGGTCAGGGATTCCAAATGGGAAACCGGGGAGAAAACAACATGGAGATTACTCATGTACAGTATGCATATGACACTTTAGTTTTTTGTGAAGCAGTGGAAGAGCATATCCTAATACTAAGGGTCATTTTCATCATCTTTGAAGTAGTGTCAGGTTTACATATCAACTGGAGAAAAAGCTTTGTATACCCAATTAATGAAGTAACAAATGTAGAGGATCTGGCTGGAAAATTAGGTGGCAAAGTGGGGGAATTACCCCCAACATATCTGGGAATACCTCTGGGTGCAAAAACAAAGTGCAAGGGGATCTGGAATGGAGTGATAGAGAAGTGTGAGAAGAAGTTGAGAAACTGGAACAGTCAGTATCTCTCTTTAGGGGGAAGATTAACCTTGGCGAACAATGTTCTAGATGCTCTTCCATACTATATGATGTCAGGGTTCCCCACACCTGTAAATGTGATAAAAAGGATTGATGCACTGAGAAGGGATTTCTTCTGGCAAGGAAATGAAGATAAGAAGAAGTTCCATGTAGTCAAGTGGGAAGAGATGACCATCGACAAGAAAGAAGGGGGAGTAGGCATAAGAGATAAGATCAGGCAGAACAAAAGCTTTTTGATGAAATGGTTGTGGAAGTTTGCAACAACTAACAACATACTCTGGAAGGAGGTTATCATTGCAAAATATGGGCTGGAGGATAAATGGATGACAGAAGTGGTTACTACTCCTTATGGTTGTAGTGTGTGGAGATCCATTAGAAACTTATGGCCACTGATTTTAGCTAGGTCAAATTTCAATGTGGGTACTGGTCTGAAGGTGTCTTTTTGGAATGAAAGATGGTGTGGCCAGGCATCTTTGAGGCAAATGTATCCAGATATATACACTTTGTGTCAAATTCAACAAGCTACAGTGGCTGACATGTGGAGAGGGCAAGGTTGGATCTAAATCTTAGAAGAAATCTGAATGATTGGGAAATGACAAGAATTGCAGCATTTTATGACACAGTTGCACAGTTCAACAATCTTACAGGGGAAAGTGACACTGTGGAATGGAAATTTAAGAGTAAAGGCAGCTTCACTGTTAATTCTGCATACAGGAATCTGAACTCAACAGGAATACATGAGGAAGGGTAGCCATGGAGGATGATTTGGAAAACAAAAATTCCTTACAAGGTGAACTGTTTTTCTTGGCTATTGGCTAAGGAGACAGTGTTGACTCATGATAACTTGAACAAAAGGGGATTTCAACTTTGTTCAAGATTTTACTTATGTGGAGAGCAAGCAGAGACAGTTAACCATCTCTTTTTGCACTGCAAGTGGACAGACCAGCTCTGGCAAATTTTTATCAATATGAGGAAGATCAAGTGGGTGAAACCAAGAAGCATAAAAGAAATGATGAGGAGCTGGAACAAGGATGGCAATGCAGCAAAGGAGGAGGAGAGATGGAAGATTGTCCCTGCTAGTATCTGGTGGACAGTGTGGAAGGAGAGAAATCAGAGATGTTTTGAAGGCAAGTAGAGCAGCATTCAGGAACTTAGGAACTTAAGATGAATTGTGTTAGCTCTTTATTACTTTGGTGTAAACAGTTAGGTCAAACAGAAGATAGTTTTACAACTTTAGATTGGTTGTAATCTAGTGGAATATATGAGGACAGTATGTAAGATGAAACACTTTTGAAGGAGGGCTACCTATTTTGACGTAGTATACCTGTGGATATATAGACTAATTGTTACCTTTTTCAAAAAAAAAAAAATTAAAAAAAATTTATGGACATTATGCTCACTTGGTAAGTCGATCTTGTAGGCATTGTCATTGATCTTCTCAAGGACTTTGAATGGTCCATCTCCTCTTGGGCTCAACTTCCCTTTTCTCATTGGGAAAATCTCTCTTTCTGGAAGTGAACCCAAACTCAATCATCGGGTTGGAAGTCCACTTTCTTCCTTCCATGGTTTTGTCTTTCCGCCACCTTGGTGTTGATTTGGTCAATGCTTTCCTTTACCTTGGCATGGATTTTTACCATTTCGGCTGCCCTTTGTTTTGCATCTAAACTCACAACAACATCACTAGACAAAGGGGTCAAGGTCAAGGGGGTCAAGGGGTTAAAACCATAGCACGCTTCAAATGGAGTCATGCCAATAGAGGAGTGGAGAGGCCGATTATAAGAAAACTCAATCAAAGGTAAGCGATCCTCCCAAGAAGTGGGTTTTCCTCTAATCATACACCTAAGCATGCTCCCTAGAGTTCTATTCACTACTTCAGTTTGACCATCCATTTGTGGGTGGCAAGAAGTAGAGAACATGAGGTTGGTACTAAGTGTACCCCATAGACTATTCAAAAAATGACTAAGAAACTTGGCATCCCTATCACTAACAATAGTGCGAGGCACTCCATGCAATTTAAGCACATGATTCACAAATAAGGATGCTACATGAGATGCATCATCACATTTATGGCATGGTATGAAATGAGACATTTTTGAGAACCTATCTACCATAATAAAATGCTATCATGACCCCTTTTGGTTCTTGGAAGACCCAATATAAAATCCATAGAAATATCAATCCAAGGACCAATATGAGTGGGAAGGGGAGTATACATACCTTGGGGACGAGTCTTTGATTTTGCTTGCTTACACTCCAAGCATTGTCCACAAAGGTTATCCACGTCATGCTTCATCTTGGGCCAATAGAATTGTTCATTAAGGATGTCAAGTGTTTTGGACACCCCAAAGTGCCCCATCATTCCACCACTATGAGCCTCTTTGACAAATAGCTCTCTCCATGAACTCATAGGAACACACACACTACCATCTTTGAAGAAGAACCCATCTACAAATTGGAACCGGTCAACTCTCTTCCCTTGATCAACTCCTCACAAATCTTCTTTGAAGTTGAGATCTTGAGAATAGAATCCCTTGAGGCTTTCAATCCCATCATCCTAGAAGTCATTGTATTTAGCAAAATATATCTTCTAGACAATGCATCCGCCGCCACATTTTCTTTACCCTTCTTGTAATGGATCACATAAGGGAATGCTTCAATAAGTTCCACCCATTTTGCATGTCTCTTGTTGAGTTTGGATTAGCTCTTCAAATGCTTCAAAGACTCATGATCCGAATGAATAACAAATTCTTTGTGCCACAAATAATGTTGCCAATGGGTCAAAACCCTCACAAGTGCATACAACTCCTTGTCATAAGTAGAGTAATTCAATGAAGCCCCTTTTAGCTTTTTCACTAAAGTAAGCCAATGGCTTGCCTTCTTGCATCAATACACCATCTATACTAACCCCGGAAGCATCACACTCAACTTAAAAGGTCTTCTAAAAAATGGGTAATTGCAACAATGGTGACGAACTCAACATAGACTTTAACTCTTGAAATGCCTTTTCTTGCCCATCTCCCCAAACAAAAGGAACATTCTTTTTTATCAATTCGGTCAAGGGAGAGGCAATAGTACTAAACCCCTTCGCAAATCGTCTGCCAACGCATGGAAACTCCTCACATCGGTTGCATTTTTAGGAGTTGGCCAAGTTCTAATGGATTCCACCTTTTCTTCATCAACCTCCATGCCATTCGCACTCACAACAAATCCCAAGAATACCACTTTATCAACACAAAAAGAACATTTCTTGAGGTTAGCAAACAATCGCTCATGCAATAAGACATCAAATACTAGCCTCAAATGGCCTACATGCTCCTCAATTGTTTTGCTATACACAAGAATATCATGAAAGTAGACAACCACAAACTTATTGATACATGGTTTCAAGACACGGTTCATCAATCTCATAAATGTGCTAGGTGCATTGGTTAAGCCGAATGGCATGACAAGCACTCATAGAGGCCAAAATTGGTTTTGAAGGTCGTTTTCCACTCATCACCGGGGTTCATTCGAATTTGGTGATAGCTACTTCTAAGGTCAACCTTCAAAAACACACTTGAGCCACATAGCTCACCCAACATGTCATCTAGTCTAGGGATAGGATGTCGATACTTTACCGTTATTTTGTTGACGGCTCTACAATCAATGCACATCATCCAAGTGCCATCTTTCTTTGGAACAAGTATCATCGGAACGGCACAAGGACTAAGATCTCCTTCACTAGACCCTTCTCAAGGAGTTTTTCCACTTGCCTTTGCAACTCCTTTGTCTCCTCCAGATTGCTCCTATATGCCGACTTGTTTAGAATTTGAGATCCTGGTACAAAGTCAATTTGATGTTCAATTCCTCTTAATGGAGGCAATCCTTTGGGCATTTCCTCCGAAAATAGCGCATCATATTCCTGCAAAAGAGATGACACAATACTAGGCAAAGTGCTAGTATCTTAGTTAGCATGTAAAAGGTCTTTGTTTACAAGGCACACCATGAAGTGCCTTTCATCAATGCTTTTCAAACAATTGCTTGGCCTTGCCAACATACACCTCTTGGGTCCATCTTGAGATGACCCTTCTCCACCAATAGCAACCAACGTCTCCTTTTCACGCTTCTCCATTTCCTCCTTTTGAATCCTCTCGCTGAGTTCCTTCATGATTCTATAGTCTTCGCTCACTTGATAGGGTGTTAATGGGGCAAGAGTAAACTTTCGACCCCCAAGTACAAATGTATACTTGTTGAACCTTCCATTATGTTGAGCATCCCTATCAAATTGCCAAGGCCTCCCAAGCAAAATGTGACACGCTTGCATAGGTACCACATCACATAAGATCTCATCTTGATACCTACCAATGCTATACTTGATAACGGCTTGCTTGGTTACCCTTATTTCAGCACAATCATTGAACCATTGGTGTTTGTAGGGACTAGGATATTTTCTTGTAGGGAATTTTATATTATCAACCAAAAATTGGCTCACCGCATTTGTACAACTCTCCTTCACCCCTCCTACATCCGATGTCAATTTCGCCAATTGCCTAATGAGGAGGTCACCACGTATGACGGGTCCTCCACACCTTGGGTACGTTCTCCGTGGTTACTTTGATTAGACATGAGAACCTGCAAAACTAGCAAACGATGTTAGTCGTAAAAGCCTCACTTCACTCGTATTGAACTCTCAATCCTTACCACACTCCTGTGCTCGCTCAAAGTTGTGGATGAATCACTTGACCAATCAATTTCACACGGTTGCTTATCCTTTGTGGAAGAATGGATTCTTGTTTAGATGAATGAAGGACGACTCAAAGCAAACAGACAAGAGCCAATAAAGTTTCAACGATATAAAAAGAGAAAAGCTTGAAAGAAATTAGCACGAAGAAAATACGGACACAACAACTAGTAAACACAAGTGGCCTTCCAACTCCACCTTGCATCTCTATCTTGTTTGCACTGTTGACTGTGAAACAACCATCCTTGCTATGCTTCCATATAATCTTATCAGGTTCTGTTGTGATACCGCTGGAGCCTCCTAGTTTCCCAAGTAATGATGCCACCCTCTCCACTTCCCAGTCATTTAGCAGCCTTCTAAAAGAAAGGTCCCACCCCCGGGGTGTCCAACATTCACCCACTCTTGCTTCGGGATTATTACAAATAATGAACAGATCTGGGAATGATTCCATTAGAGGAGTTTGGTCAATCCATCCTTCTTTCCAGAATTTAATCTTGACCCCATTAGCCACCTTAACTTTCAGATTTGCTTCCATCAATGGCCACAAAGCCCTGATAGTTCTCCACACTCCAACCCCAAAGGGTTCAGTGACTGTTTCTGTACACCAAGGACTAAGTTCACCAAATTTAGCCATGATCACTTCCTTCCATAAGGCATTTCCCTCTCCATTATATCTCCATAGCCACTTCATCATAAGACTATTGTTTTGTAGTCTTAGATTTCTGATTCCCAATCCACCCCTTGCTTTGCTAAGTATTACTTTATCCCATTCCACCAAACTGTAACCCTTTCCTTCTTTGCAACCTTGCCATAGAAATTTTCTCCTTAGCTTGTCTAATTTTTTCACTACTGCTGAAGGAATAGGAAATAAGGACATCACATATGTAGGGAGAGAATCTAGCACAGAGTTAATCAAGGTTAATCTTCCCCCAAGTGACAAATATTGTGCTTTCCACCTTGCAAGCTTCTTCTCAGTTTTCTCCACTATACCATCCCAGATCTCCAGTGCCTTATGCTTATTACCCAGTGGCATACCTGGATAAGTTGTAGGCAAATTCTCCACTCTGCACCTTAATATGCTTGCCAGATCTTGAATATGTGGGACTTCTTTGATAGGGAATAGACTGCTTTTCCCCCAGTTGACCCTCAAACCTGCTACAGCTTCAAAAACTATCAACATCAATCTGATATAGCAGATCTGTTCAGCCTTTGGTTCACAAAAAATAACAGTGTCATCAGCATAAAATAAGTGACAGATCTCCATTTCCTCCCCAGCTCTACCACCAATTTGAAATCCCCTGATCCATCTATTATGTATTGCAATTCTCATCATGCTGTCAAATCCTTCCATTGCCAGAATAAAAAGGAAAGGAGATAGAGGGTCACCCTGTCTCAAACCCCTCTCAGATGGAAAAAACCCCACGGGTTCTCCATTTACAAGAACAGAAAACCTGACAGTTTTAATACAAAACTCAATCCAGCTCAGCCATTTGCTACCAAACCCCATCTGCCTGAGAGTGTTTAATAAGAATTTCCAATTTACATGGCCATAGGCTTTCTGAATATCAAGTTTGCACATAACGCCAGGCTCCCTTCATTCTTGAATCAATACATTCACTAGCTATGAGTGCAGCATCCATAATTTGTCTCCCTTTTATAAAAGCCATCTGATGTTTGTTGATCAGCTTACTCACCACTTTCTTCAACATTTCTGCTAGTTGCTTTGCAATAATTTTATAGACTCCACCTACCAAACTTATTGGCCTGTAGTCCTTCAGATCAGCAGAACCTATTTTCTTAGGGATCAAAGCTATGAAGGTAGCATTAAAGCTTTTTTCAAAGGTCTGGTTAGAGTGGAAGAACTGGACAGTGCTTATGATATCTTTCTTCAACATTTCCCAGAAAGAAAGAAAAAACAACATAGGAAAACCATCTGGTCCAGGAGCCTTCTCCATAGCACATAAATTGATACACTCCAGAATTTCCTCCTCCTCAAATTGTCGTTGTAACTATATCTGTTCTTCACTAGAGATCACTGAAGTTTCATGAAGCTGCAAATCAGGTCTCCAAGATTCAGTCTCCTTATATAATTCTTGATAAAAATTCTGAGCAGCCTCCTTAATCTCCTCAGGGTCAGTGACATTAACCCCATCCACGACTAGATGATCCATGGAATTAAATCTTTTGTGAGCTGTAGCAATTCTGTGGAAAAATTTGGTGTTCTTATCACCATGTTTCAACCATTGTATCCTGGATCTTGCTTCCATGCTATCTCTTCATTTTTTGCCACTTCCTCAAATTCCATAGCCAAATGTGCCTTTTGAAGTAATTCATCATCAGTGAGAATTCTCTGATCTTGAATAGTTTCCCAGCTAGAGATCTGGTTGAGAATGTCGATCTGGTTGAGAATGTCCTCCTTCCTTTGCTTCCAATTTCCTCTATTGTTCTTGCTCCACTCCTTCAGCTTTGCCTTTAGTAGTTTCAGCTTCTCTGCTAAAACATGTCCAGGTCTACCCATAACAATGAAAGAACTCCACCATTCATTCACCTGTTCTTTGAAGTCTTCGACTTGCAACCACCAAGCCTCAAATTTAAAATAAGATTTCTTTAGCTCCCAATTACCAAAAGCCATTAGAATAGGATTATGATCTGATCCTAACTTAGGCAGAAGGCTCTGTTTGATGTGAGTAAATTCCTCCTCCTCTTGTGCACAATGAAGAAATCTGTCAATCCTGGAAGCACTCCTATGATTTCCCCCCCTTCTCCGAGTGTAAGATCCTCCAAATAAAGGAGGATCAACCAGTTCAAGATTCTCAATACAGGCAGAAAACTTTTCCATAGCACCATTTATTCTGTTGCAGTTTGTTCTCTCTGAAGGATACCTGATGACATTAAAATCCCCACAAACAATCCATGGCCTATTGAAGGAACTTCTAATGTCCGTCAATTCTTCCCATAGCACACTTCTGATCTCTCTATTGCAATCAGCATATACTGCACTGAGGTGCCAGCTAAAATCATCATTGGGTCCAGAAAATTTTCCAGTGATACATTGAGTTCCACTCCCCACCAATTCTCCTCTCCAGACTCTCTTATCCCAAAGAATTAAAATTCCACCACTAGTCCCAATTGCCTCCTTATGAATTTCACCCACCCATCTATTACTCCATATGCTTTGCAAAATGTTATCAACTGGCCCATCTATCTTTGTTTCTACTAGTACGTATACATCAGCCCCCCATTGTTGAATTAAATTTCTAACAAGGTCTCTTTTTCTGACCCTGTTTAATCCCCTTACATTCCAGGAGAGAATTTTAACTCTCATTGATTCTAAGAGTTAGCTTTCTCCCACTGGCCCTTGGTTCTCCATCCTTGAAATTCACATCAAAAATCAAGCTCCTTACTTCTTTTGGTACTGCACTGTTTGTATTTGTGGCCTCAAGATTATCCCCTTGCCTCAACTCCTTTTCTCTTCTTTGGTCTAGCTTCATGAGCAAGTCATAAGCTTCTTTCTTACAACCCTCAAAATCAGCTCCAAACTGCTCTCCCGATTTGATCATATTGGATTGGACCCATGTTGTAGCTTTCGAAGCCGAATCTTCCTTTTGTATGCTATTATCCATCTGGAATGGCTCTGGCTCAGCATACAGGACTATAAGAGTATCGGAAAAGTCTTCCCCTTCAAAGCACTGTATCTGCTCTGAATTTCCTTCTGCTATTGATAAGATTTCCCCTTTTTTTTTGGGAATCAGGATGCGTATAGTCCATCAAAAGGCTGTTTGATGTGTTTCCTTTTTCTGTCTCTCCCATGCAAAGCTCCAGGTCCCTTCTAAATTAATGAAATTTAGGCCACCAACAGCATCTTCCTTTGATAAATTTATTTGGGCTGTAAATGGTTCTGTAAAAGGCTTGGGCTTTGGAACTGGGCCCAATTTAATTGGCTTAGCACTTAGAAACCCTAATAAACTCTGCAGCTCATTTAAAAGAGCCGCTATCTTAACTGAGGCCTGGGCATCAAAATTAGCCTTTGATGGGCTTGGGTCATTAGTTTTCCCAGGCCCACCCCACATGCCCACGTGCTCTAAGTCAGTATCTTTACCCTTTTCCTCGCTACCATCGACTTTAGCTTTATAGGTACTATCTCCTTTCCATTTCCTCGTTCTGTTTCTCTGACTTCCTGTAGCATAGCTCTGCTGTCATCTTTTACTCTTGACGGCAGGTTGACTCCTTGAATGGGTATGTCATCAGCTTCTCTTTTTCTGACAGTGACCGGCTCCCAATGTTATCAAAAGCGAAAAGCGCGAAAAAAGCTCTAAGGTCAGCTGGGGCTTTAAGCGCAAAGCGCATATAAAGCGTGGGCTTTAATGAAAAAAAGCGCAATGGTGCAAAAATACAAATATATATATATGTTTAGTCCAAGATTAATAATAATAAGCATGAATAACAAATATATGGACAAAGAAATTGTAAAAATATTAAGATAAAGTGAAATATCAATCATCTAGTGTCACCTCCTCAAGAGAGGCTCATTGGCAAGGAAAGGTATGTCTTAGAGCCTTGATGACGACACTGAAGCGCACATAAAGCGAGGTGAAGCGCTCAACATGTTTTGAGCCTCGCTTCAGGGCTTAAGCGTGCTTAAAGCGCGCCTTTGCTAACACTGCCGGCTCCTCCACCCAGAGAGGTAACCTGAAAAGTAGGTCACCGTCGGCGATTTCCATTGCCGTAGGAAATTTTTTCCCTGGGACCTTTAACTTTAATTCGAGCCCACCTCAAATGATTTTTTAATTCAGTTTCTTCTTCATTCTCCAACCATCCTCCACATTCGTCCCCTATCAATTTCAGGTTCTCATTATTCCATAGCTGGAGAGGGAGACCAATAACCCTAACCCAAAACCAGTCAAATCGAGTGTCTTCCGGGAGTGTACCTTTTGTCGGCGACCACCAATCGAGTTTTAGATACGATCCCTGTCTCTGCCATTCACCCATAAGAACATGTTCAGCTGCTTTCCTTCATTGAAACTCAAACAGGAACTGGAAGCCATTCATGTCGTAGACGTGTGTTCGGAGCTCCTTTCCATGTGTTCTGAGCCCACCTACGAACATCATTACGAGTGGGAATTTCATCACACTCACAGAATCTACCAACTAAACATCTTCTCAGAAGTTCATTGGATTCCTTGTTGAGATTTGTTTTCAGCAAATGCCCTTCCTCTGCAACCTCAATCTTCTGTTGCCCCCATTTACTTTTGTTGAAAGCTTCTAAGTAGTTTCCTTTCCCAGCAAAAGGCTTACCGTTTCCCTCTCCACATGTAATAAATGCCCCCTTATCGTTCTGTTTTCTGTTGATGAATTCCTCCACCTTTAAAGCTATGTTCCCCCAACCTTCATTAATGCTGTTTTCTGGTAAGATAATGACTGATCTGCTCTGCCCTTTAACTGTAATAACTGAAATAAACCGACTGTATTTATTGAACTTTTGGGTACAATAAATATTGGTAGAGAAATCCGTGCATCTCCAAGATTTGAAGTTTTTCCCCCTATTTGCTGAAGCTTCTTTTATCCTTCTGCAAAGCCATAGAATAGCACCCTTGCTCAACACCATCCTTCTGATTGAGAGCTTGGCACTCTCTACCCAGTCAAACCAAATTTCAGACTGTGAAATAGTTTCAGTGATGTCATAAGACTTGCCTCCTGATCTGAAGTAAAGTCTGTTCTCCATGGTTGAGACAGACCCAGCAAAAGAAATAACCAGGCTGAAAGAGAGAAAAACAAAAGCTACACTAAAGGATGTGACTTTTAATCCATTTGTGTCTTTTTTCATTAAAGGCTACGCTTTATTTGCGCTTAAATCCCCAATGGATCTTAGAGCTCTTTTGCGCTTTTCTCTTTTGATAACATTGTAACCAATTTAATTTTCTCTCTGACACACTTTGAAGTTGTATACACTCTTTTACTCTTCTATCTCTCTTATGGGATATTCACAGTCACACTCTTGTACCATCTGTTTCAGTGGGTGTGATGACCTTTCATACCCTTTCTGCAACTTGTCCTACAGGGAGATCACAGTTCAGCCAAAAGAGATAAAGAGACCTCAAAGTGGTTAAAGATATGGCATCACTTCGATCAACTGACTATGTAGACCCCGGATGGGAGCATGGTGTTGCTCAGGATGAGAGGAAAAAGAAGGTTCGATGTAATTACTGTGAGAAAGTTGTAAGTGGTGGGATATACAGATTGAAACAACATTTAGCGCGAGTCTCTGGCGAGGTAACCTATTGTGACAAGGCTCCAGAGGATGTATGCCTGAAAATGAGAGAAAATCTAGAAGGCTGTCGATTTAGTAAGAAGCCAAGGCATGTTGAATATGATGAACAAGCATATTTTAATTTTCATGCCAGTGATGATGCCGAGGAGGAAGATCAGATAGGGTATAGAAGTAAAGGGAAGCAGTTGATGAGTGACAAGGGATTGGTTATAAATATGGCTCCTCTTCGATCACTTGGGTATGTTGATCCTGGTTGGGAACATGGTGTCCCTCAGGACGAGAGGAAGAAAAAGGTAAAATGCAACTATTGTGAGAAGATAGTCAGTGGGGGTATCAATCGGTTTAAGCAACATCTAGCGAGAATACCAGGGGAAGTTGCACCCTGTAAGAATGCTCCTGAGGAAGTATATCTTAGAATAAAAGAGAACATGAAGTGGCATCGCACAGGAAGGAGGCACAGACGGCCTCATACTAAAGAGTTATCATCCTTTTATATGAACTCAGATAATGAAGAGGAAGACGAAGACCAAGAAAAGGCACTACACCACCATATGAGTAATGAAAAGCTTTTGATTGGAGATAAACGACTGGTTAGAGACTCTAGGAGAGGTTTGAAAGGAATGTCTTCTGGTATTGGGTCTGAATCTTTCTTAAAAAGGCCAAAGTATGACATATTGGGTACAAGAACCCCAAGGTCTCTATTTCAAGCTTCTGGGAAACAAGTGAAAGTATGCTCTAATAAAAAATCCCGCAAGGAAGTCATATCTTCAATTTGCAAGTTCTTCTATCATGCAGGAGTTCCTCCACATGCAGCAAGCTCTCCCTATTTTCAGAAAATGCTGGAATTGGTAGGTCAATATGGAGAAGGTCTAGTAGGACCCTCTAGCCGAGTATCATCTGAACGGTTTCTACAAGATGAAATTGTATCCATTAGAAATCATCTATCTGAGTACAAAGCTTCCTGGGCTGTGACAGGTTGTTCTATTTTGGCTGAAAGTTGGCAAGATACACAGAGCAGGAGTTTAATCAATGTTTTGGTTTCTTGTCCCCGTGGTATGTATTTTGTTTGCTCAATTGATGCCACTGATGTAGTTGAAGACGCGACATATATTTTTAAGCTGCTAGACAGAGTGGTGGAAGACATGGGCGAGGAAAATGTCGTGCAGGTAAGGTGTTGCTTTTTTCCTTCTTTAAGTTCTTTTCTTAAGTTCTGATCTTCCATCACCCGACTCTCCTGCCCCTCTATGTGGGCAAAAAATATAAACATAGGTGATCACTCAGAACACGCCGAATTTTCAAGCTGCTGGAAAGATGCTTGAAGAGAAAAGAAAGAATTTATTTTGGACTCCTTGTGCTGCATATTGTATTGATCGCATCCTTGAGGACTTTGTGAAAATAAAATGGGTCAGAGAATGCATGGAAAAAGGCCAAAAGATCTCAAAATTCATTTACAATCGATTCTGGTTGTTAAGTCTCATGAAAAAAGAATTTACAGCTGGACAGGAACTCTTGAAACCCTCTTTTACTGTATTTTCATCAACCTTCGCTACTGTTCAGAGCTTGTTGGACCACAAAAATGGTCTTAAGAGGATGTTCCAGTCAAATAAATGGCTTTCATCACAGTATTCAAAGCTGGAAGACGGTAAAGAGGTGGAGAAAATTGTACTGAATGCCACATTCTGGAGGAAGATGCAATATGTTAGGAAATCAGTGGACCCCATTTTAGAAGTGCTTCAAAAAATCAATAGCAACGAAAGCCATTCAATACCCTTCATTTACAACAATGTATACCAGGCAAAACTTGCTATAAGAACCAATCATAATGACGACGAGCGCAAATATCAGAGCTTTTTGGATATCGTAGACAGCAGCTGGAGTTCAGTATCTCATCATCCTCTCTATCTAGCAGCACACTTTTTGAATCCATCATACCGGTATCGTCCTGATTTTGTTCCGGTAGGAGAGTATTCTTACTTCAGAATTGTTTCAGTCCAACTTCAGTTATACCTTTTTTGAATGTGTGTACAATTGTAGCATCCAGAGGTTGTACGTGGATTGAATGCATGCATTGTACGATTGGAGCCAGACAATGCAAGAAGAATCTCTGCATCCATGCAAGTGAGAATTCTTTTCTTTTATCGTTAGACTTCACTTTGTCTATTTTATGTGTGTACTTATTTGTTTGATGTAATTTTTCAGATATCAGACTTCAACTCTGCTAAAGCTGATTTTGGAACAGACTTGGCAATTAGCACCAGAATGGAGCTTAATCCTGGTAAATATTATGAGTATTTATTCTCTCAGTTCTAACGTCATAAAATTGTTTTCCTTACTTTACATAGATAAAAATCTGAAACACTTTCTGTTTGCAAATTATACTGATTATAATTATGTTTCGTAGCTGCTTGGTGGCAACAACATGGGATAAATTGCTTAGAGCTGCAACGTATAGCTGTACGAATACTTAGTCAGACTTGCTCATCTTTTGGGTGTGAGCATAATTGGAGTGTATACGATCAGATCCACAATCAGAGGCACAACCGTGTAGCACAGAAAAGGTTAAACGATGTCACATACGTCCACTATAACCTAAGACTAAGAGATCGTCAGATAAGGAAGATGTTCAGTGATCCAATTTTCCTCGATAATGTTCTGCAAGAAAGTTTGCTGTATGACTGGATTGTTGAGTCAGAGAAACCAGCCTTGCAGGAAGATGAGGTACTAATAAATAAGCTAACTTTCTATTCTGAAGAGTTAAATTGATGATAGTAGTCTTAAAAATTTGCTTATTGACAACCCTGCATTACTATGAGATAGATGATGAGGTCAAAGTGCATAGGACACTGTCAAATTCTAGTATAGTTTAAGCTATTGTCCCATAGAAATTGGAACCACCTAGGCTACAAACGTTTCTTGTTTTAATTAATATTTGAGAGAATCGAAATGATGAAAGGAGAGTACGGACTAGAAATTATAAATTACTTAAAATAAAAACAAATAACTTAATCAAAAAATTTCAAAAGAAAAGTGGTGATCACATCTGCGAATTTTATAATTTCTCTCTTGAAGTCAACACTTGACGGGTGTGAGTATGAAAGTGGTGGTCACATCCGTGAATTTTGCAACTTCTTTCAATGTAGCCTTTATGTAATTTTCACATGTGAAAATCCATGGTTGTGACCATGGACTTGTGGTTGCACCCGTGAAATATTTTCTTAACTCTTTGTTATTTGCTTATTTTGCATTCTTCCGGTGTTCTTTTCCCTGCAAGATTCTGTCAGAAAATATGCAAGAATAAAATATAATTATTCATTTTTCATTTTAATACTTAGTTTTCATATACAAAATTACATAAATAATATATATCCATCAATAGACATTTTGGTATTACCGATGTCTTTTGGAAGGGAGGACTTAGTTTTACGCAGAAACAAATTAGTCCAACTATCTAGTTTTGAGTTTCTTTTTCTTCTTTCTAATTTTGTTTTAGCTCAAGAAGATCCACCCTCGAATGAGTGCTGACCACATAGAACGATAGCTGCTTTTTCGGCGTCCCCATCTGTTGAAGTGGCTACTTATTTATAAGTCCCACGTGTTTTTGCTTTTGCAGATGCCTCTCTTCTAGTGATGTACGGTCTGATGTCTCTTATAGAAAATGAAAAAATAAAATTAGGTGATGTCTTATGTGATAAGTTGTCTCTTTTGGCATGGGGGTAGTAACATCTTTCAGGATTTTAAAATATGCTTGAAGGAAGAGTAGAACTCAATATATTGGTCGGGGTGGGGTGGGGTGGGGATTAGGAAATTCAACAAATGATCCCCTTTATTTTGATTACAACCTTGTTTAGAAGCTTCTGTTTGGAGCAGGGCAGGGATTGCTGCGGGGTTTTATTATCAATTAGCAAGCTCACGTTTCTCGTTCTATTAGCTTATTAATTCCCCCTCTTGAGTTGGCTTACTTTTTCAGTTATTTCTGCTAACTTATCTACTGGATTTTATTGCAGGAAATCCTTTATAGTGAAATGGAACTGGGTGAGTATGAAAATGATTTCACAAAGCATGATGGTGGAAATGCGGATTCTAGGAAGGGATCATTGGAGATGGTAACTTTAGCTGGTGAAGCAGAACCTCTGGAAGTTGATCCTGACAATACTGCTACAGCTACAGATAATGATTCTGATCTCAATTTTCTTGATAATGAGTTGAGCGATTAGTATCTTAAACCAGATTCCAAATGCAGCAATTAAGATGCTTGGTAACCCCTCAAGTCCTGGCAGTGTATTCCATCTCTCCCAGTTCTTTCAGGGCAAAAAGCAGCGAGTTGGGATTGGGGAAAAGGGAAAAGGTCAGAAAGTGCCTGTGTAAAAGTTAGAAATCAGCACTGCATGAGGGGACTGGAGTGTACATGTCAAAGTTCTTAGATTTCTTGAGTTCTTAGCTTTCTTGAACTCTTATTATTCATGTTAAGTCATTGTTTGCCCCTATTCACTTTTGGGAAAATTAAGGCTCATATCCATTCGGCCATCTAGTTTGCCAATCTTGGCCCAATTATTACTTTAACCCTAGTCCTCACTTCTCCCACTTGTTCCTGTTCTCTCCCCTTTTGTGGCAACCGGAAATTATCGTAACCGCCGCAGACCACCACGTAACATCTGCCTGTCGCCCTCTCTCCGTCGGCCGAAAATCGCTGCCACTGGCTAACAATTTCTTCACCTCCAAATTACATGAATCGAATCTGTCTTATTCTCCTCTACCAAGATTCATAACCCTAAACCTTTAAAACTCACTCTAATATCTGAATTTCTTGGACCATATCATGCATTTTCTTTCGATTCTCCTCTATTGCTGCAGATTGTTTCTCAGCTTCTTCGAGCTTCAATTGCTCCGAATTCTTTAATGGTCTCTATTTGAGCCAACTCAACTCGCACAAGCTCTTCATTATGTTCCTCCTCCTAATGCTTTTATTTTGCTTGGAAAAGATTTCTTTTTTACAAACTAGAGGTTGTTATTTCTTGTTCTGCTCTTCGTTTTTCTTTTATGCTAGAAGCTGTATCTTGTTTAAGCTTAATCAGCTCCTCTTTGTATCCTAACTCTGTTAATCAATCTTCAACTTCACTTATTGCCATTGTCAATTTTCCTCCATCTTTGAGCTTTTTTCCCCTCCGCCTGCCAATAGAGACAGAGAGTGGGTGGATTTTGTGTATTTTGTCACAAATAATGGGTTTAGGATGTAGGGATTAGTCACAAATAATGGCTCACGATCCTAAAGTCATGTATTTGCTCGGTTATATAATGGCTCGCGATCCTAAGGGAAAGTGTGGATTTTGTGAATTTTGTCACAAATAATGGCTCACGATCCTAATTTCATGTCGGGATTCAAGCATGTTTTCTTGAGTTCTTATGGAGAAATATATTTGCTCGGTTATATATTGTGTAACATAAACAATCTAATTGAAAATCCGACATGACTTTAGGATCATGAAACTTAATGATTTTCACAAGACGTGACAACATTAATTTAATCAAGAAAACATACTTGAATCCGTAACTTCTCTTGAATTATCTTCAGCAGAAGTGATTGGACTTTCAGAGAAAATGATTTTTCCCTTTTGCACTGTGCCTTTTTCATATTTTATGAGAATAATCGTGAATTACAGTTGAGAGAGGACCAGTTTCTTTAAGACCACTTTATACTGCAATTATACATAAAGTACATGTATATAACGAAGATACTATTTTTTTGATGTATAACAATGAAGTCTTAATGAACTATTTCTGGATGGAGAAAGATTGTGCAAGCGTGATGCATGCATAACCTAGGCAACACATGTCACACATGCAAGGCTACCTTTTTGCATGCCCGACACCTGGCACCCATCCAAAGCTTCCTTCATGCATGTTTGACACATGTCCAACATGCACTTGAAGTCTCGTTGAATACCATGTGTAGTGACACGTGTCATGCTGACTCATTGTGCAGACACGTGTCACAAATGATGACACGTGTTATATTTCTCAGCCACTTTATTGTGCATGGACACCTAATAATGAAATAGCCACTTAATTCTCCACTTCCCATTAAAGTGGGAAGTTACTTAATTGCCTTAAAAATTACTGTCACGCCTCGAATCATAGCCTGGGTGTAACAAGACACTCGATGCCTGACTGCATGTGATCGAGCGAATCACATGGCTTGCTCAATCATCATGAGGCATACATGAGCAGAAATATAACGTGAAACGCATGATGAGCTTTTGTAAAACATAGTAAGTCACCATATAATATAGAAATACTCATTTAAATCGTGAATGCGGATATTATCATAAATAAGCCAAACCTGTTAATCGACTCTGAAGGTCTAACATGACATAACTGACTTGTCTAGTCTATGAAACCTCTAATAAAAGTCTGATCATGAAAACATATTCGCTGGGACAAGGCCCCCAGCATACCTTTAACTGTGTACCCAATAAAAGAAAGACTGTCTAAACCCCGAAGGAGGTGGTGTTCATAAAGCTGATACGAGCAGATTCTAATGAGTAGAAGCGACGTCCTGTAAATTCGTACTTGCATCGTGAAATGCAGGCCCCCTGGTAATAAAAAGGGACGTCAACACATTGAATGTACTGGTATGTAAAGCAACTGAAAAAATAACACGGGACATGGGATAACATGATAAGAACTGAAATTGGAAACCTGGACATGGACATGAACATGAGCATGAGCATGAACATGGATACATACATACATATATATATAACATGGTAAGTAGGGAGATCATTTCATAAACCGACAATGTGATATCACCACGTGGGTACGTGGAGTCTGGTACCTCGCCGGACCAGCAGAGCCGCCATACCTTGCCAGGGTATACGGTGGTAACGTGCCTGATGGATCCATTCAGTGTAAAATTAAGGAATTGTCCTAACTGGGCGGAGCGATCCTTGTCCTACGGTGGCTACGTAGTTTCAGGCTATCTGAGCCTTCTCGATAACTTGTGCAACTCCAAAAAACATGAACATGATATAGTTGGCTAAGAAGCCCGTGATTTTCGTGAAATAACTTGTAATCATGATTTTACGAAATAAGTTGTATCTAGCATGTATGTATCTTGAATCATGGCATGAAGATAATTATATAATACAATTGCATGAAAACTTTTAGACATGTAGGATATTCATGAAATAATCATTTTTATTTAAAAACATGCATGCAAGAACCCATGGAATACGAGATATGGGTGTTCATGGATTACAGACGGATTCTTAATAATCATATGGAGTTATTACGAACACAATGATAAAATAGTAGTAATTCATACATAATATATTCATGGACATAGACCTAGGGTTGTTATGAGCATGGTGTAGAAACCCTAGTTTTCGTAAAGATTCATACTTTATGGATTAAGAGGCGTGGGGAAGAACAATGATGTTCCCACACGTAGATAGCAACTCTACATACTTGTAAACGCTCCAATCCAACGAACTAAATTGCTTCTCTGACGAAGAACACCAAAACTCTAGCTTTGAATAGCTTGAGATGGATTTACCTTGGAAATCCTATGTTTTGGTTGAAGAATCATGTTACAATTCATGAATTACTGTTATAATTACTTAGGAATCGTTAGAGCGATCTTACCATGACGCGGGAAGATGAAGAGAAAAGAAAAGTGGCTGCTTAGGGCTTTAGAACGAAGTTGGAATGTCTAATAACTGAAATTTCGAGTTAAGTGTTGAATTTATAGCATGGGTCATTTTGGACCCCCTGGCTCGCCGAGCGCGGTCTATGGCTTGCTCCTGGCTCGCTTTGGGCCTCGCTCGACAAGCTCCTTTGTCCATTTTACACTTCGACAATTTTCTTGACTTTTTCCCACTTTTGGACCCCTACCTCGCTGACCGCGGTCCAAGGCGAGCCCTTGCCTCGCCTTGGGGCGAGCTCGGCGAGCTCCTCTGTCAATTTTACACTCAGTCGACAACGTTCAGTAAAATGGGAATAACTCCTAGCACAGAGCTCCGTTCGGGCTCCACAATATACCTTTGGAAAGCTATTTCAAAGGGAGACAACTTTCATGTTTTAAGTTTTCTCAAATTATCAATGGATTTTCCAGAAATTGGGCTGGAAGGCAAACGTATCGAAAACTTAGTCGATTTCACCGAATCTGAAGAACCTCTCTATTAGCCATTTTGAGAAGATCATATCTTCTTGGTCCAAACTCCAATTGACCTGGTCCTTATATGCCTGGAAAGGTATTTCTATGTACTATAACTTTCATTAAGGAACCTTTTACAAATTCTCAATGAATCAAGGGGTTATGGGTGCCTGAATTAGGCTTGTCAACCACTTTCGTAATACGTACAAACTTTCAAATTTCTTCTGGAACTCTTACGATATGAGTCTAATCTTTATTTTAAGATACGGGATGTTACAATATCTCCCCCTTGGGATCATTGGTCCTCGAATGATGGTCATGGTTAAGAATATGGCTCGGCATGGCTTGAATACCTGAATGTGAAGGAAACATGACATGAAACATGAGACATGAAATGATGTGATTACATGAAAACATAGATACTGAAGCATGAGACATGAAATATGAGCGCTGGATACATGACATGAGCGTGAAACATGAGACATGACATGGACTATGGGAATTTACCTTGAGTGTTCTCTGTTTGTTCTTCAAACAAAAATGGGTACTTGGATTTCATATGTTCCTCGGCTTCCCATGTAGCTTCCTCAACTTTCTGACTTCTCCATAACACTTTCACTGAAGCCACTTCCTTAGTTCTTAACTTGCGAACTTGGCGATCAAGAATGGCTACGGGGATCTCCTCATAGGTCAAACCATCCTTAACTGTTATCGTATCAGCAGGAACAACCAACGGCGGGTCTCCTACACACTTCCTCAACATGGACACATGAAATACTGGATGTACAGCAGCCAACTCTTGGGGCAACTCGAGTTCATAAGCTACTAGACCGACCTTTCGTGAAATTCTGTAAGGTCCAATATATTTAGGACTAAGCTTCCCTTTCTTCCCAAATCTCATAACACCCTTCATGGGTGAGAATTTAAGGGACACCCAATCATTAACTTGAAATTCTAAGTCCCTTCGCCTCACATCTGTGTAAGACTTCTGGCGACTCTGAGCAGTTTTCAAACGCTCTTGAATTAACTTGACTTTCCCCATCGCTTGATAGACCAAATTTGGCCCTAACAATTCTGCTTCACCAACTTCAAACCAACCGATTGGTGAACTACACCTTCGCCCATACAAAGATTCAAGAGGTGTCATCCCAATGCAAGCATGATAACTGTTATTATAGGAAAACTCGATGAGGGGTAAGTGATCATCCCAATTACCCTTGAAATCTAGGACACATGCTCTCAATATGCCCTCAAGGGTCTGAATAGTGCGCTCTGCCTGGCAAGCTGTCTGCGGATGAAAAGCTGTGCTAAGGTTCACCTTGGTATCCAATCCTTTTGTAACACCTCGTACCTTTAACCTAAGATTTGACTATGATCCTAGACTTAGAAAATCAGATAAAGAATGTGGGGATTGGAATTTCCCTGCTCAGTTGTAAGATGGGAGTTTACGCCCATGAACAGTGATCATATTTCAATATACGGGCCGTATTTCAAGTCGTAAACTGGTATCAAAGATTTCTGAGCATTCTGGAATTTGACATTTGGATGTTACATTGTTAAATACGGATAGTATTTCAAAATATGGCCTGTATTTCAAAACGTATTTGGAAAAACTTCCTGGATGAAAGTTGTAGAGCTTTGAAATACCTTTCCAACGGTATATTATGGGGGTCAAACGGACATATGTGCAAAGAGTTATGACCATTTTACTGAAGAGACGCAGTGTAGTCCACACGAAATACAGACCTTATTTCAAAATACGGCCAGTATTTTGCTGGGCGTAAAATTCAATTTTCCAGAACAGTATATATTCGTCCATATTAGTTCAAATCATTATTTTTCATTCCTTCAAGCCTTAGAACGACCTCCTACCCTCTTCGATCATCAAGAACACCAAGGTAAGCCTACTCTAATTATTCCAAGTCAATTCTAATACATATTCTTGTAATCTAAATAAGAAATCATCATTCCTAAACTAGGGTTTTCAAGAAAACCCATCTCAAGGTTCAAGAATTTAAGATTTTGGAAATCTTCTTCTAAGTTAGAGTCTTTAATTCAAGTTTTGGAGCATTACCAGGTATGTAGGGTTGCTATCTACGTGTGGGAACATCATTGTTCTTCCCCACGCCTCTTAATTCATAAAGTATGAATCCTTATGAAAACTAGGGTTTCTATACCATGCTCATGATAACCCTAGGTCCATGTCCATGATTATATTATGTATGAATTGCTATTATTCCATTATTGTGTTCTTAATAACTCCATATGATTATTGAGAATCAGTCCGTAATCCATGAAAACCCATATCTTGTATTCCATGGGTTCTTGCATGCATGTTTTTAACGAAAAGTGCTTATTTTATGAATATCCTACATGTCTACAAGTTTTCATGCAACTATATTATATAATTACTTTCATGCCATGATACAAGACACATACATGCTAAATACAAGCTATTTCATGAAACCATGTTTGCAAGCTATTTCGTGAAATCATGATTACAAGTCAAGTACAAGTTAATTCACGAAAATCATGGGCTTCTTAGTCAATTATATCATGTTTATATTTTTGGGAGTTTGCACGAATTACCGAGAAGGTTCAGATAGCCCAAAACTACGTAGCCACCATAGGACCAGGATCGCTCCGCCCAGTTAGGATGATTCCTTAATTTTACACTGAATGGATCTATCAGGAACGTTACCACCTTATACCCTGGCAAGGTATGGGGGCTCTGCTGGTCCGGCGAGGTACTAGACTCCACGTACCCACGTGGTGATATCACATGGTCGGTTTATGAAATACTCTCCCTACTTATCATGTTTTACTTATGTTATATATGTACCCATGCTCATGCTTATGTTCATGTTCAGGTTTTCAGTTTCAGTTCTTATCATGTTATTCCATGTCCCGTGTTATTTATTTCAGTTGCTTTACATACCAGTACATTCAATGTGCTGACGTCTCCTTTTATTGCCCGGGGGCCTGCATTTCACGATGCAGGTACGGATTTACAGAACGATGCTTCTGCTCATTAGGATCTGCACGTACCAGCTTATTGGTGAGCCCATCTCATTCGGGGTTTAGGCATTGTCTTTCTGCACGTACCAGCTTATTGGGGGCCTTGTCCCAGCAAGTATGTTACGTGTTTCAGACTCATGTTAGAGGTTTCATAGACAAGACAAGTGTCATGTTAGACTTTCAGAGTTGGTTAGCTGGTTTGGCTTATTTATGATATTGTCCGCATTTATGACTTATCCAAGTACTTATGTTTAATATTATGACTTACTATATTTTTTAAAAGCTCATCATGCACTTCACGTGATATTTCCGCTCATGTATGCCTCATGATGATTCAGCAAGCCATGTGGTTCGCTCGGTCACATGCAGTCAGGCACCGAGTGTCGTGTTACGCCCAGGCCATGGTTCGGGGCGTGACACCTTACTCAAAGGATTTTCAGAAGTTTGCTGTGAACCGAGCACCACGATATGAAATAATAGACATTGGGGTCTCGTGCAATCTGACAATTTCATTAACATATAACTTGGCGTAATCCTCTGCTGAATCTATGGTCTTGACTGGCAAAAAGTGTGCCGACTTAGTAAGTCGGTCAACGATCACCCAAATAGAGTCATGCCTCCTAGCTGAACGAGGTAAACTTGATACACAGTCCCTGTTGAACATTTCCCATTTCCAGACAGGAATATCAATATTCTGAGCTAAGCCACCAGGCCTCTGGTGTTCGGCTTTCACTTGTTGACAATTCGGATACTTAGCTACATTATCTGCTACATTCTTCTTCATATCATTCCACCAATAAATCTCCTTAAGATCATGGTACATTTTAGTGGAACTTGGGTGAATGGAATACCTGGAGTTGTGAGCTTCTGAAATGATTCGCTCTCTGAGCCCATCTACATCTGGAACACATAATATGCCTCGGTACCTCAAGGTGCCATAATCTCCCCCTTGTTCAAAAGCCGTTGTCTTATGTTTGTGAATCCCCTCTTTCAGCTACAACAAGTAGGGATCTGTATATTGTTTCTCTTTAAACTTCAACGACTAAAGAGGAAAGAGCTATATTCTGAACAACCACACTATCATCCTCGGAGTCCAAAAGTTGAACTCCAAGACTGGTCAAACGGTGAACTTCCTTGGTCATAACTCTCTTATCTGAATCCACGTGGGCTAAACTTCCCATGGAACGCCGACTAAGAGCATCGGCTACAACATTCGCTTTCCCCGAATGATAGAGGATATCCACATCATAATCCTTAAGCAATTCGAGCCATCTCCTTTTCCTAAGATTCAACGCCCTTTGCTTGAAGATATACTGCAGGCTTTTATGATCTGTGAAAATATCGACATGCACTCCATATAAATAGTGACGCCATATCTTAAGTGCAAAAACTACAGCCGCCAACTCTAGGTCATGAGTCAGATAATTCTTTTCGTGAACCTTGAGCCGACGAGATTGTTACACCTCGAAAAATTTTCCGTTGATGCACAGTGAATAGACTAATGAGGAGCACGAAGTATACGGTAATTCGATAAGTAAGGAATGACATTTGATGACCCTAGTTAAGATTTCAAAGACGTGTGAGATAGGGGAAAAAAGTTTGCCAAGAGAAGGCAAGGCATACGATAGGTATCGAAAAGGAATTACGAGTAACAAGTTAACGAGGATTTAATAATGCTTTGGAGAAGAGTTATAACGTCCCTTAGATTGTTAATGAGGTGATAGAAAAGTGCTAAGAAGGTTCCATAAGGATTGGAGATCAAACGAGTCGACGAAAACGAACTTCGGGAAACTGGGGATTATACGGCCAAACATACTGGCCGTATAAAACATACGGACCGTATGTTGGACCGTATAATCATCCCAGAATAGCACCCCTCTCTGGACTAAATCTACGGCCAGACATACGGTCAGTATAATTTATACGGACCGTATGTTGGTCCGTAGAAACTGGTCGGGATAGATTTGGTGTATTAATAAGGGATCAAGTTTCATTTCATTTCATTTACCTTTCACACCCCTTCTCTCTAAAACATCTCTCTACACTTCTCCTACAAGAATTCAAGAGATATTAGTGGTCAACAACATCAAACTAAGTGAATCAAGTGTAAGAAACCCATTAAAGTTCATCCAAGGCAAAAAATCCAAATGAAGGTGAAACTAGGGTTTTGCTCAAGTGAGGTGTTTTCACCCAAGGTTCATCCCTACACCATCTAAGGTTAGATTTATGGTATTTTCATGTTGTTTAAGGTATTTGAAAGTTGAAACATTTGGATTGTAGAAGGATATAGAAAAATGGGTCATGAATGTCGGAATAGTATCATTGGGAGTAATAGCTTGAATTGAGTCATGATTCTTAATGTGTTGTGATATGATTATGTTATAAATGATGTTAAGAACATGGGATAGGCATTGTATATGAATGAATGTAGTCGTGTGTTATGACCATGGATATGGATGATTGGAAGTGAATTGGGAAATATAGATAATGTGGATGAATAAAGACTATTGTTATGCTGTTGTGAATGTATTATTGACGTTTGGGAGTTGATTTACGATATGGAGGAATGTCGTATAAATAAAGGAGATGCTGTGCAATTTTCTCTAGCTTTAGTCATGTATGCTAGCTATCAGTTTTCTAATGATAATATAACTTTAATGAAGGTAGAAACGTGAGCATTGAAGGAGGACGTGCCAGTGTAGAATAGTTGAACGGGAAGGTATGTAAGGCTAATCCTTCTTTCATAAGGCATGGTTCTTTGGCCAAATATCTATTCTTCTATGAGCCTATGATCTCCAAATGATTATATCTTCAAAAAGTTACAAAGCTTATAATTCTTGATATGTATTACGATTGTACTAAATTCCTCATATGACGAATAATCATATAAGGATAGACGTAATGACGACGATAATGGTAATGATGATAATGATGACGACGATAATAGCGATAACGATAATGATGACGATGATAGTAGTGATAATGCTAAAGATGCCTATGAGCTTATATGTATGTGTGCTTATGTATGGCCATTATGAAACCCCGAGCTTATATGGCCGGGTAGAATATATAGATATATATATATGTATATGACGATGCGCGCGCACCACTGCAGTTGGGTACGGATAACACTGAGCCTTGGTAGGGCCAGATATGTGTAACACTGAGCCTTGGTTGGCCAGGTATGTATGATCACCGAGCCTAACCATGGTCGGGTACGTGAAACACCGAACCTTCGTGGTCGGGTATGCTATGATATGGATATGTATATGATATGGATATGTATATGATATAGATATGAGTATGAATACGGACATGATACAAATATGAATAAGAGTATGTATATTAATACGATTATGGATACGAATGTAAATGAGTACGGATATGAATACGGATACGGATACAGATGTAGGTACACAATCACGCACTAGAAATGGAAAGTCCCTATGAAAGGCAAGTAAGTGCCTATGACGATGATACTACTATCTCCCATCTTATGCTATTTCTTATATTGCTTATTATGCTTCTATATTGATATTGATCATGCTTTACATACTCAGTACATTCTTCGTACTGACGTCCTTTTGTTTGTGGACGCTGCGTCATGCCCGCAGGTGGCCAGGGAGACAGGCTTGATCCATAGCTATATTTCTCAAGGACTACATAGCGGAGCTCCACCTCATTCGAAGATATAACTTTTGGTACTTATTCTTTTGTGTATATATTTATGGGCATAACGGGGTCCTGTCCCGCCTATACGATATGATATACTCTCCTTAGAGGCTCATAGACATGTGTATATAGTTAGATGTGTTTGGCCTTGTCTACCTATATTTTGGATGTCATGTTGTTAGCCTCGTCGGCTTATGTACATTGATATGGGCATCGTTGCTAATGATGGTATAAATGTATTGATTGTCCAAATGGGATTAGTATGATTCATGGATAGAATGTATGATTTAATATGTGGCTCGCCTAGATATAAATGTAAAGGTATGTTAAGAGGTGTCCGGGTGCCCGTCGCGGCCCTCCGGTTGGGTCGTGACAGAGATGCATAAGCTACAACCTTACCATGCTGCATTAAGATATATCCGAGACCAACTCCCGAAGCATCACAATAAACTAAGAACCCTTCGGTTCCCTCTAGCAGCGTCAAAACTGGAGCAGAAGTCAATCTCTTTTTCAACTCTCCAAAGCTTCGCTCACAAGCATCTGACCATTGAAACTTAACCTTCTTCTGAGTCAACTTAGTTAACGGAGCAGAAATAGAGGAAAATCCTTCTACGAAACGTCATAATAGCCTGCCAGATCCGGGAAACTTCTTATATCAGAAACTGAGGTGGGTCTGGGCCAATTCCTTACGACATCAATCTTCTGAGAATCAACTTTAACACCTTCACCTGAGATCATATGGCCTAAGAACGCCACTGACTTAAGCCAAAAACTCACACTTTGAGAATTTTACAAAAAGTTCACGATCTTTAAGAGTCTGCAACACTATTCTGAGATGTTCTGCATGATTAACCTCATTACAGGAATACACCAAAATATCATCAATAAAGACAATGACAAACAAGTCGAGATAAGGCTTGAAGACCCTGTTCATAAGATCTATGGAAGCAGCTGGCGTATTTGTCAACCCGAAAGACATAACAAGAAATTCAAAGTGACCATAACGGGTTCTGAAAGCAGTCTTCGGAATATCGACTTCTTTAACCTTTAACTGATGGTAGCCTGATCTGAGGTCAATCTTTGAATAACATTGGGCACCCTGAAGTTGATCAAATAGGTCATCTATTCTGGGAAGAGGGTACCTGTTCTTAATGGTGACTTTGTTCAACTGGCGGTAGTTAGTACACATGCGTAAGGAACCATCCTTCTTTCGGACAAACAAAACTGGCGCACCCCAAAGTGAAACACTGGGCCTAATAAATTCCTTATCAAGCAGATCTTTCAACTGGGCTTTTAACTCTTTTAACTTAGCTGGAGCCATTCTGTATGGCGAAATAGATATCGGCTGAGTGTCGGGAAGTAGATCAATTCCAAAGTCAATCTCCCTGTCAGGAAAGACTCCGGAAAGATCTTCTGGGAAGACTTCTAGGAATTCATTTACAACTGGGATGGACTGGAAGTTGGAGTCTGGGCATCTGAATCCTGGACTCGAACTAGGTGGTAGATATAACCCTTGGAAATCATTTTTCTGGCTTTTAGGTAAGAAACAAATCTACCCTTGGGTACTACTGAATTACCCTTCTATTCTATGACTGGCTTATTAGGGAACTCGAATCCTACAACTTTGGTTCTACAATATACTGTGGCATAACATGAAGCCAACCAATCCATACCCATGATTACATCAAAGTCTACCATCTCTAACTCTGCCAAGTCAGCTATGGTTCTGCGGTGATAGACTAAAACTGGGCAACCCCTATAAATACGTCTAGCTACGACTGACTCCCCAACTGGGGTGGACACCTCAAAGGGTTCATGCAACTTTTCTGGTTCAATCCCAAATTTCTTAGCAATAAATGGGGTTACATAAGATAAAGTGGATCCTGGTCAATAAGGGCATATACTTCAAAAGTGAAAACTGTGAATGTACCTGTGACAACATCTGCTCTAGCCTTTGTATCCTGACGACCTGTCAATGCATACAAACGGTTCTGACCACCGCCTGTATTGCCAGACCTTGCCGTTCCACGCCCCTGCTGGGCCTGATTGTGACGAGGAGCTGCTGAATTTGTGGACTGTGTCGCATTACCTCCGGTACCCTGTCTAGCTGATGGATAGTCCTTCTGAAAATGGCCCTTCTGACCACATCTAAAACATGCATCAGTACCCACATGACACTCACCTGAGTGTCTCCTATTACACTTGTCGCATATCGGATGGGTATAAGTCAACTGACCCACACTAGCCTGAGAGTAAGAACTTGATGGTCTGAAATTCTGCTTCTTATCATTACGGAACTTGGGGACTGGGGCACTTGCTGTGGACGGAGCAGGTCCTGCTGACCTGCTCTTAAAGAACTTTCTGTTTCCATTACCGCTGAATTGTCCGGTAGACTTGACCCTCTTGTTGAACTCCTTGTCTTTCTCTTTCTGCAAGGCTTCCTCCTCCTTCAGCCTTGTCTCGTTCCCTTGTACGAAAGCAACCATCTTGGAGATAGTCATCCCTCCATTCTGTGTAGCAATGTTGGCCCCATCATACAAATGGGAATCAATATCCCCAACAAATCTCCTCACTCTTGCCCTCATGTCTGATACCATATTTGGAGCATGCTTAGCCAGACTGACAAACTCCAAATAGTAGTCCTCAACTGACCTGCCATTCTGCTTAAGCTTCAGGAATTGCTCAGCCTTAGCTTCCCTGACCTCTACTGGCATGAAGTGGTCTAGGAATGCACTTGCAAACTCATCCCATGTAGCATCATGTCACGACCCAGCTCCGTAGGCCGCGACTGGTGCCCTATTTGGACACCCCAAACAGACTTACATACTAACTCATCACATTCTACTTTAATTCAGATTTCATATTAATCATTTTAAAACAGATTTGAAATCAATTGTTATCTTAAGCGGTCGCGTACTCAAAATATCATATCAAAGCAAAAAAGGAGCGGCGGAATACACGTCGCCGAACATATCCACATATACAAACATATGGGCCACCATGGCCGCCATAACAAACGAGACCGCATTAAGACACAAATCATAAACAAAGCGAACACACATAGGACCCACGACCCATATATATGACTACAGGCCTCTACAAATCAAAACGAAAACATATGACGGGACAGGGCCCCCGCCGTACCCCAAATAGTCAAATGTACAGAAATATATACATGACAGAGATATGTACCAAAATATGGGCTCCGAATCAAAAGGAGCACTCTGTAGTAGCAGACTGTGGGGCCTACACTGGCGGATCACCAACGTCTGTACCTGCGGGCATGAAACGCAGCCCCCCCCCCCGAGGAAAGGAGGTCAGTACGAAAGATGTACTGAGTATGTAAAGCATAGAATACAGAAGTCCAAACCATAACTATAGTAAAAATACAGAAAGGGAATACCTGATCAGTATATCAAACCGGCGTGAAAATCATATGTACATAATGCAAATAAAAGAAATCATGCATAAGGCTCAGGAACGTGGTCGCCACTCCGACACTGGCGCCACAACACAGCATACTCCGGAAAGTTTCAAATCTCCGTACAACCCCGAACATAACATATCATCACACATATCATATCATCAAAACGTATCATAAGCCATATCACAGCATAACTCCATAAACGGTACCCGGCCCTATGGCGAGGTCTCGGGAACCGTAACACAGCATACTGCCGGATGTATCATAATACGCACGATCACAAAACCGGCCCGGGAACCGGCGAACGATATCATAATAATGGGTACGAGCGGAGTAGTGAGAAGCTAATGCAATTTACATATCAAAATATTTATGAACATTGATATAATCGTATGACAACCTGTTGGGTAAACTAGTCTGAACAACCGATCGATACAGAGTTTATCTCACAAAGGTACTTCTGAAATCGTATTTATAGTTCAAAACATAAATCAGAATATCACGGAGCCATCAAACATTATTCTTTAGTAGCTAAAGTCATAAGCAAAAGGCTTTTTCCGATATCATACAAAGATAAGTCAAATAGGGCAAACTAAGGAGTCTCGGAGTTAGTGGGCCCACCTCGGGTCAAGTCGAGGTGGCGGACAAGAATCATGAACATTAGGCTCTATGGAATCATCCATGAAAATTTCAGAGCGATGCGATTACGTTTACGAAAGTTGCGGATGTTTGATCATTTTTCCAACAAACATGAGAATTATAGTTCAATTATATTGAATGAATAGTACCCAAAAATCAAATTCGGATTTCCATGAACAGAATTGTCCCCGAGGCTCAGATCTCAACCTAGTATATCTAGGACATGCCAAAAGAAGGAAAGGGCTAGCTTTACATACCTCACTTGCGCCTTACGCTCGTCCAAACTCAATCCCCGTTTCGTCCAAAATCTACAATTGGTCATAGTTGTCAAATATAAGTTTCAAGTTTTTAGAATTTCAATCTTAAATTCATATTGTCTACCGAAATTTTGGCAGCATTTCCCCTATAAATTCAACGTCCCCGAGAATCATCTCGGCCCAAAATATCAACAACAACAACTCAACAATACCAACAACATCAACAATCATCACAAAATACATTAGAACATAAATAGTCTTCTTTTCTACATAGTTCAATAACTTCCATCCCAACTTCACACTATCAAACTAATATCAACATTTTTCATATCCATTAACTAATTCCAGATTATTCAAACATATTTCAATAGCATTCCAAACAATATTCATGGATTCAAGTATTTCCGCCAATTCCATATTCCATCCGAAACTTCTACAAATGCGACAAAACTACTAAATCGCATTGTCTTCTTCCAAATTCAATAACAATAACAATAATTCACATTCTAGAATCTTACTTTCGTAATTACATATAACTATATAAAAATCACATAAATTCTCATAACGTCTTATAACCAATTTCAATGCCAACTCAACGCGTTAAACCTTTATTTCCGTCATAAATGTCACAACGACACAATTAGCAAACCAAATAAAAATCTAATTCATCTCCCCTTCACCCCCACACTACACGGCCTTTCACACACCACACGGCCATGCACACACTCATACCAACTTCATGATTTTTATGTGATTCTAATCATTTTAACATACATACATATTCCATAGCATAAGAGAATAAAATTCTTACCTTTTTCTTTAATTTCCAACTTGCTGCAAACGTAGTCCTCCCACTAAACTAATTGTACCACGTCGAAGAGCGTCTTAAACTTAACAAGAATTCGAGGAAGAGATTTTTTTTGGATCAAGATCAAAGGGCTAGGATTTTTTTTTTCTTTTTCTTAGCTTCGGCCGAGGGTCTCTTTGTGAGCTCTCAATGGTTTTATTTTTTGTTTCTTGAATCTTCTATTAGAAGATGACTAAGGGTCCCTTTTTAAGTATATTTAGCACATGATTATAATAACATGGGCTTGGGCCTATTTTACCCTTCCATGGCCGGCCACTCTCTTAGATTTGGGCCTCAATGTTTCTTCATTTTTTTGAGCCCAATTCATTGAGGATCTTATTTTATAATTTACGGAATCAATTTCCAAAATTTCAATTTTGCCCTTGGCCTTATTCCGCACTTTCGCTTCGATAATTTTCATGAATCACACATATGTTAAATAAAATAAAAACATATCCTTATTTCCTACAAGACAAGGTTATTCCAAATTTTTCAAATGCGCAAAAGCACGGGATATAACACATCAGGTGCATCCTCACCTCGGGACAATTCTCAAGATTCATACCAAGTGTTGGCAATGGTCTGCAGCTGATGAGCTCCAAAAGTAGCTGCTTCAGTTTCTGTAACTATCATAATCCTGAAGATCTTCTGAAGAGCATCAAGGTAGTCCTGAGGGTCTTCGTCTTTCTTTTCCCCCGTGAAGACTGGGGATTCATTCTGAGAAAATCCTTAGTCTTAGAAGACTCTCCATTATTTCCTAAACTTTACCCAGATTCCTGACGTTGGGCCTGAGCTGCTACCAGTTGTGTGAGCATGCTGATAGCAGTTCTAACATCCCCATCTGAATCACTACGAGGTGTAACTGTAGGAGCGGTTGGGGCTACCGTCTGAGTCGGAACGGTCTTTTCGCGAGTTGCTTCTGCAGTAGCCCCCTGGTTGGTAGCTGTGGCCTTTCTGGTGTATTTCCTTTTCGAAAAATGCGTACATGCAAGAATTAGAAAGTCATCCTGAAAGTACTGCTCTAACTGCACGATCTAGAGTATGAAGGAAGTGAGACAATCCTAAATGTCTTGGTGGTCAACTGTTTATATGTATGGGGCCCTCACACATAAAAGTGACCCCACTAGACACGGTTTCATAGATTCCCCAAAGACACTTGAACCTAGGCTCTGATACCAAGCTTTATCACGCCCCGAATCGTGGCCTGGGAGTAACACGACACTCGGTGCCTGACTGCATGTGACCGAGCGAACCACATGGCTTGCGGAATTATCATGAGGCATACATGAGCAGAAATATAACGTGAAATGCATGATGAGCTTTTGTAAAACATAGTACGTCACCATATAATATAGAAATACTAGTTTAAATCGTGAATGCGGATAATATCATAAATAAGCCAAACCGGCTAACCGACTCTGAAGGTCTAACATGACATAACTGACTTGTCTAGTCTATGAAACCTCTAACAAAAGTCTGATCATGGAAACATATTCGCTGGGACAAGGCCCCAGCATACCTTTAACTGTATACCCAATAAAAGAAAGACAATGTCTAAACCCCGAAGGAGGTGGGGCTCACCAAATAAAGCTGATACGAGCAGATCCTAATGAGCAAAAGCGTCGTCCTCTAAATCCGTACTTGCATCGTGAAATGCAGGCCCCCGGGCAATAAAAAGGGACATCAGCACATTGAATGTACTGGTATGTAAAGCAACTAAAGAAATAACATGGGACATGGGATAACATGATAAGAACAGAAACTGGAAACCTGGACATGAGCATGAGCATGAGCATGAGCATGAGCATGGATATATATATATATATATATAACATGAGTAAAACATGGTAAGTAGGGAGAGCATTTCATAAACCGACAATGTGATATCAGCACGTGCGTACGTGGAGTCTGGTACCTCGCCGGACCAGCAGAGCCGTCATACCTTGCCAGGGTATACGGTGGTAACGTGCCTGATGGATCCATTCAGTGTAAAATTAAGGAATCGTCCTAACTGGGCGGAGCGACCTTTGTCCTACGGTGGCTACGTAGTTTCAGGCTATCTGAGCCTTCTCGGTAACTTGTGCAACTCCCAAAAACATGAACATTATATAGTTAGCTAAGAAGCCCATGACTTTCGTGAAATAACTTGTAATCATGATTTCACGAAATAACTTGTAAACATGATTTAATGAAATGACTTGTATTTAACATGTATGTATCTTGAATCATGGCATGAAGATAATTATATAATACAATTGCATGAAAACTTGTAGACATGTAGGATATTAATGAAATAAGCATTTTTATTTAAAAACATGCATGCAAGAACCCATGGAATACGAGATATGGGTGTTCATGGATTACAGACGGATTCTCAATAATCATATGGAGTTATTAAGAACACAATGATAGAATAGTAGCAATTCATACATAATATATTCATGGAAATGAGCCTAGGGTTATGAGCATGGTGTAGAAACCCTAGTTTTCGTAAAGATTCATACTTTATGGATTAAGAGGCGTGGGGAAGAACAATAATGATCACACACGTAGATAGCAACTCTACATACCTGTAAACGCTCAAATCCAACAAACTAAATTGCTTCTCTGACAAAGAACACCAAAACTCTAGCTTTGAATCGCTTGAGATGGATTTACCTTGGAAATCCTATGTTTTGGTTGAAGAATCATGTTACAATTCATGAATTACTGTTATAATTACTTAGGAATCATTAGAGCGATCTTACCTTGACGTGGGAAGATGAGGAGAAAAGAAAAGTGGCTGCTTAGGGCTTTAGAACGAAGTTGGAATGTCTAATAACTGAAATTTCGAGTTAAGTGTTGAATTTATAGCATGGATCATTTTGGACCCCCTGGCTCGCCGAGCGCGGTCTATGGCTTGCTCCTGCCTCGCTTTGGGCCTCGCACAGCGAGCTCCCTTGTCCATTTTACACTTAGACAATTTTCTTGAATTTTTCCCACTTTTGGACCCCTACCTCGCTAAGCGCGGTCCAAGGCGAGCCCTTGCCTCTGTTTGGGGCGAGCTCGGCGAGCTTCCCTGTCAATTTTACACTTAGTCGACAACGTTCAGTAAAATGGTAATAACTCCTAGCACAGAGCTCCGTTCGGGCTCCACAATATACCTTTGGAAAGCTATTTCAAAGAGCGACAACTTTCATGTTTTAAGTGTTCTCAAATTATCAATGGATTTTCCAGAAATTGGGATGGAACGCAGACGTATCGAAAAATTAGTCGGTTGATTCCACCGAATCTGAAGAACCTCTCTATGAGCCATTTTGAGAAGATCATATCTCCTTGGTCCAAACTCCAATTGACCTGGTCCTTATATGCTCGGAAAGGTATTTCTATGTACTATAACTTTCATTAAGGAACCTTTTATAAATTCTCAATGAATCAAGGGGTAATGGGTGCCTGAAGTTGGTTTGTTAACCACTTTCGTAATACTACAAACTTTCAAATTTCTTCTGGAACTCTTACGATATGAGTCTAACCTTTATTTTAAGATACGGGATGTTACAATTACCCTGTAAGTTTTGACCAATATTCTTTAATGAACCCTTTTATTTATTAAATCTAGTTTAATCACATGGGACATATATCTTACATATAAGGATATATATGTATGTATACGTAATGTATAATAGTGTATAAAATTGTATATATGCTTCTATATAATAATGTTATACAGGTTTTTAAAAATGAATAATAAAACAATGATGGGGGATTTGTGGTAGCTCGTCGAAGATGTTGAAATAATTACATTAAAATAGATTCGGCTTAATGAAATTCAATGTAAATATATAGGGAAAAGGACACTGTGTGTCCACTTAGCCAAATTAATTCACATTTAATCACTGTTTGGGCTTAATCCCATCAGGAGTCTGGTCAGCCCAAATTAATACCAAAAAAGGGCCGGCCGGCCCAAAATAATGCCAAGGCGCTTAAAAAACAAAAGACTTTTTAGTCGCCACAAAAACTTCGCCACTAAAGGGCTACTACAACATATATACATATGTTGGAATTACATATACATTTTATATACAAGAATGATACAGTTTATATACATATGCCGGAATTAATCATACATTTATTATACATAAGTTATACGTTAATTATATATTTATTATACACATTAGACAATAATGATATGATAATTTTTTTACATGTACAATAGTAATACATATTATATACCACAATGATACGGTTTCAATAATATATTTTTTATACGTATGATACACTTTCTATACAAGACTGAAACAGTTTATATACACATGCTGATATTATATATACACTTTATATACAAAAATGATACATATTATATACAAAAATGATACAATTTTATATTCTATACAGGGCAGTTGCACTGTGCTGATATACATTATATACATAAATGATACATATTATGTACAAAAATGATACATACCTTAGTGATTCATATTTTATACAGTTTCTATACATTACAGATAGGTACTGATATATATTTTATACACAAATGACACATATTATATATAAAAATCGCCTCAAACATTTTTGTGTTTGGGTTTTTATTTGAAAACTGTGCTATTTAAGTTTTGGCTAATGGATGAGATTTGTTTAATTGCTACATTTTGGGTTGGGAAAAAATTGGACTAGAGGATAAGATTATTTATGGCCGAGCGGCCATATATGTCCTCTTCCCAAATATATATATGACTATTTTAGATTAAAAATTTATTGGGCTATGCTCATTGTAATTTTTTTGTTGGGGTCGTACATGTACATATTGGTAAAGTATCCCATTTTTCCCGAAGTTTTTGCACGGACTTCCCTTCAAGTGCACTAGTTTTTATTTTTTGTCCCTCATATTCATGTTCTTAAAAGTTTTCCCTTGTTGTCATTTAATGAAAATATTTAGACCTTCTTCACTTGACATAAGTTCTGTAACATGTATCTTCGAAAGCTGAACTTCTGCCTCGGTCAGCATAAGTTATGTAGCAATTTAAGTTGTGCGACATAAATTGTATAGTATTTTTCAAATTTTGTTGAGTGTTGAAAATTTCGTCGTGTCCGGCATAACTTATGAAATATTAATATACATAACCCGAGCGAAATCTAAATTTATTCCGACCGAAATGTAAACTTATGCCATGTAAAAATTTCGAAGGAAAAAAATTAAAGACCGAGGAGCAAAAATTAAAGACCACCCGAAATAGGAGCACTTGTGCAAATGACCCATTTTTTCCTTCAATTTTTTTTTTTTTTTTTTTTTTTTTTTTTTTTTTTACTTCTGACTTTGGTAAGAGCTTTTACTTCCCACTTAAACAATGACATCTAAATTTGACACTGTAAAGTTGCCAACATAGTTGAATCAAGGGATAATTAAACATATATACATTCCAAGCAAACAGTTTGCAATGTTCATAGCCCAACAAAATTTTATATCTAGAATAGTCGATGTATGTTTATATTGAGTTTAATGAAGCCAAATCTATTTTAATATTTTTTTAACTTCTTCCCCGAGCTGGCATTGAACCCTCTTTATTTTTAGAATTTGTTTAATATGATGCATAATAGTGTATATACACTTTTACACATTATTACACATTTCATATACACTTTTACACATTATTACACATTTCATACACACCCTTATATATTATATATATGTTTTGTATAATCATGAATAACAATTTATAACTATGTATAATATGATGTAATGGTGTATATACTCTTATATACATTATCATACATTTCATATACACCTTTATGTATATGTTTCGTATAATCATGAATAACAGTGTATAACTATGTATATATAATGTATCACACTGGTATACATAAAACTAAAGGGGAATCAAGTGATCTTCAACAATTTCTCAATTGTTTGAATCGGTTCGAACTAATTTCAATCGTCACCAATATATTTCCTAAGATAGATTTCTAGATCAAAAATAATTGGTCAATTAATTAATGTTCTTTTATCATTATTCGCTGAAATTAAAAAGGAAGAAGAAGAAGAAGTTAATAACTACAACTATGAATTAACAATCATCTGTCGAAAAGAAATAGAGATGAAGGCCCCAATATCTAAGATGTCTTCCGATATTAAAGAAAAAAACCCCACGTAGATACAAGATATAAACGGCAGCTACGAATTCCGGCCAACAGTAAAAAACGTAGAGAGACTTAGTCTTGTGGTGAGAGAGAAGGAGAGAAAGAAAGAGATGAAGGAGAGAAAGTGGTTGAAGAGAGGATTAGGGTTGATGATATGTACAAAGTGTGCTAAACCAGGTAATGGAATAACAATTGGGCCATAAATGGTTAACTAGATGCCCGAACAACATTGGGCTGTAATTTTCTATTGAATAAAAAACATCTAAAATGATACTCCTTCCGTTCCACTTTTATTTTACTTTCTTATTAATCCGTTTAAAAAAAGAATGATACGTTTCTGTATTTTCTTAATGAGAAGTTTTTATAATCACATAGATATTGTCCCATATTTTAGATCACAAATTTTTAAAATTTGTGATCTTACAAATGTTACAATATATTTAAGACCACAAATTTTAATATCTTCTTTTTAAGCTCTGTGTTGAGTTAAACCATGCCAAACAAGTTGAAGAGTGTAATCAAGTGCTAACCCCATTGAATTAACTTCCATGATTTCTTAACACTTTGGTCGTCCCTTTGTGTCCCAATTACCCTATATGTATTCCACTTTCTATTCTTGCTCTTATTTTTTCAGGTACATTACTTTCTTGCTTTGTTTCCTGTTATTTACCTTGAACCTGAGATAATTTCATACTTTAAGTTATTTATAAGCTAATATAGACAAATATAATAAGCTCTAGTTGGTGATTTGATAAAATAGCACGTGATCCATTGTTACATGTTAAATTAGATTGAGAGTAAAAAATAGAATATTCTTGTCATGCCCCAAAACTAGGATGGGATGTGATTGACACCCAATCTTACTACCCGTTGAGTGAACTCTGTACTAGCTAACTGAAGGTCTGAACGTCTTCATTATACATTGTCAAGCAAACTAAATAAGAAACTTAACATTAAAGCGTCTATATAGCTAACCAATTGTCAAGTCACAAGCCTCTATGTTACATCTCATAAATTTTTGTGTCATAAGTAAACTAACGTAAGTTTGGAGAGGCCATGGAACCCCTATAAGGTTAAGAAAGACTTTTAACAATTGTTAAGCATGTGCCATAAGATTTTGGGGTTAAGCGAATCAGTGTTATAACCCGTACTTTAGGGGTTAAACTAGGAGTGCTTAAAATGCCAAGGAGGTCGTGCTTTAAGGTACTTGAATCATATAATATTCGTATTTTAAGTTTTGAAGTCAAGCAAGTTGTAAAATAACAGTCGGCGAAAAGTATCGCAAGTTGCGTTCATAAATTTTGCTGAAATTTGGGTCTAATGTTATTGAGTTTTTCTCCCAATATACTTGGAGTTATGGGGTGATCCACCTATCAAATTGAAGTTCTACGAGTCTAGTTTCCAACGCATTAAACCGTTCGTCCATACAACGTCAGAATAGAGAGGTATTTGCATTTTCGCGATATTGCGTAGTCAGCCTCGCTGGGACCCACATAGGCGGTGGTTGACGTGTGTGCTTTTGTGTGTGTGTGTGTGTGTATATATATATATATATATATATATATATATATATATATATATCCACACCATTTTCCTTCATTTTTCACACCCTTCTGATCCTAGAACACTCCCAAACCCTCTCTGAATATTCCCAAGTCAAACTCATCAAAGTTGATCAAGAAATTATCTTAGAATCATAAACTAGAAAGGGAAAGTATAGTACTTAGGATGCTTGATGCGTGGCTGCTTGGTTGAAGTAAAAGCTAAGGGTTTAGTTGGAGTTCCTGATCATTCAAGGTATGACTACAACCTTAACTATGTTATTAAGATGTTCATGGAAATATTTCCTAGTTTAAAGTAAAGGAAACCATGTTGTGATGGTCCTAAAAGGGTTCGTCGATGTGGCTGCCTTGTGGACCGATTTTGGATGGAGTTTTGGAGGAGTTCGTACTTGATTATGCTGGTATATCTTGTTGTTATCGTTGTTAATGTTGTTATGGACATTTGTGGGCTGTTTTGAGATGGATGGGAAAGGAAAATATAGGGGAAATGCTGCCCGAATCTCGTTAAGTCACCTACTAGCTTATAATGAGTTTATAAGTGTTGTATGTAGCCTGATTGTGGTGTATATCGTCCTGAATATAGATTTGCAAGCTCGGGAAGTGAATATGGGACATTTAAGTAGGCGACAAGGTATGTTAAGGCTATCCTTTCTTTCATTTTGGGATGATCCTTATGATATGAACGAACGAATGAACGAATTTCCATATCACTCTACTCTTAGAAGCATTAGGAGTACTCTAATCTTTGATATTTCTGTACCTCTTTTATGATTATCCCTTCTGTTCATGGGTCTTGAGATTACGTATGTTGATGATATTAGCTCAAAGATGTTATCGGAGGTAGCACGACTTTATGTCACTCCGAGAGTTCTATTTATTCATCTTACTTATGCATTGCATTCATTTATATATATGCACATTGACCCATGACCAGAAGGCATTATATACGCGTATATTATATGTATATGGGGTATGGGGAAAGGGATAGACATTATCTATGCATCACCACCTGATCAACTGGTATACGATGATGATGATGATGATGCCCACAGTGGGGACGATATGATATGTTACGACGGGATGCCTTCGGAGGCTTGATGATGATATGTGCACATATTTACGTATGACCTCATGTTTCATATGCATAAGCATGATACTTACTTGTTTCATGATTCCCAGAGGTATACAGAGATATACAGATTACATACACATATACATGACATTATGTACTTTATGACTCACAAAGATACTCAGATTTATAGAATTACTCTCCAGTCTCATATATCTTTCGTGTCTCTTACATATGCTGCTTTCATGCCTTACATACTCGGTACATTATTCGTACTGACTCCCCTATTTCCTGGGGGACTGCGTTCATGTCCGCAGATCTCAGGATATAGGTTGGTGACCCATCTATTAGGATGCCAGCTCAACGGTTAAGGTTGTTGTACTCCACTTGTTTTGGAGGTGCCAGGAGTCAGCATGGTCATATATATATATATATATATATATATATATATATATATACACTTATGCATGGGTATGGCGGGGCCCTATCCCGATCACGTTATGTATGTTTTCCAGTAGAGGCTTGTAGACAGTTATGTACAGTCAAATAATGTCCAGCATATCCATATAGATGAGTCTTTCAGACTATTTGATACAGACATGTTTACCTTATGAATCTATCGAGTATCACATGATGACCCTATCCCACTTATATTCATAATGATGTCACAGATGTACGTCAGATGGTACTTGACTAGTACGGTCAGGTGCCCGTCACGGCCCTCTAGTTGGGTCGTGACACTCTAACTGAAATTTGAACACATGAAGTTTCGGGGCATCCCCGCTCGAAAAAATGTAAATGTCTAAAAGCAGTAAAAGATTGGGAAGGTTCTTTTACCCTTGGGATGAATCCATAGGACCTGCAAACGGAGTCTAGAAAATTTTACTCTAGTCACGTGCTTCGTCACCTGCATACTCAACACTTGCCACATGACGTGGTAGCCCAGACAGGCTAAGTATCTCCAAGGGTACCCAGTAAGTCTCATAGACTACCTCATAAAAAGGACGAATCTTTCTAGACTTTCTGGGATGAGAGCGTACTAAATAAAGGAAAACATGTTTCACAAGAAAGCATGTAAATCATATAAAGTCTGAAACTAATATAAGTAGATACTTGAGTTTCAAAAAAAATATAAGTAGATACTTGATGGTATAAGCTTATAACTGAGTTATTTTAAAATAGAAATAACTTTTTTGAGTAAAAGAGTTTTTCACATAGTGGCCTTGCGTACATGAGGATCTGGCAACACGCATGGTGAAATGTCGGCCTATCTCCCCAACAAACAATTGGCACCTGCGAGCATGTGGTAGCTAATCTGGCCTTCATGGCACTCGCGCAAGGGGAGGTTGGTCACTTCTCCCAAACTGAATGTGACCACCTTAATGCATGAAATGGATGCTGAAACTGAATGCTAAACTGAATGTAAGTATCTCAATTAAAGGCACATAACAAGTGGTGATATACGTAAGCATGTAATACTATTATATTTTCATATAAAGCCATACATAATAATTGAGCGAGCTGATTACTCGAGCACAAGAAAACATCGCTAAGAATTTCATCGAATATATGAAGCATGTGAGTTTTGACTAAATTTTCTATAAGAAAGATAAGTCTTAACTTACCTTATCCTTGAAGATTAAGCTTGGCTTCTCACGTAGCCCCGATTCACGATCACGATCTACAGATGATCGGACCCAACACGATTATTACAATCTCATTATACTCGTCTCAGGTCAATAATCTAGTAACAATTGGCTAAAACAATCCAGCTTGATTAATTTAACCCAATTAATGTAAACTATTGCATATGTCCCCAATTTCACAAATTAATGGGTTAAAGCCATTCACGACTACTTCTCAAATCATAATATCTGATGCCCATTAAATATTCCATCATCTCTTCTATTCCTCCGACAACCTTCATAATGCCCATTATTGGCTATTAACAATTCCGCCAATAAATTCCTCAGTAACTATATTCCATGATATCTAAATCTCACAATATCAACTATTTATGAAGCTCAATGGTTGGAACTAATTTCTGAATCTAAATCTCAAAAACCTATTCATCATATTTTCAGTGATAGTTGAAAAATAATTTACAAGAGAGGAACGCACGAGTACCTTTGAATAAAAGTTAATTTGCTATTCTTGGTTTTGAAACTTGCGTGAAATAAAGTTCCAACAGTTTGCTAATTTGCTACGATTGAACAAAAGAAAAACCCTGCTCGGTCGCGCAGTGAAGAAGCCAAGCAATTAAAAAGTCAACTGGTCCCTTTTTCACCCTATCGTGGATATTCTTAATAATTGGGTTTACTTTTAAAATCTCAAGTGGGCTTAGCAAATCCCATATGCATTACTCCTATTATCTCTATCATATAGCAGCCACTTTGTATTACTCATAACATTGTATGCTGCAGGTGCCCAACAAAGATAATCAAATAGGACATGATGTTCACCGGCAAATACTACTTAAGATCATGTCTTTTCTTTTGTTCTTTATTTTTTCCCGTTGGTACTTTTACCACTTCAACCTCATATCATGTACATGTGTCATATCCAAATACTTTGTCTAGATCGCGTGAGTTTTCATAACTCTCGGGACACCTTAGTTATATCATTTAACCCGCTAGTACTAAAATTGTAAGCCTAAAAACTTATGGGGCCCTGTATTATTTCTTTCAAATCTCATCTTATTTATATATGAACAAAAGTAAAATGTCCGAGCCAGTATATCATGATTCAAAATATTCGTCATTATAAAATGCCCTTTAAATTCTTATAGCCTGCTGACTAAAACAAAGACTCAATCGTTAAGAAGGGTCGACCACGATAATCTGTTGTGTCAATAAAAAAAAATCCGAACTTAACCGTCGTGAAAAGACGACCTTGTAGCTCTACATTGAATTATAAATTCCATCACCATGTTTACCATCAAATAAATCTGGTAGCTTTTCAAGTCGTCCTGTATTATGGGGATTTACATTCTTCCCCCTTAAGAACATTCGTCCTCGAATATTGAATCCAAGTTGTACATGACTTAAAAAAAAACACCTTAAGCCCATTCACTTTTCTCTAAGACTCTAAAATTTGGCTAACTCTCTCAAAAAAAAAAAAAAAAAAAACCTGGCAGAGTTTTCCCTGTTACCAGAGATATCCAAAAATTTATAACCTGACCAATCACCACAATTTCAACTGTTAAGTTGCATGATACACGACTATATACAAAAGTATAGACTGAGTATATACACTGTATATCAGTTGTAGATCAGCAAGTTAGTAACAACAGCTGTAGTTAGTTAAATGAGCTGGATCTTAGCTGGCATTAAGTCAAGATTAGTTTGTTATGAATTCTGTTAGAGTTGCTCGTGAAAGTTGTGAGATGTATATATAAGGTGTGACTTGTAATGATTGATACAACACAATAAGAATTCCTTTTCTTCCTTCACAAGCAATTCTCTTCTCTTTGCAATGTAACTGCCATGCTCATCAATGGCAGCGTTTAACCTCCATTGATAGTTGCTTATTCAACGTAAATACAAAGTTAAAATGGTATCAGAGCAGCGATCTATACACGACTAGATTGCGCAGTAGATGAAAGCAAAATACACATAATCGAAGCTCAAACACAAGCAACAATGATGGCTAACGAAACCGCAACAGTGGTAAATGAAGTCACTGCATTCGATCACAATCATCCTCTCTATTTGCAAGCTTCAGACACACCTGGAGCTTTTTTTATTCCTATGAAGCTCATAGGTCCTAGAAACTGTGCGTTATGGAGTCGTTAAATGAAATTGGGTCTGCGAGGAAAAGGCAAGATAGGATTCATAGATGGACCTTGTTTGAAAGGAACATACAAAGGAGCACTTGAAAAGCAATGGGAGAAGTGTAATGCAATAGTTGTTTCATGGATTGCCTGTACAGTTTCACATGAGTTGCTACCAGTTATTATGTATGCTTCAAATGCAAAAAAGATATGGGAGGACTTTGAGGAAAGGTTTGATAGATCAGATCTAACAAGAGCATATCAGTTGTGGACATAAATTGGAAGTTTAAAGCAGGGTAATGATTTTGTCACTACATACTATACAATGCTAAAGGATCTATGGGCAGAAATGGATGCCACGATTCCTTCATCTAGTTGTGATTGTAAGGAATCAGCTGCATATGTAGAGCATTTGAGATCTCAGAGATTGTTGCAGTTTCTCATGGGGTTAAATGAAAGCTATGGTGCAATTAGAAGTAAAATACTGGCTAGGAAGCCAGTTGTGACTATAAATGAGGCTTACGCAATAGCTACTCATAAGGAAAGCCAAAGAGCATTAGGAGTTGGAGATAGGCACAAAGAGCCCTTGACTTTACTTGCAGATAGGAACCAAGGCAAGCCTGGTTATGGAAATGGAAATTAGAATTATAAGAATGGATATGGAGTACAAGGGACATCCTGAGAATAGATGTTATAGAGTAATAAGATATCCACCATATTTTAAAAGCAAGAAGAAAGGAAATGAAGCAAAGGAAATAATGATTTCAAGGCAGTTGTGCATTGTGCTAAAAGCGAAAGTACTTCAACTAGTGGAACTCATGTGTCTGGTCCACATTTCTCTAAGGAACAATATGATGATATTTTGAATAGGATGGAGAGGACAACAACAAGCAAATGTGTAGCAAATTTGGCAGGTATTACTGCATTGTTGACCAATGTAGATAAAACTTATGAGTGGATAATTGATGGTGGGGCAACACACCATACCACATCTACTAAAGATTTGTTAGATACACTTAGTAGATTGGATAGCTTGCATTCTAGTGGAGTGCAAGTACTAACAGGAAGCAAGTGTCAAATACAAGGAACAAGCAGTGCAAAAATCCTAGCTCATCACCACCAAGGAAGTGTACTTTATGTGCTAGATTTCAAGTACAACTTGTTTTCTGTGGCCAGATTAACTAGAGAGCTATCATGTTCTGTGACATTTTTTCTTGATTTTTGTATATTTCAGGGTCTCTTTAATGGCAATGTGATGGGGATTGGTAAGCAGAGGAATGGATTGTACATACTGAATGAAGTGAAAGCACAAATAAATGCTGCAGTGTGCAGTAGTGGAAATGAGGTCAAGCTTTGGCATCTTAGACTTGGTCATGGTTCTACACATACTATGCAACACATTACAACACTACAGAAGTATGCAGATCACAATACTCAACAACAATGTGAGATCGGTCCTCTGGCTAAACAGTGTAGACTAAAAGTTCCTAGTAGTGTCAGTGTTACTCATAATAAATTTGATTTAGTGCATGTTGATATATGGGGTCCATATAAAGCTCCAACTTATGAAAGGAAGCAATACTTTGTGACTTTAGTAGATGATCATAGTAGGTACACTTGGCTGTGTCGCATTCAATCAAAATGTGAAGTGATTGTTGTGTTGAAAGATTCCCTTACTTTAATCCAAAATCAGTTTTCTATGATTGTTACGGTACCTAGATTTGATAATGGGTCAGAATTTTTCAATGCTTTTTGTTCTGAATTGTTTAGTACTAATGGAATCATTCACCAAAGTAGTCATGCCTATATACCACAGCAAAATGGAGTAGTGGAAAGGAAGCATAGGCACATACTTGAAATGGCTAGGGCCTTAAAGTTTCAAAGTTCAATTCCTATCGGGTTTTAGGGTGATGTGTTAAAACTGCTGTATACTTGACTAATAAGCAGCCTTCTGATATTCTTAAAGGTAAGTCTCCTTATGAAATGTTGCATGGTAGGGTGCCTAAATTAGATCATCTGAGAGTGTTTGGATGCCTATGATTTGCCAATAGAGTGCCTAGAGGAGACAAGTTTGCTCCTAGAGCAAGGAAAGCAGTGTTGCTAGGTTATTCTGAAAATCAGAAGGGATATAAATTGTTTGATCTCAGTGAGAAAGTCCATTTTGTCAGCACAGATGTCACCTTTAGAGAAGGGTGTTTTCCTTTCAAATAAGATATTCTTGCAGACCATATAGATATGTTTGAGTCTACAGGTTCTACTAGTACAGATGTTCTACCTTTGGTTCTTTGCACTCTCAGCAATGAAGGTGCAGAACATAATGTTACTCAAGATGTAAATGATGTCAACCAAAATGAACGCTCTTCTCCTATCACTACACCTACCGATCTACCCATGCAGAACATGCAGAACCTTGTGATCCTATACCACCATCAACTCCTCACATGCAACAACTGCCTATACCTGAACCTGATCCAGCTCCACCCTCCATCATATCATCCAGACCTACAAGAACTCCTAAACCACCAATTTGGCACAAGGATTACATCACCAACTCCACTGCCAACTGTGTCTATCCTTTGTCTGATCACCTCTCGTACTCTTATTTGTCTGCAACATATCATGCTTATCTGAGTGCTATATCTAATGAGGTAGAACCTAAATCCTTCAAAGAATCTGCTTCAAATACTACATGGATTGCGGCTATGAAAGAAGAGATTTCAGCCTTAGAACTCAACAACACATGGGAGATAGTAGATTTACCACCAGAAAAATAGGCTATAGGTTCAAAATGGGTATTTAAGACTAAGTACCTAGCTAATGGTTTGGTTGATAAGTATAAAGCCAGGTTAGTTGCAAAAGGTTATACACAACAAGAGGGCTTAGATTATCATGAAACTTTTTCTTCAGTTGCTAAAATGGTCACAGTCAGGACAATCATCAGTATTGCAGCTTCAAGAGATTGGCCCTTATTACAGATGGATGTAAATAATGCTTTCCTTCAAGGTGATTTGAATGAGGAAGTTTACATGTCAATGCCACAAGGATTTCATAGACAGGGGGAGAACAAGGTGTGTAGACTATTGAAATCCTTGTATGGTTTAAAACAAGCATCTAGACAGTGGAACATCAAGCTGTCCATTGCCCGGATCACAGCAGGAGTTGCACAAAGTCCTTATGATCACTCCTTATTTAGAAAGCAGGTTGGTAAGGAGATAGTGGTAATTCTAGTGTATGTGGATGATCTCTTTATTATTGGTAGTGATTAGAAGTTAATTCAAGAGGCACAACAAACACTACATAGAAACTTTAAGGTCAAACATTTGGGACAACTTAGATATTTCTTGGGCATTGAAGTACTGAGGTCTAAAACTGGTATTCTATTGAATCAGAGAAAGTATACTCTTGAGTTCTGGTCTGCAATGGGATTAAGTGGTGCAAAAACTGTTGCCGCACCTATGGAGTTGAATCTGAAGCATACCACAATGGAGTGTGACATGTTTCTTACACAAACAGATGATGAACAGTCAAAGAGAATAGATGATCCAATTCTGGAAGATATTCATGCTTACCAACAGTTGATAGGAAAGCTGATTTATTTGACCATCACCAGACCTGAAATATGCTTTGCAGTGCAAATGATAAGTCAGTTCATGCAATATCCAAAAATATCACATTGGGAAGCTGCTATAAGAGTGCTAAGGTATTTGAAAAACGCACTAGGTCAAGGATTGTTGATGAGAAGAGGTAGCATAGACAGCTTGACAGTGTTTTGTGACGCAGATTGGGCCTCATGACCTAACACAAGGAGGTCAGTTACAGGCTACGTTGTACAACTAGGAGGATCCTTGGTCTCATGGAAATCAAAGAAGCAACACACAGTTAGTAAAAGCTCAGCTGAAGCTGAGTATAGAAGCATGACAACAACAGTTATAGAAGTGTCTTGGCTAGTTGGTTTGTTGCAAAGTCTAAGTATACCAATCACATTGCCAGTCAAGTTATACTGTGACAACAAGGCAGCTTTTCTAATAATATCTAATCCCATATTCCATGAGAGAACCAAACATATTGAGATAGATTGTCATTTTGTAAGGGACAAGCTCAAAGATGGGTTGATCAAGATAGAGTTTGTGAGTTCAAGATTGTAGCTTGCAGATTTGTTAACTAAAGGGTTGGGCATTGCTCAACATCACTTTCTACTGGGCAAGCTTGGTGTGCTAGATGTCTACCACCCTCCAGCTTAAGGGAGAGTGTTAAGTTGCAAGATACACAACTATATACAAAAGTATTGACTGAGTATATACTGTATATCAATTGTATATCAATAAGTTAGTAACAATAGTTGTAGTTAGTTAAATGAGCTGGATCTTAGCTGACATTAAGTCAAGATTAGTTTGTTATGAATTCTATTAGAGTAGCACGTGAAAGTTAAGTGTGATGTGTATATAAGGTGTGACTTGTAATGATTGATACAACACAATAAGAATTCCTTTTCTTCCTTCACAAGCAATTCTCTTCTCTTTGCAATGTAACTGCCATGCTCATCAATGGCAGTGTTTTACCTCCATTGTTAGTTGCTTATTCAACGTAAATGCAAGCTTAAAATCACCCCTGCATATCTAGCTAGTAAATCCAACAACATATCACATTACGGTACACCAATACGTCAAAAGTTATTTATCATCTCTATAAGCGAAAATACCATATAACTCCATAATTTATACTCCCTCTGTCCCAATTTGTGTGGCAATTTTGGATTTCCGAGATTCAAACTGCAGGAACTTTGACCAACATTTTAAGATGTATTTTTTCACCAAATTGATATGGGAAAAGTTGCAACTTATAGTAATTTTCATATAGTTTTCAAATATATAAATTTTAATCCTAAAATATTGAGTTAATCTAATCCAATTTACCTTCAAAGTTTGGTAAAATTGACTCTCAAAAAGCGAAAAGTGCCACATAAATTGGGACGGAAGGAGTATGTTTTAAAGAATCAACTGAGCTATGTACCTAAATCTTGAATAGATGAGGATACTTTATCACCATTTCCTGCTCGGGTTCAAAAGTAGGTTCCCAAACTGAATGGTTACTCCACAATACCTTAATTGAAGCAATGTTAATTGTTCGTTGTTTCCGAGACTGTCTATCGATTATAACTGAGGGCACCTCCTCTTACGATATAAGTATTATCAATATCTACCTCCTAAACTGGTATCATATGGCTCATATCGTGTAGGTACTTCCTCCGCATAGAAAGATGATACACCAAAAACAAGTTGATAGTTACGGTGACAGAGCTAGTTCATAAGCTACAGACCAATTTTATTTTTTAAGGCTCAATATATCTCGAACTACATTTCTTGCAAGAATACATAGCACCTTTCATGGGAGACATTTTAAAAAATGTCTTATCCCCTACATTAAACTCGAGCCACCGATGTCGTTTACCTGAATATGATTTATGACGACTCTGAGTTGTTCAATTTTTCATGTATTTACATTACCCTTTTTGAGACACAGAGAAGAAACAAATAATACAGAAATGCACCTAAATATGTCTGGTTTGTATTCTCTTCACATTAGGAAGCTAACATGCTTAATTATGGTTAGCTATAGTTTAAGTGAGGACGTTTTGTGCATACCTTTACCATTCCAGTACCTTCGGTTGCACTACGGTTTCACTGTGTTACATTACTCGGAGTTACATGTATCAGCTTTAGCTTGGCTACTTAAAGTGGTTTCAAGCCTCTTAGGTCCTCTTCGCTTCCCGTATAGTCTCATGAGTTAGATATACAACTTGTCTCACAAGATATAAACCAGTTAATGATAGATACACATCATTGCCCATATAAGACCTCAAACTATGCTTTCATCCTCACAAATGGTAAACGAGGTAGTTTTCTGCCTTTGGATTCTTTCTCTACATTTAATCATGTGTGAATCTTCATACTATTTACCTCCCTTTCGCTACTAACATAACTTATATTCTGTGTGTACATATGGAGGAGTTTCCATGTAGGTTTGTATTGTCATGCCTTAGCTATATACTTGAACTGGAACTACGATACTTCAAAAGGCATTAAGGTTTATTCACCAGAATCTTGATGCACTTCAAACTATTAGACCGGTAACTAAATAGCTAAGTGTCACAGCCCAACCGGAGGGCTATGACATACACCCAGAAGCTGACCTCCTAGATGCCACAATACATACATAACATACCTGCTCATGCTCATTCTGGGCCACCTGAGGGCACTCACAACATAATCTGCTGTCTGATAGGTATTATAAACTGGAGGGTCACCGCTCTCGAAAGGTATATACATACATGTATCACTAAACTAAGCTGGGGTACAAGCCGACAAGGCTACCCGATAAAACTATATAACCAAACAAGTGCTGAGCGGGCCATACCGTCTGACTGAATATAAGTGTCTACGAGCCTCTACAGACATACTGAATATGCTGCGGACGGGACAGGGCCCCTGTCCTACCCATAACATCAGACATATACCAGGTCTAGACGACAACTCCGGCAAGAGAGGAGTGTTCCACTATCAAGCTGAAGAAGCAACCTAAGGATGCAATCTGTCTTCCTGGCTATCTGAACTTGCGGGCATGAACGCAGCCCCCCCGAACAATAGGGGAATCAGTACGGAAAATATACCGAGTATGTAAGGCAGGAGAGTAACATACACATAGGAGTCATAAAGAAAATCTGAAACTCGTAAACTAAACTAACTGACTGAATGCATCTGTAAGTCTGATTATCTGAACATGTCTGCGTGAATGCATCTATATGTTTGCTTACTGAAAATGCCTCTGCGGGTGTATGATATGCATAGGTCATAGTGTCGAGGAACGTACGGCCCGATCCATATCCCATATAGGCCCCTTCGGGCATAATAGCATAATGGCCCCTTCAGGCAGCCCCTTTGGGCATAATAACATAATAGCCCCTTCAGGTAGCCCCTTCGGGCATAATAATCATCATCACTGTGCACCAGCTGATCAGGTGGTAATGCGTATATAACGCCTCGCCTTTTGTAACACCCCGTAAACTTGAACTAGGTGTGAATATGTAAAAATCTAGTGTTAAGATGATATTATATCTATATGAATCCATTATTGATGAATTCGGGTGGAAGATGATCGTTTTGAAGTCAAACCAACAATTGAAGTTCTTAAGGGCTCTTAAATTTGCCTAAGTTTTAGTAGGTCTGTCTTTTGGGTGATTTTCATGAAAAGTTGTTATGAATTTAGAAAACCTTCCTTGATGAAAGTTGTAGATCTTTGAAATAGCTTTCTAATGGTAGGTCACCCAACCTGAGAAAAGGTATGTACAAAAGGTTATGTCCGTTTTACTGAAGGGCATAAAAGCTGGAGATTTCGCCCAAAGTACGCCCAGAAAGTACGGGATGTCCTTTAAAGTACGAGACATCCTTTTAGGACGTACTTCTTTCATTCCTCATTAGTTTTGGCAGCCAAAGTATGGGCTACAAGTACGGGACGTACTTTGTGGCCGTACTCTCACCGTTTCTGGCAGAAAATTGGGTTTAAAATGGGTACGATTTTATTTTGTTCCCATTTTTTTTTCATTCTCCCAAACCCTAAGGAAGAAAATCATTCCTCCAAGTCTTCAAATCAAAGGTAAGAACACCCTTAACATTACTAAACCATTCTAACATCAAACCCATGATTCTTAACATGGTTCTTGTGACCGAAACCTAGGGTTTGCAGCATAACTCTTCCCAAAGTGATTCAAGCTAGGGTTTGGGTGTTGTTCATTAGGAAAGTGAATTGTTAAACTTTGTTTAACGTATTAAGGTATGTCTCTTTTAAACATCATTTTTGACTATAAAGATGATTTGTATGTCTCTCTTTTACAAACCTCATCATGGATATATGTTTTCTTCTCAAAGGTTATTTATTGAATAAAGAGGTGAATTTCTCATGGAAAACCCTAGTTCCTTGTTTTGATTAATGGTTAATGTGCGTGAGGGGACAAGCCCACATTAAACCTTGATTGTATTATCCTCTATATATGTATATGAAATCATAATCGTTTTCTTCTATAAGAGATGATCAGTGATGATGGTTAATTGTTGGTATTGATGATTTTACAAAGGAACTATGACAAAGGAATCTTGTTTAAAGAAGTAGAAACGTTTTCAAGATTATCTATGAAATTATGAATTTTCGTAATGGAATAATGAACTTTAATGCTATTTCATGGTGTGACTACTTTGAGACAAATTGTGAATCGACTTCTATGCTATGAACTTTGTTGTTGTGTTTGGCCTAGCTACTCGGGAGGAAGGGTAGCCACTATGGATCCTAGTGTGGTAATTTCCTAGCTATTCAGAAGGAAGAGTGACCACTACCGGGTTCGCTACTCGGAGTGTGGTTTATGCCTAGCTATTCGGGTGGAAGGATAGCCACCGAGAATTACATATTTCGGCGTGGTGCGCTGTGTTTAGGGAACCTCTATGGTCATCCCTTCGATGTGATTGATTCTTGGGCCTGTATTGGCATATGTGATATTCTTATTCTCTTATGAAACAGTTGTTGACAATCATGATCAATTTGAAAGGCATTATTGAAAGTTGTAACTTGACAAAAGGCTTTATAATCGGTTTTGATAATTCTTATTGAGATATACAAGCTGAATAACTGTTTTTATATTGATTAATGGCTTTGTAAACTGTTTAACAAATGATGTGAAGAATCATAAAGTGGAATGACTGTTTTTATAGTATCTTTTTAGAACTGATTTGTTTATGTATTATTATATTTTATTTTTATATTACTTGTTGTCCCCAAGGCACTCACTGAGTACGAAAGTACTCAGGCATACCATTGTTGTTTTTGATGGTATGTTAGGTAACGGAGAAAAGCAGGTTCGTGATACCCTCGACGCTTAGGAGAACTTGCTGCTGCTGTTGATTTGGTGAGCCCACATCCTTATTCGTGGGGCACTTCCTGTTTCATATATTATTCTAGATTTTCGGGCTGCGTCCTGAAGTTAGATGATTGTTGTGTCTCTTAGAAGCTCCATAAATAGTTGTCAGAATTGTGGGTAGATTGTCAAAGTTTCGTATGACTTAATGGGTGTTTGCCACGTTTATGACTATTTACTTATAGTAGACTTCCGCTGATTATATTTCATAATTGTGATCCTCATATATACAGTTACTTATAACTTTATTTAATTTAATAAGGAAAGATTATTAAAAAGGAACTTAATGTTTAATTATTTTATAAGGTGCTTTCGGTGTTGTTTATAGCATCGGATGCCTGTTATGTCCAGGGTGGGTTTTGGGGCGTGACACCTTTCCCCATACCCCATATATATATATATATATATATATATATATATATATATATATATATATATATATATATATGTATGTATGTATGTATGTATATAATATACATAATATACGCGTATATAACGCCTTCTGGTCACGGGTTAATATGCATATATACAAATGAATGTAATGCATAAACATAAACTAACATTATCGTGATGCAATATTTAGGACCCATGAACAGAAGGAATAATCATAACAAAGGGCATAGGATCATCAAGAAATGAGATACTCCTAGTACTTCTAAGAGTAGAGTAATATGGAGACTCGATTACTCGTTGTTTGCTTATGTCATAGGATTGTGCCAAAATGAAAGAAAGGGAAAGCCTTAACATACCTGATTGATCTCCTACAAATTAACGCGTATTCTCCCGAACTTGCAAATATACACTCAAGAGAAATTATATTACCGTTAGACTTATCGTCATATGCCTATCTCAAGTCCTTAAACCAAACTCCTTTAGAATCTGTTAAAATTCGGGCAGCATCTCTCCTGTTTATATGTCTAGCCTGAAGTCACAATCCAGCAACCAACAACAACAACAACAATACCAACATCAACAACAATATTATCAATACCAATATATTCCATAAAATATCCCACACGATGTTTTTCAACATACAACAACAATATACACTTCCTTTCTTCCCAATCAAGGAGCATAATCTCATTAACACACCAACAACATTAGATACCATCTCTATACATGTAAATCAGCCCAGCCACACGGCCATAGCATGCTCAAAACAGTCCATAAACATAACAAATATAACATGACACTTTATGACCTTTCCTCCATGACTATTTTCACTTTTAAGACTTGCTAAACCTTCAAATCAACTCAGCATAAGAGATAGGATGAAGAACATAACTTATACTTGAATAAATTCAGCCACACCAACTTCCTTCAAGACCAAACTTTCCACAACATCAAGTAGAAGCAAGAACAATCACCTTTCATGGACTATTATGGTGTAATCTTGTTAAATTCTTGATTTAATGGGTTATAAATGTTTGGCAGGATGTGTTGGGAAGTTTCTAGGACTTATGAGAATGGAAAATGCTGAAAAAATAGGGTTGATGGGGGGTTTTTTATATGTTACACCTTGAAAATTTCATGTCGTCGTGTAGTGAATGAACTACTGCGAGCTTAAGGATAACAGGAAGTTCTTAAGACTATAAGACGAATATTTAGTGATCTTAGAATGCATACGTTGAGATTTTTAAATCATATGAATTGACAAGAATAAGGACTAGTAAGGGCAAGTGGAGTATAAGTGACATTTAGGAAAGGTTTCATAAATTAATTGCGTTAAGAATTGTTTGGCAAGGCCTTGAGGGCAAGTTATAGGGATGTTTAGATCATTAATGAAGTATTAAACAAGTGTTAAGAAGGTTGTATAAGGATTAGAGATCAAACGAAATGACGAGAACAACTTCGGGAAAACTGTGAGTTACACGACCATGTTATACGGCCCGCGGAATGTTATACGGACCGTATAATGGTCCGTATAACTCAACAACAACTATGTGTTCAATGGTGGTGAACCACGGACACTTATACGGCCCGTGAAATGTTATACGGACCGTATAAGTGGTCCGTATAAGTCCCGACGGGCTGAGTTATTCTAAGTATTTAAATGTGATCCCACTTCATTTTATTCATTATCCTCACTTCACCACTTCTCTCCAAGCTTCTAGAGGGTTCCACACACTTCATACACAAGAATACAAAGGAAAGCAAAGATCAATATCAAGAATTCAAGTGAATCAAGTGCAAGAAGCTTACTAGGGTTCCTCTAAGTCAAGAATTCTCTTGGGAGTGAAGCTAGGGTTTTCTCCAAGTGAAGTATTGTCAACCAAAGCCCGTTCCTACGCATTCAACGGTGAGTTTCATGATTATTCCATGCTGTTTAAGGTATGGAAAAGTTGAAACACTTGGATTATGGAAGAGAATGGAAAAATGGATTACAAAAGATGAGATTAATGGCAATTGTGAATAGTAGATTAATATGAATCGCGAATCTTGATATGTTGAGGTTGTAATCACATTATGAACGATGTTAGGGGTATGAGACAAATATTAGATGAGAATGAATGTAACGTTGTAGTATGATTATGACTATGGATGATCATGAGAGTAAATTGTAGGAATTGAATAATGATGATGATATTATGAATGTTATTATTGACGTTGGGAGTTGAAACATAATATGGGGAAAGTAGTAGAAACAAAGGAAATGCTTCCCAATTTTCCCTAAAAATAGTAACACGTTCTAGTAATCGATTAACTAACGTTAATATGCATTCTCTTGAAGGTAAAAACGGGGGGCATCGAAGGAGAACAAGCAAGCGATAGATTAGTTAAACGAAAAAGGTATGTGAGGCTAGTCCTTTCTTTCTATGGCATGAATCCTATAGCATATTTTTCCTTCTTTGTCATAAATCCTCTATATATCTCAGAAAGCTAAGAGTCTATGATCATGAATAGCCATATGAGACAAGAGATATATTATGAGCCCAATAATGATGATGATGAGTTTAAGACTAAAGATTATAGTGTTCATGATATGACGTTCCTATAGAGTGAATGATGTCGTTTATTGTATACACTCACCTTATATACTATTTCCTTCAAGGTGAGGCAGAATACTTATAAATGCTCCATAATGAAATCGGGAGTTCACGACCTTATGTCACCTCGATAAAGTATAGCTATCTCGGAGAGTTATTATGCATGCATTATGATGAGTATATGTTGATGATACTACACCGCGCCTATATGGCCGAGCAGACACCGCTAAGACGGGTAGCTATATGTATACACCATGTCTAGGTGACATGGGCAGACACCACTAGTGGGCGGCATGAGATGGTACCCTGGACGCGGGAAGCCTGGACGCAGGCTAATGATTATTACACCGTACCTATATGGTCGGGCAACTTATACATTTATGCATACATGATATGATGATGATTATGAAGTAAGTCAGCATGCATTATTTCCTTTATATTTGAAAGTCAGTTACAGTTGCTCCTTATTTGATGATTTCTTTATCTCATTGACGTATCATTATTGTTTATGCCTCTCATACTCAGTACAATATTCGTACTGTCATCCATTTTCTTTGGACGCTGTGTTCATGCCCACAAGTAGACAGGGAGGTGAGCTTGATCCAGACTCGTAGGAGGTGCTAGCTGATTTGAGAGCACTCTATTGTTCCGGAGGTGCTTTGATCATTCTTTTGTGTACATATGTATATGTTGGGCACGACGGGGTCCTGTCCCGTCGATATGTCTAGTACTTTAGTAGAGGCTCGTAGATACGCAGTGTGGGTTATATGGTCTCACAAGGTTACTATTATGTATATACATATATTATTTTGACGGCCGAAAAGCTTATGTATATAAAATTATTTATGTTCTCAAATAAAAATGATTTTTCTATGATTTGAGTATGAATTTGATAAAAGAACGTTTAATGAGTATGATGAGTAGTAGAACGAGTGGTGCTCGGTGGTTAGCCCCGGGTACCCGTCACGGACCCTAGCCGGGTCGTGACATTATACCCCTCATAAGTAGGTTCCACTGACTTTCCCAAGTGGGACCCGCGGAAGCCATTTGGCAGCTTGGAGTCTTTATCTTAAAATGGACATAACCTTTGATCCCGCTATTGTACGAGGTCCCACAAACTATTCTTGGAAAGCTCTTTCAATTATCTACAACTTTAATTTTTGGTATGTTTCCAAATTCCAAACTTATAATAGCGTTTTGGCCCCTCCAAGTCAAATCATCCGAAAACGTATCCTTAAATCATCCTTTTGGAGGGCTTATGCCCATATTTGACTTAAGGATCCTTCTTAAGACTTGCTCAACTTCCCATGTACTACTCATATCACTTTTCATGTGTCCTTTATAAAACCCCGACATGTGGGTCCCACCTTAACTTACGGTTACGAGGGCTATTCATCAAGTAACGTATTGACTGATTTAGTCCATACGGTCTCCAAATGTCATATATATATATATATATATTCTTATACTCAGATCATATAATCTTCATCGCTGATCCTTGTATAACTTTGCTCTCCCTTGAGCTCATACTAAGCCGTCTACAGTCTTGGTAACGCGAAATTTTTCGGGGTGTAATACTAAGTACTGATATACTGAATTACAAATAAACTGTATAACTGATAACATATAAGTGAGGAAAAGGAACTAATAAATGTGCTGCAACATATAAAACTTGTTAGTTGTTCTAGTACTTCCTGATACGATGTCACAATTTAGTTTGTAATAACCATTGTCCAACAATAAGTATCATTGTTGGGGTAAACTCGCAAGCATCATCATGCAAATTTCTTTCCATTTCACTTCATGACCGAATGTGTACCAATTACACTTCACGGGGTTATATGACACCTTTGTATACGGTAAAAACCGGGTCAATATATGACCAGTGAGACCGGGGCCGAGGGCAAGTCCAAATGAGCACGATCATGTTCGGTCGTTTCTTCATACAGGGGTATTGCACCGGATGCAGTTGACCTAAGACAAGAAAAGTATGTCTGTTGGTTCGGTTATGCCGATCCAAACTCAACGTGTCCATTGGTCCGGGTACGCCGATCTAAACTCGACGTGTCCGTTGGTCTGGTTAACTAGTTGCAATGCCGCCATGCGTCAAGAAACCATTCTGCCATTTTGTACTGACGACCGTACGGGTGTGAGACCGTACGGTCCTACCTTATCCTTTTAGGGTTTCCTTATTCAAAAGGGCTTTGCATTGTATTCAAGGCCCATGAGGCATATATATAAATAGAGGATATTTTTCCACTTTTTGGGGTTAGCTTTCTCAGATCTAGAATATTGTAATAGCCAAATATATAAAACTCTCGCTCTCTCTCTTTGATATTGGTCCGGATTTGTGTTTTCTTCTTTAGCTTTATTTACTCATCCAATATTTACATATTACTTAACACATATATTTAGTGTAAATCACCAATTTCGATACACTTTCTCATAACAATCATACATACATACATACATACATACATATATATATATATATATATATATATATATATATATATATATATATATATATATATATATATATATATATATATATATATATGTATTACAACGAATCCATATACATTTCATATCAACCAAAGTAGATTAAAATTCATCCACATATCCTATACCTCACTTACAAATTTAATTGTTACCGAAATCTGGGATAAACAGTTTGGCGCCCACCGTGGGGCTAGGATAATAGTGATTTTTTAATCTTTGCTTCTTCTTTTACCCGTTGATTGTGGAATCTGCTAATTTTCGCAAAAAACAGACAAAATGGCAAGCAGCGGACAGTCCGATCATGTCAACAACAATGAAATTGTGGCTGAAAACGAGAAAAGTTGATTACGAAACCTACCTGTAGATCTAGTCGACCCAAACTTTGTTGATTCGAGAGAAGGCCTCAACCGGTAGAATACCATGAATCAGGAGAATGCCACCATGCCGGCCACCGGTCCTTTGAATACTCATAACTCAATTACTTTATCCCGGGCTCAAGGCCGGAAAACACCGGATACTCCGGATGAAATTAACTTACGTTTAATATTTGAAATGTTGCAGGAACAGGGGACCGCAATAGCCGAACAGGGGATTGTAATAGCTCAGCTGTAGAGCAAAAACAACAAGTCAGCTCTGGAAAGGCCAAAAGGGTCACCGAACCAAGGAGGGATGAAACATGAATAGTCGAGAGTAATGGATCCGGAGCTGGATCATCCACCAAAGTTCTAAAGATGCTCGAGATCTTGGCAAAGTGGGTAGATTCAACGGAGCAGAGGGTGGAAACATATAACTCTCGGGTGGATCAGATCCCGAGAGCTCCACCGATTCTGAAAGGGCCGAATTCAAAGAGGTACATTCAAAGGCCTTTCCCTCCTAGTGCGGCTCTGAAGTTAATCCCGAAGATTCAAGATGCCAGATATATCGAAATACGATGGTACAACAGACCCGCAGGAGCACGTGACTTCATACACCTGTTCCATAAAAGGTAATGATGTCGAAGAGGATGAAATTGAGTCCGTGTTATTGACAAATTTTGGGGAAACACTATCGAAAAGAGCGTTGACCTGGTATGACATCTGCCCGAGCATTCTATCACTTTCTTCGAAATGCTCGCAGATGCGTTCATCAAAGCCCATGCCGGAGCTAAAAAGGTGCAAGCCCGAAAGGCGAACATCTTCTGAATAGCTCAAAGGGACGATGAGTTATTACGAGAATTTATGAACCGCTTCCAAAGGGAATGGATGGAGCTCCCTCTGGTTCCAAAAGAATGGGCTGCACAAGCTTTCACCAAAAGGCTTAATCCTCTGAGCTCAACTGCTTCATTTAAACAGAAAGAAAATTTGTTGGAATGTGAGGCTGTAACCTGGGCAAATGTTCATAACAGATACAAATCAAAGATTCGAGTAGAGGATGACCAACTCGAACTTCCCCTGGGACCCATAAGTGTGAGGAAAAGCTCTAAGAGATCGAGGAAAACTTATGAACCGGAGACGCGACCATCGAGGCAAAGGTACCGCCCATACTCTCACTCAGAAAAATCGAGCTTCAGGTCAGAAAAATCAAGGGTCGGCCCGAGTCACTCCTCGGGAAGGGGCGATAAACGGGCCGAACGCCCGTCAAACAGTCGAGGCCTATCATTTAGAAGTGATGCCGGGAGTTTGGCTAGCAACAAAGACATACCGAGGATATCGGAGTACAACTTCAACGTCAACACCTCGGACCTCGTCTCAGCTATCAGCCGTATTGTGGAGGCTAGATGGCCAAGACCATTGAGGCCAGACCCAGGTCAACGGGATCCGAGCGTGGTGTGTGAATATCATGAGGCACATGGGCACCGAACTGAAGACTGTGGTCAGTTAAGGGAGAAGGTGGCTCGTTTATTGAAGAATGGCCACCTTCGAGAATTCCTGAGTGAAAGAGCCAAAAACCACTACAAAGAAAGGGAGAGTCACAAACGTGCTAAGATAGTGGAACCTCAACATGTAATCAATAAGATAATTGGGGGAACGGATGCTCCACGAGGCCTGATAATGAAACGAACAAAGGTTTCCATTGTACGAGAGAAGTGCAACCGGGACTATGTACCCGAGGGATCCATCTCTTTCAGAAACGAGGATGCAGAAGGCATCATGCAACGGCACAATGATGCATTGGTAATTTCTATCCTTATTTTCAATTCACAAGTTAAACGTATTTTTATTGACCCAGGTAGTTCAGCCAACATCATCCGGTGAAGAGTAGTAGAACAACTAAGGCTACTCAACCAGATTGTACCGGTAGCCCGAGTACTCAGTGGGTTCAATATGGCAAGTGAAACCACGAAGGGAGGGATTTCTTTGCCGGTCAACATTAACGGCACCATACAACAGACGGTATTGTATGTCATCGAGGGAGATATGAATTATAATGCTTTGCTTGGTAGACCATGGATTCATAGCATGAGAGCAATACCATCAAGACTACACCAGTTGCTAAAGTTCCCAACCCCGGAGAGGATAAAAACTATCTGAAGTGAACAACCCGCTGCAAGGGAGATGTTCGCGGTCGAGGAAACGCCACTTTTTCCAAAAAATCAGGATCAAAGAGACGATGAATTAATCGGGGGCAAGGACACAAAATAGCAATTAAAGGATACGGGTTTGAAAGCGAAGCAGAAGGGATCAGACCCAGTTGGTGAAGAGGACGATTTCGGCGTACCCAGATAGTTTGTACTACCGGATGACTCGGATGCAACCAAATCTACCGTGGAGGAGCTGGAACAAGTCATCTTGTTCGAACATCTACCGGATAAAAAGGTATACCTGGGCACGGGGTTAACCTGGGAGCTCAGGAACAAGTTAATTAAATTTTTTCAAGCTAATACCGATTGTTTTGCATGGTCCCATATAGACATGACAAGTGTGCCACCGGAAGTCACGACTCATAAGCTCAGCCTCAATAGGAGATTTCCCCCGGTAAAGCAAAAAAGGAGGCCAATGGCCGAGCCGAAACATGCCTTCGTAAAAGAAGAGGTAACAAAGCTTTTAAAAACAGGCTCTATCCAAGAGGTAAAATACCCGGATTGGCTAGCTAATGTAGTGGTGGTGCCAAAGAAAGGTAATAAATTTAGCATGTGTGTTGACTATAAGGATTTGAACAAAGCATGCCCGAAGGATTCGTTTCCGATGCCTTACATCGATCGGATGATCGATTTAACGGCCGGGCATGAGATGTTAAGTTTTCTCAATGCTTACTCTGGGTACAACCAAATTCGGATGCACCCGGAGGATCAAGAGAACATCCTTTATTACCCGATACGGGACTTACTGTTATAACATCATGCCATTCGAATTAAAAAATACCGGAGCAACTTACCAATGCCTAGTTAATGAAATGTTCGAAGAACAGATAGGGAAAACAATGTAAGTTTATATTGATGACATGGTAGTCAAGTCCCTGGAAACAGAAGACTATTTAAAACATTTGCAGGAAACCTTTGATGTACTTCGTAAATACAACATGAAGCTTAACCCAGAGAAATGTGCCTTCGGTGTCCGATCAGGCAAATATTTGGGTTTCATGGTGTCGAACCGGGGAATTGAAATTAACCCGGACAAGATCAAATCTATCGGGGATATTGAGGTGGTGAACAACATCAAGGGAGTGCAAAGGCTCACCGGAAGGATAGCAGCACTGAGCCGTTTCATTTCGAGGTCTTCATATAAAAGTCACCGTTTTTTCTCATTACTGAGGAAGAAAAATGACTTCGTCTGGACATCGGAATGCCAAAAGGCTTTGCAGGAATTAAAAAGATACTTATCGAGTTCGCCTCTGCTGCACACACCGAAGGAAGACGAACAATTGTTTCTATACCTTGCCGTGTTCGAGGTAGCAGTGTTTTGGTCCGAGAAGTAGCAGATACGCAATTTCCAATATATTATGTGAGTAGGACTTTAGGGGATGCGGAGGCTCGTTATCCACACCTCGAAAAGTTGGCCTTAGCTTTGGTAAGTGCATCAAGAAAGCTGAAACCTTACTTTCAATGTCATCCGATATGTGTAATAACTACTTATCCGCTAAAAAATGTCATGCATAACCGGAATTATCAGATAGATTGACCAAATGGGCCGTAGAGATTAGCGGATATAATATCGAATATAAGCCTAGAACAACTATTAAGTCTCAGATCTTAGCCGATGTTGTGGCAGACTTTACCCCCACCATGTTTTTCGAGGTTGAGAAAGAACTTTTGCTAACCTCGGGAAAGGCTTCGGGTATCTGGTCTCTACACACAGATGGGGTTTCGGACCTAAAAGGTTCCAGGTTGGGTATTTTCCTTAAAATCCCCACCGGTGATGTCATTAGACAGTCGATTAGAACCATTAAATTGACTAACAATGAAGCCGAGTATGAGGCTATGATTGCAGGTTTGGAATTGGCTCGGTGTCTGGGAACTGAAATAATCGAAGCAAAATGTGACTCTCTCTTGGTTGTTAACCAGGTAAATGGTGTTTTCGAGGTTAAAGATGAACGTATGCAAAGATACTTGGAGAAAACTCAGGTGATACTACACCGGTTTAAAGAATGGACCATGCAGCATGTACCCAGGGAACAGACTAACGAAGCCGATGCATTGGCCAATTTAGGCTCTTCAGTTGAACGGAGGAAATCAACCCCGGTACCGTAGTGCAGTTGATGAATTCGGCGGTAGAAAACGGGCAGGCTGAGATAAACACAATGGGTCTAACTTGGGATTTTCGCAACAGATATATCGACTGCTTGCAAAATGGGAAACTCCCGAGCGACCCAAAGGAATCACGATCACTTCGGACCAAAGCAGTACAGTTCTGCTTAATAGACGGTCAATTGTATCGACGGTCTTTCTTCTAACCTCTAGCCAAGTGTTTGGGACCCGGAGAAATAGATTACGTGATGAGAGAAGTCCATGAGGGTACCTGTGGTAATCACTCCAGTGCGGAGGCTTTGGTTTGAAAAATTATCTGAGCCAGTTATTACTGGAACCAGATGGATGATGATGCGAAGAATTTTGTTCGGAAATGCGACGGGTGTCAAAGGCATGCCCCGATGATTCACCAACCTGGGGAGTTGCTACACCCGGTAGTGTCACCTTAGCCTTTCATGAAGTGGGGAATGGACATCGTTGGCCCTTTGCCATGGGCACCAGGTAAGGCTCGTTTCATTCTGTTTATGACTGACTATTTCTCAAAATGGGTTGAAGCGCAGGCCTTCGAAAAGATTAGAGAAAAAGAGATTGTTGACTTCATATGAAACCATATTATATGTCATTTCGGCATCCCCGTTGAAATAACGTGTGATAACGGCCCTCAGTTAGTTGGTAGCAAGGTCAATAATTTTCTCGAAGGGTTAAAGATCAAGAAGATTGTATCAACTCTGTATCACCCGAGTGCAAACGGACAAGCTAAATCCACGAACAAAACAATCATTCAACATCTAAGGAAAAGACTTGAAACGTCGAAACATAAATGGAAGGAAGTGCTGCCGGAGGTATTATGGGCTTACAGGACTACGTCAAAATCAAGCACGAGAGAAACACCGTTCTCGTTGGTTTACGGGGCCGAAGCTCTGATTCCCGTAGAGGTTGGCGAACCGAGCCTCCGGTTCAAATACGTCACCAGCGGGTCAAAAGAGGAGGCTATGTCCGTAAAACTTGACCTGGCGGACGAACTACTCGAAAATGCGCTGGTCCGTTTAGCAGCTCAAAAATAAAAAATGAAAAGGTACTACAACCGGAGGGCCAATCTTCGGCATTTCCGAGTTGGGGACTTGGTACTTTGGAATGTCACTTTGAACATGAAGAATCCTAATGACGGGAAGTTGGGTCTAAGCAGGGAAGGGCCGTACAAGATAATCAGAGTAACGGGTAAAGGATCGTACCAGCTGGAATCCATTGACGGACAACAATTACGCAATAACTGGAATGTGGCTCATTTGAAGAGATACTATTGCTAAGGTATGAATGCCTACCCTAGTGATCATCTTTTATTAACCTATCCTTTTTTGCAGAAGTAGTACCGAATGAAGTTAGGTCTGAAAACACGTGTTGCACTCTTTTCCTTAGTAAGATTTTGTCCCGAAGTGGGTTTTCCGACAAGATTTTTAATGAGGCAACAAGTACAACGTGTTACTTTATGAAAACAAGGCAAAGTGCCCGGAAACAGAGGGCCTGCCCCTCGAGTGGGGACTTAATAGTGCTTACCCGGTTAAGCAGATCGGATAAACACTAGAGGACTATTATACCCTCATCGAGGCCTATCCCAGAAAGGTAGAATGAGTTCTAACTCACCAAAGCGGATGAAGAAACACTGTTAAGTGCTATCCCGAAAAGGTCCTCGAAATTTTATGTTTCTTATTTTTGTGTAAACCCGGACCTTCTGTGTTAGGTTTCGACGTAAGGACCAAACGATCAAAAACGAAGGAAGCTGGTGAAATCCCTATATTATGTACGTGCAAACACTTACAATATAAAGAAGCGTTATGAAAATATGTCTCGAACATGTCTCTTTATTAAATTCCATATACCGGGGACTATCGTCGAAATTCGGCAAAGGCAATAAGGTCACGTTAAACCGAGCCAAAATCTTTTAACACCCTCAATGGGGACTGCCGTCTCAAAATTTGACAAAAGGCAGGGATTCAAGTATCCGAACCTAATCTATTATAAGTAAACGGTTGGAAAGGTTCAAACAATTTAAAAACCTCGACCCAAAATGCCCAGCGTAATTCGGAGACGTCTGAATTCACGAAGCATAAATAAGCCCCGTGGGCAAACCATTCAATAAAATCCTCGGTCAAAAATGTACCGAACGAAGAAAAAGCCAATACTTATTAAGATAGGCGCGATTCGGACAAAAGAAGTGGCTCCAAATCTTTGATTATCCCTTACTAGATAAACGATTAAGGCAAATATCATAACGTACATTCGGATAAAAGAATGAAGAAAAAAGTAGCCAATGGGGAAATACGCATTTCATATGTAGAACCAAGTCTTTACATTTGGACTTTTCACACAAGTCAAAAACAAAAACAAAATAAAGGCTCGTACAGGCCCAGATCTACCCGGTATAATTGGAACCGGAGTTCTCAGAAACTGTTTGCTTGGAATCTTCAGACTCAGCATCGAGAGCTTTCTTGGGCCTCTCTTTGATTTCTTTGGCTTCGAGTATCCGGGCCAGGAGGTCCTCTAACCCCTTTTCAACCTGTTCAAGGGTAACTCTCCGGGATTTCCACCGCTGATACTCGACTAGAGTCGTAGAACGAGCCTCGGCAGTCTCCGTGTCTTTAAGGGACTCTTCGAGGTCGGCCTCGGCTTTTTGCAATTTTTCCTCTAGTTCGGATCTCTCTTCGAAAAGAACTATTTGAATTTGTTTAGCCGACTCAAGCTCAGCCTGAAGCACATCATTGGCCGCTGCAGCCTCCTCGAGCTTGCTCTTGAGCTCATCACTAATCCGGGCTCATTTCTCGGCTTTCTGTTCGACCACCCTTAACTTCTCCTTATCATTAGCACTCTCGGATTCAAGCTACTGATGCCTTTCTGCCATCCTCACGGCATCAACCTTGACCGAGTCAAGTTCACTTCGAAGTTGAGAAATAGTGGCCTCGAGTTCACTAAGCCTCGAAATAAAACGGGCATTCTCTCGGTTAAGACCGGCATTATCTGCTTCAAGGAGCCGGTTCCTTTCAACCATATCAGCTAACTTGGCCTTCAAGCAAAGATTTTCGTCCTTTAGAGGAATAAAAAAAAAAGGGCATCTTCTTCCCTACCTGTGTGCGGGGTTGAAATGAAAGTTCTTTCCTCAGCTATAGGCGAGGGCGGAGTGGTTGTTTTTTCCTCCAGAATAGAGGTGACGAAGGGGCCCGTATTGACCCTTCGAATAATAACATCAGGATCGGATTCATCCCTCAGGGTCCGAACGACACTTCTCACACTCTTATTTGATTTCTGCCCTTTGGTCGAGGGTTTTCTCTGTCTCTTTTCGACTGTAGCAATGAGCTGAGATGACCCTGTCGTATCAAATTCAGAAGCCGGTGCAGCAGTCTCGGCCGTTGATTCAGGTCTTGGCTCCACCGACCCCTTGGGCAAGCCTGAATACCAAAGGAGTTCTAGAAAGAAAAAGAGGACGGGAGGATGCAATAAGTACCGAATCAGGGGGAAGATTACCATGATTTTGGACCACTCACCGGCCACGGGATAGGTCCCCCCATGTCCGTTCTAAATGAGGGTGTTGGCTAATGATTGCCCCAACCCACTCGGAAAGGTTCCGGATAGCAGAAGGTATCCATGCCTCGGCTAAAAAAATCACATATGCGTGTAAGGGAGAAAATTTCGATAAAGTATAGAGGAAAAACAATAATAGATGGGAGATAACTGAGAAACTTATGTCTATTATTCCACTTTTTCGGAAAGGGCATGTGATCACCCGGAATAATGTCTGCGGTCCTTACCCGGACATAACGTTCCAACCATCCTCGATCTCTATCCTCGTCGAGTTTGGAAAGAATCGGGTTCCGACCTCCTTTGGCGACCTTTATCATTCCCTCTCGAAAGCTTCTCATTGAATACAACCGGAAGAAGTGCGCCAAGGTGAATTCCCTTTTTGCGTTATTGGCCAATAGGTGGAGGCAGGCCAAGATCCTCCAGATAATCGGCCTAATTTGGGCCAAGGTCACGTTGTACGTCCGACACATCTCAAGAATAACCGGGTCAATTGGAGGATCGCATTGGAGGGTGAACGGATACGTGTAAACGTACAAGAAACCTTCTCTGTAGTCAGTAATGGACTCATCACGCCCAGGGGCAAACACTTGCAGTTGACGCTTATCCCATCCACAATCGGTCCGGACCCAAGAGAGGAGATCCTCCGTAATAGACGAAGGGTATCGCCTTACGTCGAAACCCCTGTCCGAGGTGGGTGATGGCTTCTCCACATCAAATTTATGGTTGTAATTGGGCTTGGACAATATTATGTCCAGGGCAGTCGGTTCCACGAAGGTCTTACCTTTGGGTTGTGAAACAGGCTCAGCTTCCGGAGAAGAAACCGAGGGAACGTCCTGGGAAGTAGATTCGGTGTTGGCAGACATTTTGAAGATGGATATGAAAATTTGAAAATTTGAAGTGGCAGATGGAAGATTCAAGAGCGAAACAATGAAGGAGGAAATATTAGAAGGATGGAAGAGGCAGTTGAAAAATGCAGAATAACAAATGAAAGAGTTAGCAAAGACGCTCTTACGATCAAAGTAACAAGTGGAGAAGTTAACAAAGTGGTTTTTACGATCAAGGAAGCAAGAAGTAAGAAGCAGAGAATGAGAAGTGAAGAGTGAAAATGAAAAAATGAAGCAGCTTGGGCCTTATATAGGCGTTATACTGTAGCGGTTACAGAGAACAACAAATGAAGCGGCGACACGTGTCCTACAATTAATGAGACGTGATATGAAGAGACGTGGGTTAAGGTGGTTCCCAAGGTTGACCACTCGGGATGAGACACGTGGCCAATGTCAGAAGGACGTGACATAACTGTTCTCGCCAAATTTGAAGATAAGAACGAGCTTATGGAACCAGCGGTTTTGTGACTTATCCACTTCCTGTTACTCCGAAAAAACTACGGTCCGGAAAGTGTGGGGACTATCTGTATACGTTAAAAATTGGGTCAATGTATGACCGGTGAGACCGGGGCCAAGGGCAAGTCCAAATGAGCACGATTATGTTCGGTCTTTTCTTCATACGGGGGTATTGCACCGGATGCAGATGACTTGAGACAAGAAACGTATGTCCGTTGGTCCGGTTACGCCGATCCAAACTCAACGTGTCTGCTGGCCAAGGTACGCCGATCTAAACTCGACGTGTCCATTGGTCCGGTTAACCGGTTGCGATGCCGCTACGTGTCAAGAAACCGTTCTGCCATTTTGTACTGACGACCGTACGGGTGTCAGACCCTACGGTCCTACCTTATCCTTTTAGGGTTTCCTTATTCAAAAGGGCTTTGCATTGTATTCAAGGCTCATGAGGCATACCTATAAATAGAGGATATTTTCCCACTTTTTGAGGTTAGCTTTTTCAGATCTAGAACATTGTAATAGCCAAATATATAAAAGTTCTCGCTCTCTCTCTTTGATATTGGTCCGGATTTATGTGTTCGTCTTTAGCTTTATTTACTCATCCAATATTTACATATTACTTAACACATATATTTAGTGTAAATCACCAATTTCTATACACTTGCTCACAATATATATATATATATATATATATATATATATATATATATATATATCAACCAAAGTAGATTAAAATTCATCCACATAACCTATACCTCACTTACAAATTTAATTGTTACTGAAATTCGGGGTAAACAACCTTCTCATATTCTTGTTTGATCGCGTGCAATATCCTTAATATAGATGTACCACTTTACTTGTATAGTTCCATGGGCTTCTTTCTCATGTAAATAACTTATGGACTTGTCCTCAAACTAGGACCCTCATCTTATACAATCTAATCTTTATTCCTTTCTACATGAATCACTTCCTCGTTCTTAGTCTTACTCTATACTGAACGGACTACAGGTACTCTTACTTGATCAATCTCCTCTTGATAAGAGTGATTTCGTTATCGTATTTTATCAATGACCTCTATCGTTGTAGCTAACTTCACTAGGTTATAGCTCCATAAGTGTACTTTCTTCCACTGGTGTTTTGTATACTTCTCCCAAAAATATATGATGGTTGCAATATCAATTAGTAAATTCTTTTCCTTGAGCAAGCTGACAACTTCTGTTTTGTAAAAATAAGTACCATTATGTGAGAAGGTTGCTAAGTGGTCATGGCCATTTAATCTATAATTATTTTTGTTTACCTCTTAAAAAAGTAACAATTGAATTTATAAGTGATTTAAAGGATATGCGATTTTATTTGCTATATAAAAGGAAAAATGACAACAACGAAATACAGATTATGAATAAAAGAATAAGAAATAGCCTTTCAATTGGATGTATAATTCGGCCAGAGACTTGAACTTTGCTCGGACAAAACTATGTATTGGTGCTCTTCTTATTTGATATTTTTGTAAAGATGAGAGAACAAGTTAAAGAGTATCTAATCATGTAGATGATGGTAAAAACAGATGGAGTTGAGGGTTTACTCCCTTCCCCATTTATAGTACAAGAATTTACTTTCAACTAGGTAACTAAATCAATTGAAGATAAGGATCCCCAAAATCACAGGATTGACAACTGTTGTTGCGTCGTGCGAAATGAAATCCAAAACGGGCTGAATTTCCTGCAATGTTGCCAACTGCAGATATGCTCCTCGGGAATCATTGGGTCCAAATGTCTCTATCAGGTTTAGTCGAGCTCTGCTATCCGTTGCTCTTTTATCCGAATTCAAATCGTCAAACCTTAGGTCGGGGTTGCCGACACCGGTTTTAACCGTATACAATTTTATTCATGTCTGGACCTTGCAACACTCATGACTACTAGTCCTATTCTTGTGTCATGCCTTTTATCGCTTATCTCTTAGCCAATCATTCGCTTACACTGGTTACTTCTTATAGTTTAATTTTATCAAAACTCCTATGATTGTACCCTTTGGCTAAAAATCAAATAGATTCGAGAAAGTGAGGCTCCTCGAGAGGTCACACATATCATTTGTATAAACAAATTCTACCACATATTTTTTTTTCATGCGAAGTTGTACCATATATTAATATTTACATTTCATGTGAAGCTCAAACTTTCAAATTGTAGGCATTTAATTCAACATTGTTTATTTATCCCGAAATCATATCACTCACCTGTAGACCTTTTACTATTTATGCTCTATTCACTGGTCCTGAAATTAATCATATCTTGTTAATATTCCAAACATGATGTGTGGACAAAAGAATCTTGTCTAAAACATATATTATCCTCATAGGCCTCCAAAAAACATACTTAATACAAGAGCGTGCCTAGTAAAGTCTCGTGGATCGGTACGATGAGCTTTGTACTTATCTGCGAGAGGCTATAGAACATTTAGGAAACTTCACTTTCTTTTATTCTTTCGTGCTACTTTGTTCTAATTGGTATCTGGAACAATCGAATAGGTATCTGATTCTTATCTCTTCTCTCACAGATAGTGATGACTCGAGCCTCGATAGCCCGAGATCAGGTGCCGGAGCCTGCAGCTGAGGCTGGCACCAGGGGTCGAGCGACAATTAGAGGATGTAGTTGAGCTAGAGGCCGCGAGGCTGCACCAGCCAGGGGCAGGGCTCCTAGCGTAGGGCATCGGCATGCGAGATCTCCGTCTCCAGAGCCTGAGGTTTAGCTGGTTCGAGACCCAGCCGTCGAGGATGATGCTGGTCCAGCACGGGCACACCCCGAGGTCACTTTAGAGCAGACTATGCAGGATACTATGGCTCGTGTTCTACTTTATTGGGATGCTCAGTAGGTTGCCGCTGGTGTTACTTCTCTGGGTGGAGGATAAAAAACTAGAGGTGGGGCACAGACCCCCGAGAAGAGGTAGACCCTTGCAGCGGTTGTGGCACCACGGATGGATGCAGTATTGGCACCGGGAGATGATCTTAGACCCATATATGGCCCTGTTATGACTTTGACCGATCAAGAGCTGGTAGGGAGATTCAGGAAGAGGGAGCTGCCGAGATTCGCTGGTACTTCTAGATGGGATGCATATGAGTTTATATTTGACATGCACGAGTTGTTGCACAAGATGGGGATTGTTGAGACCCACGGGGTTGATTATGTGTCATACCAATTTTATGGAGACGCGAAGACCTGGTGGAGGTACTTCATTTCTTGCAGACTAGAGGGTTCTCCTCCACTTACTTGGACACAGTTTTATAGGGCCTTTCTTGAGAAGTATGTGCCCCGGGCTTTGAGAAAGGCAGAGAGAGATGAGTTTCTCCACTAGCAGCAGAGGGGATTGTCCGTTGATGGTTATGTGACTCGCTGTTTGCATTTGGCTAGTTATTCAGCATTCTTGATCCCTATTGTGCTCGACAGGATTCGACGATTTGTTGGTGGGATCGTTACTTCTCTTCAGATTCCATGTCTTCAGCTTGAGGCCATGGGTGCTTCCTTCCAGTCCATTGTTGAGCATGCGTCATTAGTTGAGGCCGCTAAGGCCCGCTCGTTAGGAGGGGCTAGTGAGAAGAGGCCGAGACAGTTTAGGGGTTATAGTGGTTCCAGCTTGAGGGATGCCAGACAGTCTTCTAGGCAGTATTAGTCCTATTCTGTCCGCCCTCTGCAATTAGTATTGTAGGATTCTTCTAGTGGGCCATCCAGGCAGAGAGCTTCTGAGCGCTCATTTTCTCGACCACCCGACAGAGTCGTTCCAGCTGGGTCTTTAGTATCAATCCATCAGACTCCGCCTCCTAGTGCTTGTTTTGCGTGTGGAGCGCTTGGTCATTTTGCTCGAAAGTGTCTACGACCCAGGTAGGGTTATCTGCCCCAGAGGACTCCAATAGCTTTAGGTAGCCGCGGTGGTGCTTCTTCAAGAGGCGATGCTCAGTCAGGCCGCGGTAGTATACAAATTACTAGGGTGGGTCCCAGGCCGATAGAGGTGGGTCCCAGAGTATGAGAGGTGAGAGGTGGATCACAGTCTTGTCGTGGTAGGGCTAGTGTTATTCTTTCCTTGGTAGACTCAAGGCGGAGGCCTCAGATGCTATCATTTCAGGTACGGTTTCTGTCTCACATAGAGCAGCATCTGTAGTATTTGATCCTGGATCCACTTATTCGTATGTATCTGCATATCATACTGTTGGTTGGGACTTGACTTGTGATAGCATAGCAGTACCTATTCATGTGTCTACTCCAGTCGGAGATTCTATTAAGGTTGATCGAGTTTATCGGTCGTTCTTGGTTACTTTTATGGGTTATGACACGTGGGTAGACTTGACGATACTAGATATGGTGGATTTTGATATTATTTTAGGTATGACCTAGCTTTCTCCTTATCGTGCGATCTTGGACTGTCTTGCCAAGACAGACACTTTAGCCATGCCGGGCATTCCTAGACTTGAGTGGAGGGGTACTCCTAGTCCCGCTCCGAAGAAGATTATTTTCTTTTTTTCAGGCAAAGAAATTAGTCAACAAGGGGTGTTTAGCTTATCTGGCTCATGTGCGTGACATTACTGTTACATCTCCATCCCTTGAGTCCATTCCCATTATCAGCGAGTTCGCGGAGGTATTCCCGTCCGATCTGCCGGGTATGCCACCCGATCACGATATTGGCTTCTATTGGCTTAGATCCGGGCACCCGCCCTATTTCTATTCAGCCATATCTGATGGCACCCGTCGAGTTAAGAGATCTTAAAGAGCAGTTGCAGGATTTATTGAGTAAAGGGTTCATTAGACTGAGTGTCTTCCCTTGGGGTTGTCATGACCCAAATTGATGAGTCATGACGAGTGCCTGACCTCTAATGACTAGACACCTTTATAGCTGTACCTAGATCTCACTAAAAACAGGTTGGCCTATATATGACTTATAACTGAACTATAATGAATTCTGTAAGAACAACATCATGAACTCGGCATCAAGAACTCGCAACCATCTATATATATATATATAGTGGAAATAACAGTGCAAGCCGACTAGGCTGCCACATATGCTTTACAACAAAAATAGGAGCCGACAAGGCTACATCATATCCCAACTACTCACAACTGTCTACATACCTCTAATGGAATACAAAGCTGTAGAAAGCACCGGACAGGGCTGTCACACCCCGATGAGGAGTATGACGGGCTCCGCCCCGTAGGCCGGAGACCACCTGACTTAACAGTTACTTTGAACATCATATACCGTAATTCAAAGAACACCTACACGTAGAAAAGGCCCAACATAGAAATATCCGATAATCCAACATCTATATACATATGCGAAACGGCAAGTCACTACGACATCACGAGTATCATAAGCCGCATGGCTAACAAGAAAGTATCACAGACCAAAACAAGGCCAACATGACCATACACAATATTTACATACCCCACTATGTCTATGAGCCTCTAAGAGTGTACATATGAACATATATTACCCTAACAGAAAAGTACCAAAGATAGCAAGTCCGGAGTAGTGGCACTTGCTGACACCACTGAAGCTGGAAGTCCTACTGCAGATGCTCTCCAATAACTCTATCAGAACCTGCAGCACGAAATGCAGCGCCCTATGCAATTGGACATCAGTACGAATAAAGTACTGAGTATGTAAGGCTGGAAGCAATAACATAAGTAGGACGGAAATATAAATAGAGTAGAGGTAACCTGTCGTCTGAGAACTTACAATATGTAATGCATGAATCTTAACGATCATATATATATATATATATATATATATATATATATATATATATATATATATATCATATAAGTGTTAGTGTTGTGGAACGTGTAACCCGATCCATAAATGCTAGTGCCGAGAAACGTACGGCCCGATCTATATATGTCGCATGTTAGTGCCGAGTAACGTACGACTCGATCCATAAATATATCACATGTTAGTGCCGAGGAACGTACTGCCTGATCTATAAATATATTATATGTTAGTACCGAGGAATGTACGGTCCGATCCATAAATATATTATATGTTAGATATACATAACGTAAGTAGTATGAATGAAAGCTCATATGAAGCTACAACTTTATTGGAGTGACGTAAGGTAGGTAGCCTTCGATTTATATTATGGAACTCATGTTGAATCCAAAGGAATAACTTAATGATGATAAACATGATAATATACCAAGAATCAATCAAATAACTAAGACATTGAGATTTGAGCTACATGACATAAGAATGGAGTGAATTTTATTATGGAACATTTATATTCATGCTCTAGTTGGATTCTTGCCTGAAAGAGAGAGAAACGAACACCTTATATACCTTTTTCGCCAAGCTACCACTCAAGGAAACCTTTACTTCGGTGCCTGCCCTTCACCCAAACCTTTATATAACGAGAAATACATCTTTAATCATACTTCCCCATCAACTTATTCGTACTAGTTATTGAAAACTAATTTGGGTTACGAAAATTTGGCAGCATTTACCCTATATTCTGTACTTCCTCCAAATACCAAAACAACTCCCAAACAATACCAACAACATCAACAACAATATCATCAAGATTCTACAAGATAAATATGTGCAATTCCAACCAAAACTTTCTTCAACTTCAATCCACAAGCCAATAATACCAACACCACAATCTATATCTCTTATTCTTGTAAATATTCCTAAATCAATATTAATAAAGAGAGATTCATACCATATGTTTACTAGAGTAGCAAAATCTCCAATATTTAGTTCGAGTCCAAGCCAACCCAATGAAAAATGAACTATAATCGCGATGACACGCTGTCCGGACCTCGATTAATACTCCGTCACTCAAAATTGCTCTCTTCACTTTGTGGTGTATATGAGCTCTCATATGTTTGTTGTGCTCTCTGGAATATTTGGGGAATTTTTGGTGGAGAAAAATGGGGGTTTTACCCATTATATAGTGGATTAGAGTCGGTTCGCACCGACTCTAAAATCTTTTTGCCCATTCGCGCAGAGTTGGCTAGTGCTACTCTGTGCGTTTCCGCCACCCTTTGGCACGTTCGCGCAAGGTTAAGCCCTGCACTGGCAGTCCGTCTTAAAATGCTTATAATTCTGTATTCCGATGTCGGATCGACACGCGGTTTGTTACACTGGAAACTAGACTTCCCAAACTTCAATTTAGGCTTTTATTTCACTTCAAAACTCCTCGTATACCATAAGATATTCCTTCCTCAAGTAGGGCCAAAATTACCCCTCCTATTTCCTCCAAAATCCAACAAACTTAATTTTCTTGATTCACTTGCCCTCCAATCCTTCCACAGCTTATTATATGAACTTAAACTCTTATATCCCGTGTTTTCACACGTTGGAAAAATTTGGAAATAATCTTGACTTGTAAGAAATAAGGTCATAATTAATTTTTATTTGATATAGGAGTTGTGTATGAGAGAATATTAATGTGGAAGTGTCGAATAAGGCTAAGGGCAAAACGTGGAATTTCGGAAATTAGTTTTGGGAATTACAAAATACGACCCATAAGTTATTGGGCTAAAAAATTGAATTGAAAATGAGGCCCAAAGAGTTAAGGGTGGCCGGCCATGATGGCCTTGGCCCAAACCCAATTAGTGGTCATGTGCTTGGTCATGTGACCAAGCACTTCAATACTTATATAATTGAAGACTAATGATAAGGATCAACTAGAACAAACAAGAACAAAAAAAAAATAGAAGAGGAGAGAAAGAAGAGGTCTCGGGTTTGTGGAGAAAAATTGGGTATCAAAAATCTTGTTCTAAAAATTCATTTCTTGTTAAATTCCTACTAAGTCAAGGTTCCTTTGTAACTTGGTATAGTTGGATTGGAGTGGGGAGCATTAGAATCACCAAAGTGATCATATTTCCAAGTGAAGAAGACTTGAGGAAAAGGTAAGAATTTCTACCTTTTTATTGTGTTATGAAGCTTTGTTTGTGTTGTAGTATGTAGAAATGTGTTGATTGTATGAAGAAATGGAAGTTTGTGATGTGGGTTTGGGATATGGTGTTTAGCCGTGTGCATATGTGCTTTATATATCAATAATGTGTTGAATTTATGTTATATCCTAGTTGTGATTGTGGTGAAATGTATATCGGAAGTGAAAGTGAAATGAATTGAGTTGAAGTGGGTGAGTTGATACTTGGCCGTGTGGTATAGGTTTGTATGGAATGGAATGGATTAAGTTTGTTTAGTATGTTAGTTGTGTTATTGAGATTCTTGTAATGTAAATGAAGTTAGAATGATATAAGTTTGTATCGAATTGGAATGCAAACACTTATGTCGTTTTAGTATGATTTTCCGACATTAAAGAAATGAAGTTGTTTGGTTGCTAATAGTGATGATCATTGATGAATTTGGGAGTTGGAAACATGTTATGAAATTGTATGCCAAAGATTTGATGTTTTGCATAAGTTATGATTTTGGCGGAAAGTTGTATATTATGTATATCGAGTGTATATCTTAAGGAAAATGAAATGAAATGTCTCTAAATCTATATTGTGATGATCTTGAGTGATAATGGATGTGAAATCATGATGTTAGTTCGAAAGTTTGGGTTGAATTGAAGAGTATGTCAACTTGTGAGAAAAATGACTAGTTGAAGGATATTTGTGTTTTTAATGTTCATTGTTGATATTGTTGTTGTCGTTTGGGTTGTTGTTGATGAATTATAGCCGAGTTGAATTCTCGGGGTGCTATATGTATAGGGGAAGTGCTGCCGAAATTTCGGTAGCCAAATATGCATTAAGTTGGAACTTTGGTATTCATAGCTTACAATTGGTAAACTTGACCAATTGCAGCTTTTTAACGAAACGGGAAGTTAGTTTGGAAAGGCTTAAGGAGCGTGAAAGGTATGTAAAGCAACCCCAATTCTTCCCTTGGCATGCCCTTAGTGTGTTAGGGTCGGATCCGGGCCTCGAAGGACCTCTTGGCCCTCGGTATCCGCAAGACAAAATTTCAGTTTTTCCTTCAGTAGAATTGAACCATTTTGATACGCTTCTTCTGAACTTATGCAATTTTGCTCTAAATTATTCAGAAAGTCATAGAATGTCTGTATAACCTTTTTAGGTGATACCATAAGCTTAGAGGGCATAATTTCTCCCGAGGCGGGCCCACTATTCTCGGTTTTGCCCTTAATGTACTAAAGCTTCCGTTTTAAGCGATTTTTGAAAGAAATGTTTTGATTACCCTACTAATCGCCTAACGAATATTGTTTTAAATATTCTACTAAATCTTATAAATTATTTTGACACCGGAATGACTTCGGGAAAGTTATACTTCTGTAAATTATTATGATATCCGAAATGCATTTATTATGATCCCGTCCGACTTCATTGGATTTGTTTGGCTTTGATACGCTTCATCGAGTCTTTGAAACCATTTATGATATTTTTTTTTAAATTGCATTAGTCTCTCACTACTCCATTCGTGGATGTCCCAATGTTTCCCACACTGAGCCCGGGCCAGGATATGTTGTCAAGCGTAATCCCCTGCATTGTTCGCCGTGCCTCGATGTGAGGGGGCAGGTATACGCGTACATGGGTTTGTGGAGTATGCTGTGCCATGTACGTTTGTTCTGATATGATTTACTATGGCCATCTGATATGACATATTATGTTACGGGGTTTTGCCCCTATTCTGATTCTTCTATGTTGTGGCACCAGCGTCGGGAGGGTGGCCACGTTCTGTCTGCCGAGTCCCTTGGCAGGGGCCGGATTTGATATGACATATGTTTCTGTACACACTCTGCATGTTTTGAAAATATGTGTTTGATACTTTGGATTTTCTGCTTACTTTCTGTACGTTCTGTACCAGTTATGATTTTGTCTCCGTAATTCAGGCTTTACATATTCAGTACATATTTCGTACTGACCCCCTTTCTTCGGGGGCTGCGTTTTCATGCCGCGCAGGTACCGACGACAGGTTTGCTGATCCGTCCGCTTAGGATCTCATTCTGCTATTTTTGGAGTGCTCTTTTATTCAGAGCCATCTTTTGGTACAGTCTGTTACTTCTATATATGTATATTCTCGTTCATGGGTACGGCGGGGCCCTGTCCCGCCATATGATTCTGTTGGTCCATTTAGAGGTCTGTAGACATGCTTGTGGGTTGGGGTCTTTCTGTACAGATATGTGTATATGTTGTGTTTGGGCGATCCCATTCGCCGCGGCGGCCGGTCCGCATATATTTAAATGTTACTCTGTTGGCCCTGTGTGGCCTTTGTTGGTATTTTCTGCGTGCAGGGTATATGGGATAGTCCGTAAAACAAAGGAAACCCTGCCGAAATTTTTCTGGAGATTATCTAAATTGGAACTAAAGCCTTGTCGGCTTCTGCTATATACTAGAATGTGATTGAGTGCCCAGATCGGGCACTAGTCACGGCCTACGGGGTTGGGTCGTGACAAAAGTGGTATCAGAGCGGTTCATCCTCGGAACATCTACAGACCGTGTCTAGTCGAGTCTTTTTTATCGGCGTGTTGTGCACCACACCTATAAACAGGAGGCTACAGGGCATTTAGGATACTACCCTTCTTTCTGTCTTAGATCGTGCGATAGAGCTGTGTTATCAGGATGATCCCTCCCTAACGAATTGTTACATTTGCAGTTATGCCTCCAAAAAAGGCGACAGCGGCCCAAAAGGCCAAGGCAGCAGCTGTGGGAGAGACTAGTCGGGCCCAGAGGGTTACCAGGGCCCATGCTCATATTGCTCCTGATGTTTTGCCCCCGGCAGAGGGCTCTTCCACACCGCCACATGTAGAGGGGATTGGAGCAGCAGCAGCTGCAGGTCGGGGGGAGGCTCCAACGCCAGCTCCCGAGATTCCAGTACTTGAGCCTCCAGCTCCACGGCCAGGGACTGAGGATCAGACTATGAGAGAGGCAGTCCAGCTATTGACCAGACTTGTGGCGGGACAGGTTCAGGGGCACGGATTGGGAGGTGACCGAGCATATAGGCGTGACAGTTCGAGAGCTCGTGAGTTCTTGACTTGTGGCCCTCCAGAGTTCTTCGGGACAAAGCCCGAGGAGGATCCTGAGGAGTTTATCAGGAAGATGCGGCGCACCTTACATTTTATTAATGCTTCAGCGACAGAGTCAGTCACATTGGCTTCGTACCGGTTGTATGATGTAGCGGCGAATTGGTACGAGTCATGGGAGTTTTCCAGAGGCGACGGCGCTCCCCCAGCAGTTTGGGATGATTTTTCTCAGGCTTTTCTTAGTCATTTTCTGCCTCCAGAGTTACGGCGGGCCAAGGCTGACAGATTCTTATTGCTGAGACAGAGGGGTCGCAGTGTTCGAGAGTACAGTATGGAGTTCGACTCATTGGCCCGATACGCACCTGCTGTGGTAGCTACTATAGCTGACAGGATGCACAGGTATATTATGGGGCTGGACCATTATTTTGTCGACAACTGTTTGGTATTGGCTGCTCAGCCCGGCATGGATATTGTCCGGATTCAGGCCCACGCCCAGGGCATGGAGGACCGGCATAGGGAGCGTCAGCCTGATAGGGGCCAGGATAGGAGACAGCCCAAGAAGGCCAGATCGTCTGGGTATTCTGGAGATTTTCGGGGCAGGCAGCCTCAGCAGCTGCAGCAGCCTAGCAGACATCTATCCCAGCCGGCACAGAGCGCACCTCCACAGCCTACAGGTCGCAGATTCGATAGCCCATGTTATTCAGGAGCAGGTCAGAGCTCCAGGGCTTCAGGTTCACGGACAGACAGGGGTTCTGGTCAGACGAGGCCACCTAGGCCTCAGTATTCTTACTGTGGCAGATACCATCCTGGGGAGTGCTACAGAGCCACCGGTGCATGTTTTTCTTGTGGTCGTCAGGGCCATTATGTGAGATATTGCCCGTATAAGGGTAGTTCGGGTGGTGCAGCGCAGCCTACGGGATCAGCCGCCGGGTCTTCATCTTCATCAGTGGCTATGCGCCCTACGGGGCCGGGTACTTCAGCACCAGCGGGTCGCGGCAGAGGCCGTGGTGGAGCTTCTAGTACTAGCGGTCCTTCGAACCGCATCTATGCTCTGTCCAGCCGCCAGGATCAGGAGGCATCGCCTAATGTCGTTACAGGTACATTATTGGTTTTCTCTCGGTCTGTGTATGCATTGATTGATCCAGGTTCGAATTTGTCGTATATTTCGCCTCTGGTTGCTAGTAAAATTGGTATAACGTCTGAACCTATAGAGCCGTTTGAGGTAGCCACACCGATTGGGGACTTTATTGTAGCAAAACAGGTATATAAAGACTGTTCTGTAATTGTATGTGGCCGTGACACTAAGGCAGATCTGGTGGAGTTAGATATGATCGAGTTCGATGTTATTATGGGTATGGACTGGCTAGCTTCCTGTTACGCTAATGTTGACTGCCAAAATAAGGTAGTTCGTTTCCAGTTTCCCGGGGAGCCAGTTATAGAATGGGCCGGTAATACAGCATCGCCGAAAGGTAAGTTTATTTCATACCTTAAGGCATAGAAAATGATCAGAAAGGGTTATTTTTATCATCTGGTTCGGGTACAAGACTTGA